>NW_026043955.1:1573029-1887635 GCF_937001465.1 Orcinus orca | reverse complement strand
ACTTTGGGGTGGCTGTGTCTTTTTGATTTTAATTTCCCTAAGCTATAGGACCATAAGTGGAAGTGCCCTAGGCTCTGTTGCTTTGTTTTTTAGATGTTTCAGGAAACACCATACACTTCTCCCGAGTGGCTGTTGGCAAGTTACATCCCGCCCATCAGCATAACAAGGCTCCCAGTTCTCCATGGCCTGTCCTGCCTTTCTGGATTTTACACTTTTTTCAGATGGCCCTTTTGACGGGGGAGAAGTGAGACTTCATTGTAGTGCAGATTTCCTTTGCAAGCTTGCTTGGTTGGCCAAAAAGGGCGTATGCGTTTTTTCCTGAATATATTCAGGAAAAAACGCATACGCCCTTTTTGGCCAAGTGCATCATTGTCGACCTTCTGCCTCTTTTCCTATGCTTTAAATGCAATTCCAGTCTACCTCCTGAAATCGGTTTCCTGCCATTCTGCCCGGCTTTCAAGTCCTCTTGGCAGCCTTACTTCAGTATATTTTTGGATGATAGCTGTCATTTATAACTCTGCAGGTTTGTGAATTACAGTGCCCCTGAGCTCCTTTCTTCAACTCGCTTTCTTGTGAGCTGGCCGCAACACCGCAGGATTGCTTCAGGCCCTAATCTGGTTCCGGCATGGCATGCTGAGCCTTTGGTTAATTCCTCTTCCTGGTGGGAAATGAGAGTTAAATTTTCCCGTCCAGACACCTCCAGCTAGTCTCTCATTGGTTCTCCCTATTCCTGTTCATCTTCCGTGGAATTTGCAAACTGGGCCAAAGAGGAGGTTAAAGGCACTGACTCTCCAAGTCGGGAGAGTGTTAGTAAAGCATCTGGAATGTTGCACCCGAGTACCAGGGGACGAGAACTGAGACATATTTCAACACGTCTCCCGATCACACGGTTGATCATACTCTGGGTTCCACATGCATGTTTTAGCTGAAGGAAGAATCCCTTAAACCTGGAGAGTTGAGACCCGTGGAATGGGTACCATGCAATATGACTTCAAAGGGTCTTCATTTGCTCACCAAAACTCTCCAATCCTATCACTGCTGCGTTTTTGCCCCTGTACTCACGATTGATTCACTTTCAGAGACATAGCAATCCATAGGTTTTAAGATACTTAGTAGTCAGGTACATTATTAGGCGTTTAATATGGGGTTTTGAGTCCATTTCGTTGAGCAAGGAGTAGCTCTTGTCTATTACATATTTGGCTTAAGGAACTTTATCTGTGCTCATTTCAATCTCTGGTTTTATGCAGCACCCCAACTCACCTTTCCCCTTAAGCAAGCATAAGTTGATTTTCTAAATTTGGGACCATGTTCTGTTTTGAAATTCAGTTCCTGTGTAGCCAAGTTTACATTCCGTGTATTAGTGATATCTTATGATGTTTCTTTTTCTGTGTGACTTATTTCAGTTAGAATCATCATACCTGAATCCACTCATTATGCTGCTATGGGCCTGATGACATAGATGTCATTGCTGAGTGATATTGCATTGTACGTAATTACCACAACTTCTTTATCCATTTTTCGCTTTATGCGATATTGAACTTGTACCGTAAACGAGTTTCTTGTAAACAGAGCCATCCCAAACTTTGGGGTGGCTGTGTCTTTTTGATTTTAATTTCCCTAAGCTATAGGACCATAAGTGGAAGTGCCCTAGGCTCTGTTGCTTTGTTTTTTAGATGTTTCAGGAAACACCATACACTTCTCCCGAGTGGCTGTTGGCAATTTACATCCCGCCCATCAGCATAACAAGGCTCCCAGGTCTCCATGGCCTGTCCTGCCTTTCTGGATTTTACACTTTTTTCAGATGGCCCTTTTGACGGGGGCGGGGGGGAGTGAGACTTCATTGTAGTGCAGATTTCCTTTGCAAGCTTGCTTGGTTGGCCAAAAAGGGCGTATGCGTTTTTTCCTGAATATATTCAGGAAAAAACGCATACGCCCTTTTTGGCCAAGTGCATCATTGTCGACCTTCTGCCTCTTTTCCTATGCTTTAAATGCAATTCCAGTCTACCTCCTGAAATCGGTTTCCTGCAATTCTGCCCGGCTTTCAAGTCCTCTTGGCAGCCTTACTTCAGTATATTTTTGGATGATAGCTGTCATTTATAACTCTGCAGGTTTGTGAATTACAGTGCCCCTGAGCTCCTTTCTTCAACTCGCTTTCTTGTGAGCTGGCCGCAACACCGCAGGATTGCTTCAGGCCCTAATCTGGTTCCGGCATGGCACGCTGAGCCTTTGGTTAATTCCTCTTCCTGGTGGGAAATGAGAGTTAAATTTTCCCGTCCAGACACCTCCAGCTAGTCTCTCATTGGTTCTCCCTATTCCTGTTCATCTTCCGCGGAATTTGCAAACTGGGCCAAACAGGAGGTTAAAGGCACTGACTCTCCAAGTCGGGAGAGTGTTAGTAAAGCATCTGGAATGTTGCACCCGAGTACCAGGGGACGAGAACTGAGACATATTTCAACACGTCTCCCGATCACACGGTTGATCATACTCTGGGTTCCACATGCATGTTTTAGCTGAAGGAAGAATCCCTTAAACCTGGAGAGTTGAGACCCGTGGAATGGGTACCATGCAATATGACTTCAAAGGGTCTTCATTTGCTCACCAAAACTCTCCAATCCTATCACTGCTGCGTTTTTGCCCCTGTACTCACGATTGATTCACTTTCAGAGACATAGCAATCCATAGGTTTTAAGATACTTAGTAGTCAGCTACATTATTAGGCGTTTAATATGGGGTTTTGAGTCCATTTCGTTGAGCAAGGAGTAGCTCTTGTCTATTACATATTTGGCTTAAGGAACTTTATCTGTGCTCATTTCAATCTCTGGTTTTATGCAGCACCCCAACTCACCTTTCCCCTTAAGCAAGCATAAGTTGGTTTTCTAAATTTGGGACCATGTTCTGTTTTGAAATTCAGTTCCTGTGTAGCCAAGTTTACATTCCGTGTATTAGTGATATCTTATGATGTTTCTTTTTCTGTGTGACTTATTTCAGTTAGAATCATCATACCTGAATCCACTCATTATGCTGCTATGGGCCTGATGACATAGATGTCATTGCTGAGTGATATTGCATTGTACGTAAGTACCACAACTTCTTTATCCATTTTTCGCTTTATGCGATATTGAACTTGTACCGTAAACGAGTTTCTTGTAAACAGAGCCATCCCAAACTTTGGGGTGGCTGTGTCTTTTTGATTTTAATTTCCCTAAGCTACAGGACCATAAGTGGAAGTGCCCTAGGCTCTGTTGCTTTGTTTTTTAGATGTTTCAGGAAACACCATACACTTCTCCGGAGTGGCTGTTGGCAATTTACATCCCGCCCATCAGCATAACAAGGCTCCCAGTTCTCCATGGCCTGTCCTGCCTTTCTGGATTTTACACTTTTTTCAGATGGCCCTTTTGACGGGGGGGAAGTGAGACTTCATTGTAGTGCAGATTTCCTTTGCAAGCTTGCTTGGTTGGCCAAAAAGGGCATATGCGTTTTTTCCTGAATATATTCAGGAAAAAACGCATACGCCCTTTTTGGCCAAGTGCATCATTGTCGACCTTCTGCCTCTTTTCCTATGCTTTAAATGCAATTCCAGTCTACCTCCTGAAATCGGTTTCCTGCAATTCTGCCCGGCTTTCAAGTCCTCTTGGCAGCCTTACTTCAGTATATTTTTGGATGATAGCTGTCATTTATAACTCTGCAGGTTTGTGAATTACAGTGCCCCTGAGCTCCTTTCTTCAACTCGCTTTCTTGTGAGCTGGCCGCAACACCGCAGGATTGCTTCAGGCCCTAATCTGGTTCCGGCATGGCACGCTGAGCCTTTGCTTAATTCCTCTTCCTGGTGGGAAATGAGAGTTAAATTTTCCCGTCCAGACACCTCCAGCTAGTCTCTCATTGGTTCTCCCTATTCCTGTTCATCTTCCGCGGAATTTGCAAACTGGGCCAAACAGGAGGTTAAAGGCACTGACTCTCCAAGTCGGGAGAGTGTTAGTAAAGCATCTGGAATGTTGCACCCGAGTACCAGGGGACGAGAACTGAGACATATTTCAACACGTCTCCCGATCACACGGTTGATCATACTCTGGGTTCCACATGCATGTTTTAGCTGAAGGAAGAATCCCTTAAACCTGGAGAGTTGAGACCCGTGGAATGGGTACCATGCAATATGACTTCAAAGGGTCTTCATTTGCTCACCAAAACTCTCCAATCCTATCACTGCTGCGTTTTTGCCCCTGTACTCACGATTGATTCACTTTCAGAGACATAGCAATCCATAGGTTTTAAGATACTTACTAGTCAGGTACATTATTAGGCGTTTAATATGGGGTTTTGAGTCCATTTCGTTGAGCAAGGAGTAGCTCTTGTCTATTACATATTTGGCTTAAGGAACTTTATCTGTGCTCATTTCAATCTCTGGTTTTATGCAGCACCCCAACTCACCTTTCCCCTTAAGCAAGCATAAGTTGGTTTTCTAAATTTGGGACCATGTTCTGTTTTGAAATTCAGTTCCTGTGTAGCCAAGTTTACATTCCGTGTATTAGTGATATCTTATGATGTTTCTTTTTCTGTGTGACTTATTTCAGTTAGAATCATCATACCTGAATCCACTCATTATGCTGCTATGGGCCTGATGACATAGATGTCATTGCTGAGTGATATTGCATTGTACGTAAGTACCACAACTTCTTTATCCATTTTTCGCTTTATGCGATATTGAACTTGTACCGTAAACGAGTTTCTTGTAAACAGAGCCATCCCAAACTTTGGGGTGGCTGTGTCTTTTTGATTTTAATTTCCCTAAGCTATAGGACCATAAGTGGAAGTGCCCTAGGCTCTGTTGCTTTGTTTTTTAGATGTTTCAGGAAACACCATACACTTCTCCCGAGTGGCTGTTGGCAATTTACATCCCGCCCATCAGCATAACAAGGCTCCCAGTTCTCCATGGCCTGTCCTGCCTTTCTGGATTTTACACTTTTTTCAGATGGCCCTTTTGACGGGGGGGAAGTGAGACTTCATTGTAGTGCAGATTTCCTTTGCAAGCTTGCTTGGTTGGCCAAAAAGGGCGTATGCGTTTTTTCCTGAATATATTCAGGAAAAAACGCATACGCCCTTTTTGGCCAAGTGCATCATTGTCGACCTTCTGCCTCTTTTCCTATGCTTTAAATGCAATTCCAGTCTACCTCCTGAAATCGGTTTCCTGCAATTCTGCCCGGCTTTCAAGTCCTCTTGGCAGCCTTACTTCAGTATATTTTTGGATGATAGCTGTCATTTATAACTCTGCAGGTTTGTGAATTACAGTGCCCCTGAGCTCCTTTCTTCAACTCGCTTTCTTGTGAGCTGGCCGCAACACCGCAGGATTGCTTCAGGCCCTAATCTGGTTCCGGCATGGCACGCTGAGCCTTTGGTTAATTCCTCTTCCTGGTGGGAAATGAGAGTTAAATTTTCCCGTCCAGACACCTCCAGCTAGTCTCTCATTGGTTCTCCCTATTCCTGTTCATCTTCCGCGGAATTTGCAAACTGGGCCAAACAGGAGGTTAGAGGCACTGACTCTCCAAGTCGGGAGAGTGTTAGTAAAGCATCTGGAATGTTGCACCCGAGTACCAGGGGACGAGAACTGAGACATATTTCAACACGTCTCCCGATCACACGGTTGATCATACTCTGGGTTCCACATGCATGTTTTAGCTGAAGGAAGAATCCCTTAAACCTGGAGAGTTGAGACCCGTGGAATGGGTACCATGCAATATGACTTCAAAGGGTCTTCATTTGCTCACCAAAACTCTCCAATCCTATCACTGCTGCGTTTTTGCCCCTGTACTCACGATTGATTCACTTTCAGAGACATAGCAATCCATAGGTTTTAAGATACTTACTAGTCAGGTACATTATTAGGCGTTTAATATGGGGTTTTGAGTCCATTTCGTTGAGCAAGGAGTAGCTCTTGTCTATTACATATTTGGCTTAAGGAACTTTATCTGTGCTCATTTCAATCTCTGGTTTTATGCAGCACCCCAACTCACCTTTCCCCTTAAGCAAGCATAAGTTGGTTTTCTAAATTTGGGACCATGTTCTGTTTTGAAATTCAGTTCCTGTGTAGCCAAGTTTACATTCCGTGTATTAGTGATATCTTATGATGTTTCTTTTTCTGTGTGACTTATTTCAGTTAGAATCATCATACCTGAATCCACTCATTATGCTGCTATGGGCCTGATGACATAGATGTCATTGCTGAGTGATATTGCATTGTACGTAAGTACCACAACTTCTTTATCCATTTTTCGCTTTATGCGATATTGAACTTGTACCGTAAACGAGTTTCTTGTAAACAGAGCCATCCCAAACTTTGGGGTGGCTGTGTCTTTTTGATTTTAATTTCCCTAAGCTGCAGGACCATAAGTGGAAGTGCCCTAGGCTCTGTTGCTTTGTTTTTTAGATGTTTCAGGAAACACCATACACTTCTCCGGAGTGGCTGTTGGCAATTTACATCCCGCCCATCAGCATAACAAGGCTCCCAGTTCTCCATGGCCTGTCCTGCCTTTCTGGATTTTACACTTTTTTCAGATGGCCCTTTTGACGGGGGGGAAGTGAGACTTCATTGTAGTGCAGATTTCCTTTGCAAGCTTGCTTGGTTGGCCAAAAAGGGCGTATGCGTTTTTTCCTGAATATATTCAGGAAAAAACGCATACGCCCTTTTTGGCCAAGTGCATCATTGTCGACCTTCTGCCTCTTTTCCTATGCTTTAAATGCAATTCCAGTCTACCTCCTGAAATCGGTTTCCTGCAATTCTGCCCGGCTTTCAAGTCCTCTTGGCAGCCTTACTTCAGTATATTTTTGGATGATAGCTGTCATTTATAACTCTGCAGGTTTGTGAATTACAGTGCCCCTGAGCTCCTTTCTTCAACTCGCTTTCTTGTGAGCTGGCCGCAACACCGCAGGATTGCTTCAGGCCCTAATCTGGTTCCGGCATGGCACGCTGAGCCTTTGGTTAATTCCTCTTCCTGGTGGGAAATGAGAGTTAAATTTTCCCGTCCAGACACCTCCAGCTAGTCTCTCATTGGTTCTCCCTATTCCTGTTCATCTTCCGCGGAATTTGCAAACTGGGCCAAACAGGAGGTTAGAGGCACTGACTCTCCAAGTCGGGAGAGTGTTAGTAAAGCATCTGGAATGTTGCACCCGAGTACCAGGGGACGAGAACTGAGACATATTTCAACACGTCTCCCGATCACACGGTTGATCATACTCTGGGTTCCACATGCATGTTTTAGCTGAAGGAAGAATCCCTTAAACCTGGAGAGTTGAGACCCGTGGAATGGGTACCATGCAATATGACTTCAAAGGGTCTTCATTTGCTCACCAAAACTCTCCAATCCTATCACTGCTGCGTTTTTGCCCCTGTACTCACGATTGATTCACTTTCAGAGACATAGCAATCCATAGGTTTTAAGATACTTACTAGTCAGGTACATTATTAGGCGTTTAATATGGGGTTTTGAGTCCATTTCGTTGAGCAAGGAGTAGCTCTTGTCTATTACATATTTGGCTTAAGGAACTTTATCTGTGCTCATTTCAATCTCTGGTTTTATGCAGCACCCCAACTCACCTTTCCCCTTAAGCAAGCATAAGTTGGTTTTCTAAATTTGGGACCATGTTCTGTTTTGAAATTCAGTTCCTGTGTAGCCAAGTTTACATTCCGTGTATTAGTGATATCTTATGATGTTTCTTTTTCTGTGTGACTTATTTCAGTTAGAATCATCATACCTGAATCCACTCATTATGCTGCTATGGGCCTGATGACATAGATGTCATTGCTGAGTGATATTGCATTGTACGTAAGTACCACAACTTCTTTATCCATTTTTCGCTTTATGCGATATTGAACTTGTACCGTAAACGAGTTTCTTGTAAACAGAGCCATCCCAAACTTTGGGGTGGCTGTGTCTTTTTGATTTTAATTTCCCTAAGCTATAGGACCATAAGTGGAAGTGCCCTAGGCTCTGTTGCTTTGTTTTTTAGATGTTTCAGGAAACACCATACACTTCTGCCGAGTGGCTGTTGGCAAGTTACATCCCGCCCATCAGCATAACAAGGCTCCCAGTTCTCCATGGCCTGTCCTGCCTTTCTGGATTTTACACTTTTTTCAGATGGCCCTTTTGACGGGGGGGAAGTGAGACTTCATTGTAGTGCAGATTTCCTTTGCAAGCTTGCTTGGTTGGCCAAAAAGGGCGTATGCGTTTTTTCCTGAATATATTCAGGAAAAAACGCATACGCCCTTTTTGGCCAAGTGCATCATTGTCGACCTTCTGCCTCTTTTCCTATGCTTTAAATGCAATTCCAGTCTACCTCCTGAAATCGGTTTCCTGCAATTCTGCCCGGCTTTCAAGTCCTCTTGGCAGCCTTACTTCAGTATATTTTTGGATGATAGCTGTCATTTATAACTCTGCAGGTTTGTGAATTACAGTGCCCCTGAGCTCCTTTCTTCAACTCGCTTTCTTGTGAGCTGGCCGCAACACCGCAGGATTGCTTCAGGCCCTAATCTGGTTCCGGCCTGGCACGCTGAGCCTTTGCTTAATTGCTCTTCCTGGTGGGAAATGAGAGTTAAATTTTCCCGTCCAGACACCTCCAGCTAGTCTCTCATTGGTTCTCCCTATTCCTGTTCATCTTCCGCGGAATTTGCAAACTGGGCCAAACAGGAGGTTAAAGGCACTGACTCTCCAAGTCGGGAGAGTGTTAGTAAAGCATCTGGAATGTTGCACCCGAGTACCAGGGGATGAGAACTGAGACATATTTCAACACGTCTCCCGATCACACGGTTGATCATACTCTGGGTTCCACATGCATGTTTTAGCTGAAGGAAGAATCCCTTAAACCTGGAGAGTTGAGACCCGTGGAATGGGTACCATGCAATATGACTTCAAAGGGTCTTCATTTGCTCACCAAAACTCTCCAATCCTATCACTGCTGCGTTTTTGCCCCTGTACTCACGATTGATTCACTTTCAGAGACATAGCAATCCATAGGTTTTAAGATACTTACTAGTCAGGTACATTATTAGGCGTTTAATATGGGGTTTTGAGTCCATTTCGTTGAGCAAGGAGTAGCTCTTGTCTATTACATATTTGGCTTAAGGAACTTTATCTGTGCTCATTTCAATCTCTGGTTTTATGCAGCACCCCAACTCACCTTTCCCCTTAAGCAAGCATAAGTTGGTTTTCTAAATTTGGGACCATGTTCTGTTTTGAAATTCAGTTCCTGTGTAGCCAAGTTTACATTCCGTGTATTAGTGATATCTTATGATGTTTCTTTTTCTGTGTGACTTATTTCAGTTAGAATCATCATACCTGAATCCACTCATTATGCTGCTATGGGCCTGATGACATAGATGTCATTGCTGAGTGATATTGCATTGTACGTAATTACCACAACTTCTTTATCCATTTTTCGCTTTATGCGATATTGAACTTGTACCGTAAACGAGTTTCTTGTAAACAGAGCCATCCCAAACTTTGGGGTGGCTGTGTCTTTTTGATTTTAATTTCCCTAAGCTATAGGACCATAAGTGGAAGTGCCCTAGGCTCTGTTGCTTTGTTTTTTAGATGTTTCAGGAAACACCATACACTTCTCCGGAGTGGCTGTTGGCAATTTACATCCCGCCCATCAGCATAACAAGGCTCCCAGTTCTCCATGGCCTGTCCTGCCTTTCTGGATTTTACACTTTTTTCAGATGGCCCTTTTGACGGGGGGGAAGTGAGACTTCATTGTAGTGCAGATTTCCTTTGCAAGCTTGCTTGGTTGGCCAAAAAGGGCGTATGCGTTTTTTCCTGAATATATTCAGGAAAAAACGCATACGCCCTTTTTGGCCAAGTGCATCATTGTCGACCTTCTGCCTCTTTTCCTATGCTTTAAATGCAATTCCAGTCTACCTCCTGAAATCGGTTTCCTGCAATTCTGCCCGGCTTTCAAGTCCTCTTGGCAGCCTTACTTCAGTATATTTTTGGATGATAGCTGTCATTTATAACTCTGCAGGTTTGTGAATTACAGTGCCCCTGAGCTCCTTTCTTCAACTCGCTTTCTTGTGAGCTGGCCACAACACCGCAGGATTGCTTCAGGCCCTAATCTGGTTCCGGCATGGCACGCTGAGCCTTTGGTTAATTCCTCTTCCTGGTGGGAAATGAGAGTTAAATTTTCCCGTCCAGACACCTCCAGCTAGTCTCTCATTGGTTCTCCCTATTCCTGTTCATCTTCCGCGGAATTTGCAAACTGGGCCAAACAGGAGGTTAGAGGCACTGACTCTCCAAGTCGGGAGAGTGTTAGTAAAGCATCTGGAATGTTGCACCCGAGTACCAGGGGACGAGAACTGAGACATATTTCAACACGTCTCCCGATCACACGGTTGATCATACTCTGGGTTCCACATGCATGTTTTAGCTGAAGGAAGAATCCCTTAAACCTGGAGAGTTGAGACCCGTGGAATGGGTACCATGCAATATGACTTCAAAGGGTCTTCATTTGCTCACCAAAACTCTCCAATCCTATCACTGCTGCGTTTTTGCCCCTGTACTCACGATTGATTCACTTTCAGAGACATAGCAATCCATAGGTTTTAAGATACTTACTAGTCAGGTACATTATTAGGCGTTTAATATGGGGTTTTGAGTCCATTTCGTTGAGCAAGGAGTAGCTCTTGTCTATTACATATTTGGCTTAAGGAACTTTATCTGTGCTCATTTCAATCTCTGGTTTTATGCAGCACCCCAACTCACCTTTCCCCTTAAGCAAGCATAAGTTGGTTTTCTAAATTTGGGACCATGTTCTGTTTTGAAATTCAGTTCCTGTGTAGCCAAGTTTACATTCCGTGTATTAG
The DNA here is from genome assembly GCF_937001465.1 of Orcinus orca. Classification (NCBI taxonomy): domain Eukaryota; kingdom Metazoa; phylum Chordata; class Mammalia; order Artiodactyla; family Delphinidae; genus Orcinus; species Orcinus orca. Next base: position 1,876,789 of record NW_026043955.1, on the reverse strand, counting down.
TGATATCTTATGATGTTTCTTTTTCTGTGTGACTTATTTCAGTTAGAATCATCATACCTGAATCCACTCATTATGCTGCTATGGGCCTGATGACATAGATGTCATTGCTGAGTGATATTGCATTGTACGTAAGTACCACAACTTCTTTATCCATTTTTCGCTTTCTGCGATATTGAACTTGTACCGTAAACGAGTTTCTTGTAAACAGAGCCATCCCAAACTTTGGGGTGGCTGTGTCTTTTTGATTTTAATTTCCCTAAGCTATAGGACCATAAGTGGAAGTGCCCTAGGCTCTGTTGCTTTGTTTTTTAGATGTTTCAGGAAACACCATACACTTCTCCGGAGTGGCTGTTGGCAAGTTACATCCCGCCCATCAGCATAACAAGGCTCCCAGTTCTCCATGGCCTGTCCTGCCTTTCTGGATTTTACACTTTTTTCAGATGGCCCTTTTGACGGGGGGGAAGTGAGACTTCATTGTAGTGCAGATTTCCTTTGCAAGCTTGCTTGGTTGGCCAAAAAGAGCGTATGCGTTTTTTCCTGAATATATTCAGGAAAAAACGCATACGCCCTTTTTGGCCAAGTGCATCATTGTCGACCTTCTGCCTCTTTTCCTATGCTTTAAATGCAATTCCAGTCTACCTCCTGAAATCGGTTTCCTGCAATTCTGCCCGGCTTTCAAGTCCTCTTGGCAGCCTTACTTCAGTATATTTTTGGATGATAGCTGTCATTTATAACTCTGCAGGTTTGTGAATTACAGTGCCCCTGAGCTCCTTTCTTCAACTCGCTTTCTTGTGAGCTGGCCGCAACACCGCAGGATTGCTTCAGGCCCTAATCTGGTTCCGGCATGGCACGCTGAGCCTTTGCTTAATTGCTCTTCCTGGTGGGAAATGAGAGTTAAATTTTCCCGTCCAGACACCTCCAGCTAGTCTCTCATTGGTTCTCCCTATTCCTGTTCATCTTCCGCGGAATTTGCAAACTGGGCCAAACAGGAGGTTAAAGGCACTGACTCTCCAAGTCGGGAGAGTGTTAGTAAAGCATCTGGAATGTTGCACCCGAGTACCAGGGGATGAGAACTGAGACATATTTCAACACGTCTCCCGATCACACGGTTGATCATACTCTGGGTTCCACATGCATGTTTTAGCTGAAGGAAGAATCCCTTAAACCTGGAGAGTTGAGACCCGTGGAATGGGTACCATGCAATATGACTTCAAAGGGTCTTCATTTGCTCACCAAAACTCTCCAATCCTATCACTGCTGCGTTTTTGCCCCTGTACTCACGATTGATTCACTTTCAGAGACATAGCAATCCATAGGTTTTAAGATACTTACTAGTCAGGTACATTATTAGGCGTTTAATATGGGGTTTTGAGTCCATTTCGTTGAGCAAGGAGTAGCTCTTGTCTATTACATATTTGGCTTAAGGAACTTTATCTGTGCTCATTTCAATCTCTGGTTTTATGCAGCACCCCAACTCACCTTTCCCCTTAAGCAAGCATAAGTTGGTTTTCTAAATTTGGGACCATGTTCTGTTTTGAAATTCAGTTCCTGTGTAGCCAAGTTTACATTCCGTGTATTAGTGATATCTTATGATGTTTCTTTTTCTGTGTGACTTATTTCAGTTAGAATCATCATACCTGAATCCACTCATTATGCTGCTATGGGCCTGATGACATAGATGTCATTGCTGAGTGATATTGCATTGTACGTAATTACCACAACTTCTTTATCCATTTTTCGCTTTATGCGATATTGAACTTGTACCGTAAACGAGTTTCTTGTAAACAGAGCCATCCCAAACTTTGGGGTGGCTGTGTCTTTTTGATTTTAATTTCCCTAAGCTATAGGACCATAAGTGGAAGTGCCCTAGGCTCTGTTGCTTTGTTTTTTAGATGTTTCAGGAAACACCATACACTTCTCCGGAGTGGCTGTTGGCAATTTACATCCCGCCCATCAGCATAACAAGGCTCCCAGTTCTCCATGGCCTGTCCTGCCTTTCTGGATTTTACACTTTTTTCAGATGGCCCTTTTGACGGGGGCGGGGGGGAGTGAGACTTCATTGTAGTGCAGATTTCCTTTGCAAGCTTGCTTGGTTGGCCAAAAAGGGCGTATGCGTTTTTTCCTGAATATATTCAAGAAAAAACGCATACGCCCTTTTTGGCCAAGTGCATCATTGTCGACCTTCTGCCTCTTTTCCTATGCTTTAAATGCAATTCCAGTCTACCTCCTGAAATCGGTTTCTTGCAATTCTGCCCGGCTTTCAAGTCCTCTTGGCAGCCTTACTTCAGTATATTTTTGGATGATAGCTGTCATTTATAACTCTGCAGGTTTGTGAATTACAGTGCCCCTGAGCTCCTTTCTTCAACTCGCTTTCTTGTGAGCTGGCCGCAACACCGCAGGATTGCTTCAGGCCCTAATCTGGTTCCGGCATGGCACGCTGAGCCTTTGCTTAATTGCTCTTCCTGGTGGGAAATGAGAGTTAAATTTTCCCGTCCAGACACCTCCAGCTAGTCTCTCATTGGTTCTCCCTATTCCTGTTCATCTTCCGCGGAATTTGCAAACTGGGCCAAACAGGAGGTTAAAGGCACTGACTCTCCAAGTCGGGAGAGTGTTAGTAAAGCATCTGGAATGTTGCACCCGAGTACCAGGGGATGAGAACTGAGACATATTTCAACACGTCTCCCGATCACACGGTTGATCATACTCTGGGTTCCACATGCATGTTTTAGCTGAAGGAAGAATCCCTTAAACCTGGAGAGTTGAGACCCGTGGAATGGGTACCATGCAATATGACTTCAAAGGGTCTTCATTTGCTCACCAAAACTCTCCAATCCTATCACTGCTGCGTTTTTGCCCCTGTACTCACGATTGATTCACTTTCAGAGACATAGCAATCCATAGGTTTTAAGATACTTACTAGTCAGGTACATTATTAGGCGTTTAATATGGGGTTTTGAGTCCATTTCGTTGAGCAAGGAGTAGCTCTTGTCTATTACATATTTGGCTTAAGGAACTTTATCTGTGCTCATTTCAATCTCTGGTTTTATGCAGCACCCCAACTCACCTTTCCCCTTAAGCAAGCATAAGTTGGTTTTCTAAATTTGGGACCATGTTCTGTTTTGAAATTCAGTTCCTGTGTAGCCAAGTTTACATTCCGTGTATTAGTGATATCTTATGATGTTTCTTTTTCTGTGTGACTTATTTCAGTTAGAATCATCATACCTGAATCCACTCATTATGCTGCTATGGGCCTGATGACATAGATGTCATTGCTGAGTGATATTGCATTGTACGTAAGTACCACAACTTCTTTATCCATTTTTCGCTTTCTGCGATATTGAACTTGTACCGTAAACGAGTTTCTTGTAAACAGAGCCATCCCAAACTTTGGGGTGGCTGTGTCTTTTTGATTTTAATTTCCCTAAGCTATAGGACCATAAGTGGAAGTGCCCTAGGCTCTGTTGCTTTGTTTTTTAGATGTTTCAGGAAACACCATACACTTCTCCGGAGTGGCTGTTGGCAATTTACATCCCGCCCATCAGCATAACAAGGCTCCCAGTTCTCCATGGCCTGTCCTGCCTTTCTGGATTTTACACTTTTTTCAGATGGCCCTTTTGACGGGGGCGGGGGGGAGTGAGACTTCATTGTAGTGCAGATTTCCTTTGCAAGCTTGCTTGGTTGGCCAAAAAGGGCGTATGCGTTTTTTCCTGAATATATTCAAGAAAAAACGCATACGCCCTTTTTGGCCAAGTGCATCATTGTCGACCTTCTGCCTCTTTTCCTATGCTTTAAATGCAATTCCAGTCTACCTCCTGAAATCGGTTTCTTGCAATTCTGCCCGGCTTTCAAGTCCTCTTGGCAGCCTTACTTCAGTATATTTTTGGATGATAGCTGTCATTTATAACTCTGCAGGTTTGTGAATTACAGTGCCCCTGAGCTCCTTTCTTCAACTCGCTTTCTTGTGAGCTGGCCGCAACACCGCAGGATTGCTTCAGGCCCTAATCTGGTTCCGGCATGGCACGCTGAGCCTTTGGTTAATTCCTCTTCCTGGTGGGAAATGAGAGTTAAATTTTCCCGTCCAGACACCTCCAGCTAGTCTCTCATTGGTTCTCCCTATTCCTGTTCATCTTCCGCGGAATTTGCAAACTGGGCCAAACAGGAGGTTAAAGGCACTGACTCTCCAAGTCGGGAGAGTGTTAGTAAAGCATCTGGAATGTTGCACCCGAGTACCAGGGGACGAGAACTGAGACATATTTCAACACGTCTCCCGATCACACGGTTGATCATACTCTGGGTTCCACATGCATGTTTTAGCTGAAGGAAGAATCCCTTAAACCTGGAGAGTTGAGACCCGTGGAATGGGTACCATGCAATATGACTTCAAAGGGTCTTCATTTGCTCACCAAAACTCTCCAATCCTATCACTGCTGCGTTTTTGCCCCTGTACTCACGATTGATTCACTTTCAGAGACATAGCAATCCATAGGTTTTAAGATACTTAGTAGTCAGGTACATTATTAGGCGTTTAATATGGGGTGTTGAGTCCATCTCGTTGAACAAGGAGTAGCTCTTGTCTATTCCATATTTGGCTTAAGGAACTTTATCTGTGCTCATTTCAATCTCTGGTTTTATGCAGCACCCCAACTCACCTTTCCCCTTAAGCAAGCATAAGTTGGTTTTCTAAATTTGGGACCATGTTCTGTTTTGAAATTCAGTTCCTGTGTAGCCAAGTTTACATTCCGTGTATTAGTGATATCTTATGATGTTTCTTTTTCTGTGTGACTTATTTCAGTTAGAATCATCATACCTGAATCCACTCATTATGCTGCTATGGGCCTGATGACATAGATGTCATTGCTGAGTGATATTGCATTGTACGTAAGTACCACAACTTCTTTATCCATTTTTCACTTTATGCGATATTGAACTTGTACCGTAAACGAGTTTCTTGTAAACAGAGCCATCCCAAACTTTGGGGTGGCTGTGTGTTTTTTATTTTAATTTCCCTAAGCTACAGGACCATAAGTGGAAGTGCCCTAGGCTCTGTTGCTTTGTTTTTTAGATGTTTCAGGAAACACCATACACTTCTCCGGAGTGGCTGTTGGCAATTTACATCCCGCCCATCAGCATAACAAGGCTCCCAGTTCTCCATGGCCTGTCCTGCCTTTCTGGATTTTACACTTTTTTCAGATGGCCCTTTTGACGGGGGGGGGGAAGTGAGACTTCATTGTAGTGCAGATTTCCTTTGCAAGCTTGCTTGGTTGGCCAAAAAGGGCGTATGCGTTTTTTCCTGAATATATTCAGGAAAAAACGCATACGCCCTTTTTGGCCAAGTGCATCATTGTCGACCTTCTGCCTCTTTTCCTATGCTTTAAATGCAATTCCAGTCTACCTCCTGAAATCGGTTTCCTGCAATTCTGCCCGGCTTTCAAGTCCTCTTGGCAGCCTTACTTCAGTATATTTTTGGATGATAGCTGTCATTTATAACTCTGCAGGTTTGTGAATTACAGTGCCCCTGAGCTCCTTTCTTCAACTCGCTTTCTTGTGAGCTGGCCGCAACACCGCAGGATTGCTTCAGGCCCTAATCTGGTTCCGGCATGGCACGCTGAGCCTTTGCTTAATTGCTCTTCCTGGTGGGAAATGAGAGTTAAATTTTCCCGTCCAGACACCTCCAGCTAGTCTCTCATTGGTTCTCCCTATTCCTGTTCATCTTCCGCGGAATTTGCAAACTGGGCCAAACAGGAGGTTAAAGGCACTGACTCTCCAAGTCGGGAGAGTGTTAGTAAAGCATCTGGAATGTTGCACCCGAGTACCAGGGGATGAGAACTGAGACATATTTCAACACGTCTCCCAATCACACGGTTGATCATACTCTGGGTTCCACATGCATGTTTTAGCTGAAGGAAGAATCCCTTAAACCTGGAGAGTTGAGACCCGTGGAATGGGTACCATGCAATATGACTTCAAAGGGTCTTCATTTGCTCACCAAAACTCTCCAATCCTATCACTGCTGCGTTTTTGCCCCTGTACTCACGATTGATTCACTTTCAGAGACATAGCAATCCATAGGTTTTAAGATACTTACTAGTCAGGTACATTATTAGGCGTTTAATATGGGGTTTTGAGTCCATTTCGTTGAGCAAGGAGTAGCTCTTGTCTATTACATATTTGGCTTAAGGAACTTTATCTGTGCTCATTTCAATCTCTGGTTTTATGCAGCACCCCAACTCACCTTTCCCCTTAAGCAAGCATAAGTTGGTTTTCTAAATTTGGGACCATGTTCTGTTTTGAAATTCAGTTCCTGTGTAGCCAAGTTTACATTCCGTGTATTAGTGATATCTTATGATGTTTCTTTTTCTGTGTGACTTATTTCAGTTAGAATCATCATACCTGAATCCACTCATTATGCTGCTATGGGCCTGATGACATAGATGTCATTGCTGAGTGATATTGCATTGTACGTAAGTACCACAACTTCTTTATCCATTTTTCGCTTTCTGCGATATTGAACTTGTACCGTAAACGAGGTTCTAGAAAACAGAGCCGTCCCAAACTTTGGGGTGGCTGTGTCTTTTTGATTTTAATTTCCCTAAGCTATAGGACCATAAGTGGAAGTGCCCTAGGCTCTGTTGCTTTGTTTTTTAGATGTTTCAGGAAACACCATACACTTCTCCCGAGTGGCTGTTGGCAATTTACATCCCGCCCATCAGCATAACAAGGCTCCCAGTTCTCCATGGCCTGTCCTGCCTTTCTGGATTTTACACTTTTTTCAGATGGCCCTTTTGACGGGGGGGGGGGGAGTGAGACTTCATTGTAGTGCAGATTTCCTTTGCAAGCTTGCTTGGTTGGCCAAAAAGGGCGTATGCGTTATTTCCTGAATATATTCAGGAAAAAACGCATACGCCCTTTTTGGCCAAGTGCATCATTGTCGACCTTCTGCCTCTTTTCCTATGCTTTAAATGCAATTCCAGTCTACCTCCTGAAATCGGTTTCCTGCAATTCTGCCCGGCTTTCAAGTCCTCTTGGCAGCCTTACTTCAGTATATTTTTGGATGATAGCTGTCATTTATAACTCTGCAGGTTTGTGAATTACAGTGCCCCTGAGCTCCTTTCTTCAACTCGCTTTCTTGTGAGCTGGCCGCAACACCGCAGGATTGCTTCAGGCCCTAATCTGGTTCCGGCATGGCACGCTGAGCCTTTGCTTAATTCCTCTTCCTGGTGGGAAATGAGAGTTAAATTTTCCCGTCCAGACACCTCCAGCTAGTCTCTCATTGGTTCTCCCTATTCCTGTTCATCTTCCGCGGAATTTGCAAACTGGGCCAAACAGGAGGTTAAAGGCACTGACTCTCCAAGTCGGGAGAGTGTTAGTAAAGCATCTGGAATGTTGCACCCGAGTACCAGGGGACGAGAACTGAGACATATTTCAACACGTCTCCCGATCACACGGTTGATCATACTCTGGGTTCCACATGCATGTTTTAGCTGAAGGAAGAATCCCTTAAACCTGGAGAGTTGAGACCCGTGGAATGGGTACCATGCAATATGACTTCAAAGGGTCTTCATTTGCTCACCAAAACTCTCCAATCCTATCACTGCTGCGTTTTTGCCCCTGTACTCACGATTGATTCACTTTCAGAGACATAGCAATCCATAGGTTTTAAGATACTTACTAGTCAGGTACATTATTAGGCGTTTAATATGGGGTTTTGAGTCCATTTCGTTGAGCAAGGAGTAGCTCTTGTCTATTACATATTTGGCTTAAGGAACTTTATCTGTGCTCATTTCAATCTCTGGTTTTATGCAGCACCCCAACTCACCTTTCCCCTTAAGCAAGCATAAGTTGGTTTTCTAAATTTGGGACCATGTTCTGTTTTGAAATTCAGTTCCTGTGTAGCCAAGTTTACATTCCGTGTATTAGTGATATCTTATGATGTTTCTTTTTCTGTGTGACTTATTTCAGTTAGAATCATCATACCTGAATCCACTCATTATGCTGCTATGGGCCTGATGACATAGATGTCATTGCTGAGTGATATTGCATTGTACGTAAGTACCACAACTTCTTTATCCATTTTTCGCTTTATGCGATATTGAACTTTTACCGTAAACGAGTTTCTTGTAAACAGAGACATCCCAAAATTTGGGGTGGCTGTGTCTTTTTGATTTTAATTTCCCTAAGCTATAGGACCATAAGTGGAAGTGCCCTAGGCTCTGTTGCTTTGTTTTTTAGATGTTTCAGGAAACACCATACACTTCTCCCGAGTGGCTGTTGGCAATTTACATCCCGCCCATCAGCATAACAAGGCTCCCAGTTCTCCATGGCCTGTCCTGCCTTTCTGGATTTTACACTTTTTTCAGATGGCCCTTTTGACGGGGGCGGGGGGGAGTGAGACTTCATTGTAGTGCAGATTTCCTTTGCAAGCTTGCTTGGTTGGCCAAAAAGGGCGTATGCGTTTTTTCCTGAATATATTCAAGAAAAAACGCATACGCCCTTTTTGGCCAAGTGCATCATTGTCGACCTTCTGCCTCTTTTCCTATGCTTTAAATGCAATTCCAGTCTACCTCCTGAAATCGGTTTCCTGCAATTCTGCCCGGCTTTCAAGTCCTCTTGGCAGACTTACTTCAGTATATTTTTGGACGATAGCTGTCATTTATAACTCTGCAGGTTTGTGAATTACAGTGCCCCTGAGCTCCTTTCTTCAACTCGCTTTCTTGTGAGCTGGCCGCAACACCGCAGGATTGCTTCAGGCCCTAATCTGGTTCCGGCATGGCACGCTGAGCCTTTGGTTAATTCCTCTTCCTGGTGGGAAATGAGAGTTAAATTTTCCCGTCCAGACACCTCCAGCTAGTCTCTCATTGGTTCTCCCTATTCCTGTTCATCTTCCGCGGAATTTGCAAACTGGGCCAAACAGGAGGTTAAAGGCACTGACTCTCCAAGTCGGGAGAGTGTTAGTAAAGCATCTGGAATGTTGCACCCGAGTACCAGGGGACGAGAACTGAGACATATTTCAACACGTCTCCCGATCACACGGTTGATCATACTCTGGGTTCCACATGCATGTTTCAGCTGAAGGAAGAATCCCTTAAACCTGGAGAGTTGAGACCCGTGGAATGGGTACCATGCAATATGACTTCAAAGGGTCTTCATTTGCTCACCAAAACTCTCCAATCCTATCACTGCTGCGTTTTTGCCCCTGTACTCACGATTGATTCACTTTCAGAGACATAGCAATCCATAGGTTTTAAGATACTTACTAGTCAGGTACATTATTAGGCGTTTAATATGGGGTTTTGAGTCCATTTCGTTGAGCAAGGAGTAGCTCTTGTCTATTACATATTTGGCTTAAGGAACTTTATCTGTGCTCATTTCAATCTCTGGTTTTATGCAGCACCCCAACTCACCTTTCCCCTTAAGCAAGCATAAGTTGATTTTCTAAATTTGGGACCATGTTCTGTTTTGAAATTCAGGTCCTGTGTAGCCAAGTTTACATTCCGTGTATTAGTGATATCTTATGATGTTTCTTTTTCTGTGTGACTTATTTCAGTTAGAATCATCATACCTGAATCCACTCATTATGCTGCTATGGACCTGATGACATAGATGTCATTGCTGAGTGATATTGCATTGTACGTAAGTACCACAACTTCTTTATCCATTTTTCGCTTTATGCGATATTGAACTTGTACCGTAAACGAGTTTCTTGTAAACAGAGCCATCCCAAACTTTGGGGTGGCTGTGTCTTTTTGATTTTAATTTCCCTAAGCTATAGGACCATAAGTGGAAGTGCCCTAGGCTCTGTTGCTTTGTTTTTTAGATGTTTCAGGAAACACCATACACTTCTCCCGAGTGGCTGTTGGCAATTTACATCCCGCCCATCAGCATAACAAGGCTCCCAGTTCTCCATGGCCTGTCCTGCCTTTCTGGATTTTACACTTTTTTCACATGGCCCTTTTGACGGGGGCGGGGGGGAGTGAGACTTCATTGTAGTGCAGATTTCCTTTGCAAGCTTGCTTGGTTGGCCAAAAAGGGCGTATGCGTTTTTTCCTGAATATATTCAGGAAAAAACGCATACGCCCTTTTTGGCCAAGTGCATCATTGTCGACCTTCTGCCTCTTTTCCTATGCTTTAAATGCAATTCCAGTCTACCTCCTGAAATCGGTTTCCTGCAATTCTGCCCGGCTTTCAAGTCCTCTTGGCAGCCTTACTTCAGTATATTTTTGGATGATAGCTGTCATTTATAACTCTGCAGGTCTGTGAATTACAGTGCCCCTGAGCTCCTTTCTTCAACTCGCTTTCTTGTGAGCTGGCCGCAACACCGCAGGATTGCTTCAGGCCCTAATCTGGTTCCGGCATGGCACGCTGAGCCTTTGGTTAATTCCTCTTCCTGGTGGGAAATGAGAGTTAAATTTTCCCGTCCAGACACCTCCAGCTAGTCTCTCATTGGTTCTCCCTATTCCTGTTCATCTTCCGCGGAATTTGCAAACTGGGCCAAACAGGAGGTTAAAGGCACTGACTCTCCAAGTCGGGAGAGTGTTAGTAAAGCATCTGGAATGTTGCACCCGAGTACCAGGGGACGAGAACTGAGACATATTTCAACACGTCTCCCGATCACACGGTTGATCATACTCTGGGTTCCACATGCATGTTTTAGCTGAAGGAAGAATCCCTTAAACCTGGAGAGTTGAGACCCGTGGAATGGGTACCATGCAATATGACTTCAAAGGGTCTTCATTTGCTCACCAAAACTCTCCAATCCTATCACTGCTGCGTTTTTGCCCCTGTACTCACGATTGATTCACTTTCAGAGACATAGCAATCCATAGGTTTTAAGATACTTACTAGTCAGGTACATTATTAGGCGTTTAATATGGGGTTTTGAGTCCATTTCGTTGAGCAAGGAGTAGCTCTTGTCTATTACATATTTGGCTTAAGGAACTTTATCTGTGCTCATTTCAATCTCTGGTTTTATGCAGCACCCCAACTCACCTTTCCCCTTAAGCAAGCATAAGTTGGTTTTCTAAATTTTGGACCATGTTCTGTTTTGAAATTCAGTTCCTGTGTAGCCAAGTTTACATTCCGTGTATTAGTGATATCTTATGATGTTTCTTTTTCTGTGTGACTTATTTCAGTTAGAATCATCATACCTGAATCCACTCATTATGCTGCTATGGGCCTGATGACATAGATGTCATTGCTGAGTGATATTGCATTGTACGTAAGTACCACAACTTCTTTATCCATTTTTCGCTTTATGCGATATTGAACTTGTACCGTAAACGAGTTTCTTGTAAACAGAGCCATCCCAAACTTTGGGGTGGCTGTGTCTTTTTGATTTTAATTTCCCTAAGCTACAGGACCATAAGTGGAAGTGCCCTAGGCTCTGTTGCTTTGTTTTTTAGATGTTTCAGGAAACACCATACACTTCTCCGGAGTGGCTGTTGGCAATTTACATCCCGCCCATCAGCATAACAAGGCTCCCAGTTCTCCATGGCCTGTCCTGCCTTTCTGGATTTTACACTTTTTTCAGATGGCCCTTTTGACGGGGGGGGAAGTGAGACTTCATTGTAGTGCAGATTTCCTTTGCAAGCTTGCTTGGTTGGCCAAAAAGGGCGTATGCGTTTTTTCCTGAATATATTCAGGAAAAAACGCATACGCCCTTTTTGGCCAAGTGCATCATTGTCGACCTTCTGCCTCTTTTCCTATGCTTTAAATGCAATTCCAGTCTACCTCCTGAAATCGGTTTCCTGCAATTCTGCCCGGCTTTCAAGTCCTCTTGGCAGCCTTACTTCAGTATATTTTTGGATGATAGCTGTCATTTATAACTCTGCAGGTCTGTGAATTACAGTGCCCCTGAGCTCCTTTCTTCAACTCGCTTTCTTGTGAGCTGGCCGCAACACCGCAGGATTGCTTCAGGCCCTAATCTGGTTCCGGCATGGCACGCTGAGCCTTTGGTTAATTCCTCTTCCTGGTGGGAAATGAGAGTTAAATTTTCCCGTCCAGACACCTCCAGCTAGTCTCTCATTGGTTCTCCCTATTCCTGTTCATCTTCCGCGGAATTTGCAAACTGGGCCAAACAGGAGGTTAAAGGCACTGACTCTCCAAGTCGGGAGAGTGTTAGTAAAGCATCTGGAATGTTGCACCCGAGTACCAGGGGACGAGAACTGAGACATATTTCAACACGTCTCCCGATCACACGGTTGATCATACTCTGGGTTCCACATGCATGTTTTAGCTGAAGGAAGAATCCCTTAAACCTGGAGAGTTGAGACCCGTGGAATGGGTACCATGCAATATGACTTCAAAGGGTCTTCATTTGCTCACCAAAACTCTCCAATCCTATCACTGCTGCGTTTTTGCCCCTGTACTCACGATTGATTCACTTTCAGAGACATAGCAATCCATAGGTTTTAAGATACTTAGTAGTCAGGTACATTATTAGGCGTTTAATATGGGGTTTTGAGTCCATTTCGTTGAGCAAGGAGTAGCTCTTGTTTATTACATATTTGGCTTAAGGAACTTTATCTGTGCTCATTTCAATCTCTGGTTTTATGCAGCACCCCAACTCACCTTTCCCCTTAAGCAAGCATAAGTTGGTTTTCTAAATTTGGGACCATGTTCTGTTTTGAAATTCAGTTCCTGTGTAGCCAAGTTTACATTCCGTGTATTAGTGATATCTTATGATGTTTCTTTTTCTGTGTGACTTATTTCAGTTAGAATCATCATACCTGAATCCACTCATTATGCTGCTATGGGCCTGATGACATAGATGTCATTGCTGAGTGATATTGCATTGTACGTAAGTACCACAACTTCTTTATCCATTTTTCGCTTTATGCGATATTGAACTTGTACCGTAAACGAGTTTCTTGTAAACAGAGCCATCCCAAACTTTGGGGTGGCTGTGTCTTTTTGATTTTAATTTCCCTAAGCTACAGGACCATAAGTGGAAGTGCCCTAGGCTCTGTTGCTTTGTTTTTTAGATGTTTCAGGAAACACCATACACTTCTCCGGAGTGGCTGTTGGCAATTTACATCCCGCCCATCAGCATAACAAGGCTCCCAGTTCTCCATGGCCTGTCCTGCCTTTCTGGATTTTACACTTTTTTCAGATGGCCCTTTTGACAGGGGGGGAAGTGAGACTTCATTGTAGTGCAGATTTCCTTTGCAAGCTTGCTTGGTTGGCCAAAAAGGGCGTATGCGTTTTTTCCTGAATATATTCAGGAAAAAACGCATATGCCCTTTTTGGCCAAGTGCATCATTGTCGACCTTCTGCCTCTTTTCCTATGCTTTAAATGCAATTCCAGTCTACCTCCTGAAATCGGTTTCCTGCAATTCTGCCCGGCTTTCAAGTCCTCTTGGCAGCCTTACTTCAGTATATTTTTGGATGATAGCTGTCATTTATAACTCTGCAGGTCTGTGAATTACAGTGCCCCTGAGCTCCTTTCTTCAACTCGCTTTCTTGTGAGCTGGCCGCAACACCGCAGGATTGCTTCAGGCCCTAATCTGGTTCCGGCATGGCACGCTGAGCCTTTGGTTAATTCCTCTTCCTGGTGGGAAATGAGAGTTAAATTTTCCCGTCCAGACACCTCCAGCTAGTCTCTCATTGGTTCTCCCTATTCCTGTTCATCTTCCGCGGAATTTGCAAACTGGGCCAAACAGGAGGTTAAAGGCACTGACTCTCCAAGTCGGGAGAGTGTTAGTAAAGCGTGTGGAATGTTGCACCCGAGTACCAGGGGACGAGAACTGAGACATATTTCAACACGTCTCCCGATCACACGGTTGATCATACTCTGGGTTCCACATGCATGTTTTAGCTGAAGGAAGAATCCCTTAAACCTGGAGAGTTGAGACCCGTGGAATGGGTACCATGCAATATGACTTCAAAGGGTCTTCATTTGCTCACCAAAACTCTCCAATCCTATCACTGCTGCGTTTTTGCCCCTGTACTCACGATTGATTCACTTTCGGAGACATAGCAATCCATAGGTTTTAAGATACTTACTAGTCAGGTACATTATTAGGCGTTTAATATGGGGTTTTGAGTCCATTTCGTTGAGCAAGGAGTAGCTCTTGTCTATTACATATTTGGCTTAAGGAACTTTATCTGTGCTCATTTCAATCTCTGGTTTTATGCAGCACCCCAACTCACCTTTCCCCTTAAGCAAGCATAAGTTGGTTTTCTAAATTTGGGACCATGTTCTGTTTTGAAATTCAGTTCCTGTGTAGCCAAGTTTACATTCCGTGTATTAGTGATATCTTATGATGTTTCTTTTTCTGTGTGACTTATTTCAGTTAGAATCATCATACCTGAATCCACTCATTATGCTGCTATGGGCCTGATGACATAGATGTCATTGCTGAGTGATATTGCATTGTACGTAAGTACCACAACTTCTTTATCCATTTTTCGCTTTATGCGATATTGAACTTGTACCGTAAACGAGTTTCTTGTAAACAGAGCCATCCCAAACTTTGGGGTGGCTGTGTCTTTTTGATTTTAATTTCCCTAAGCTACAGGACCATAAGTGGAAGTGCCCTAGGCTCTGTTGCTTTGTTTTTTAGATGTTTCAGGAAACACCATACACTTCTCCGGAGTGGCTGTTGGCAATTTACATCCCGCCCATCAGCATAACAAGGCTCCCAGTTCTCCATGGCCTGTCCTGCCTTTCTGGATTTTACACTTTTTTCAGATGGCCCTTTTGACAGGGGGGGAAGTGAGACTTCATTGTAGTGCAGATTTCCTTTGCAAGCTTGCTTGGTTGGCCAAAAAGGGCGTATGCGTTTTTTCCTGAATATATTCAGGAAAAAACGCATATGCCCTTTTTGGCCAAGTGCATCATTGTCGACCTTCTGCCTCTTTTCCTATGCTTTAAATGCAATTCCAGTCTACCTCCTGAAATCGGTTTCCTGCAATTCTGCCCGGCTTTCAAGTCCTCTTGGCAGCCTTACTTCAGTATATTTTTGGATGATAGCTGTCATTTATAACTCTGCAGGTCTGTGAATTACAGTGCCCCTGAGCTCCTTTCTTCAACTCGCTTTCTTGTGAGCTGGCCGCAACACCGCAGGATTGCTTCAGGCCCTAATCTGGTTCCGGCATGGCACGCTGAGCCTTTGGTTAATTCCTCTTCCTGGTGGGAAATGAGAGTTAAATTTTCCCGTCCAGACACCTCCAGCTAGTCTCTCATTGGTTCTCCCTATTCCTGTTCATCTTCCGCGGAATTTGCAAACTGGGCCAAACAGGAGGTTAAAGGCACTGACTCTCCAAGTCGGGAGAGTGTTAGTAAAGCGTGTGGAATGTTGCACCCGAGTACCAGGGGACGAGAACTGAGACATATTTCAACACGTCTCCCGATCACACGGTTGATCATACTCTGGGTTCCACATGCATGTTTTAGCTGAAGGAAGAATCCCTTAAACCTGGAGAGTTGAGACCCGT
Source organism: Orcinus orca (assembly GCF_937001465.1). Lineage (NCBI taxonomy): Eukaryota > Metazoa > Chordata > Mammalia > Artiodactyla > Delphinidae > Orcinus > Orcinus orca. Next base: position 1,861,354 of record NW_026043955.1, on the reverse strand, counting down.
GGAATGGGTACCATGCAATATGACTTCAAAGGGTCTTCATTTGCTCACCAAAACTCTCCAATCCTATCACTGCTGCGTTTTTGCCCCTGTACTCACGATTGATTCACTTTCGGAGACATAGCAATCCATAGGTTTTAAGATACTTACTAGTCAGGTACATTATTAGGCGTTTAATATGGGGTTTTGAGTCCATTTCGTTGAGCAAGGAGTAGCTCTTGTCTATTACATATTTGGCTTAAGGAACTTTATCTGTGCTCATTTCAATCTCTGGTTTTATGCAGCACCCCAACTCACCTTTCCCCTTAAGCAAGCATAAGTTGGTTTTCTAAATTTGGGACCATGTTCTGTTTTGAAATTCAGTTCCTGTGTAGCCAAGTTTACATTCCGTGTATTAGTGATATCTTATGATGTTTCTTTTTCTGTGTGACTTATTTCAGTTAGAATCATCATACCTGAATCCACTCATTATGCTGCTATGGGCCTGATGACATAGATGTCATTGCTGAGTGATATTGCATTGTACGTAAGTACCACAACTTCTTTATCCATTTTTCGCTTTATGCGATATTGAACTTGTACCGTAAACGAGTTTCTTGTAAACAGAGCCATCCCAAACTTTGGGGTGGCTGTGTCTTTTTGATTTTAATTTCCCTAAGCTATAGGACCATAAGTGGAAGTGCCCTAGGCTCTGTTGCTTTGTTTTTTAGATGTTTCAGGAAACACCATACACTTCTCCCCAGTGGCTGTTGGCAATTTACATCCCGCCCATCAGCATAACAAGGCTCCCAGTTCTCCATGGCCTGTCCTGCCTTTCTGGATTTTACACTTTTTTCAGATGGCCCTTTTGACGGGGGGGAAGTGAGACTTCGTTGTAGTGCAGATTTCCTTTGCAAGCTTGCTTGGTTGACCAAAAAGGGCGTATGCGTTTTTTCCTGAATATATTCAGGAAAAAACGCATACGCCCTTTTTGGCCAAGTGCATCATTTTCGACCTTCTGCCTCTTTTCCTATGCTTTAAATGCAATTCCAGTCTACCTCCTGAAATCGGTTTCCTGCAATTCTGCCCGGCTTTCAAGTCCTCTTGGCAGCCTTACTTCAGTATATTTTTGGATGATAGCTGTCATTTATAACTCTGCAGGTTTGTGAATTACAGTGCCCCTGAGCTCCTTTCTTCAACTCGCTTTCTTGTGAGCTGGCCGCAACACCGCAGGATTGCTTCAGGCCCTAATCTGGTTCCGGCATGGCACGCTGAGCCTTTGCTTAATTGCTCTTCCTGGTGGGAAATGAGAGTTAAATTTGCCCGTCCAGACACCTCCAGCTAGTCTCTCATTGCTTCTCCCTATTCCTGTTCATCTTCCGCGGAATTTGCAAACTGGGCCAAACAGGAGGTTAAAGGCACTGACTCTCCAAGTCGGGAGAGTGTTAGTAAAGCATCTGGAATGTTGCACCCGAGTACCAGGGGACGAGAACTGAGACATATTTCAACACGTCTCCCGATCACACGGTTGATCATACTCTGGGTTCCACATGCATGTTTTAGCTGAAGGAAGAATCCCTTAAACCTGGAGAGTTGAGACCCGTGGAATGGGTACCATGCAATATGACTTCAAAGGGTCTTCATTTGCTCACCAAAACTCTCCAATCCTATCACTGCTGCGTTTTTGCCCCTGTACTCACGATTGATTCACTTTCAGAGACATAGCAATCCATAGGTTTTAAGATACTTACTAGTCAGGTACATTATTAGGCGTTTAATATGGGGTTTTGAGTCCATTTCGTTGAGCAAGGAGTAGCTCTTGTCTATTACATATTTGGCTTAAGGAACTTTATCTGTGCTCATTTCAATCTCTGGTTTTATGCAGCACCCCAACTCACCTTTCCCCTTAAGCAAGCATAAGTTGGTTTTCTAAATTTGGGACCATGTTCTGTTTTGAAATTCAGTTCCTGTGTAGCCAAGTTTACATTCCGTGTATTAGTGATATCTTATGATGTTCCTTTTTCTGTGTGACTTATTTCAGTTAGAATCATCATACCTGAATCCACTCATTATGCTGCTATGGGCCTGATGACATAGATGTCATTGCTGAGTGATATTGCATTGTACGTAAGTACCACAACTTCTTTATCCATTTTTCGCTTTATGCGATATTGAACTTGTACCGTAAACGAGTTTCTTGTAAACAGAGCCATCCCAAACTTTGGGGTGGCTGTGTCTTTTTGATTTTAATTTCCCTAAGCTACAGGACCATAAGTGGAAGTGCCCTAGGCTCTGTTGCTTTGTTTTTTAGATGTTTCAGGAAACACCATACACTTCTCCGGAGTGGCTGTTGGCAAGTTACATCCCGCCCATCAGCATAACAAGGCTCCCAGTTCTCCATGGCCTGTCCTGCCTTTCTGGATTTTACACTTTTTTCAGATGGCCCTTTTGACGGGGGGGAAGTGAGACTTCATTGTAGTGCAGATTTCCTTTGCAAGCTTGCTTGGTTGGCCAAAAAGGGCGTATGCGTTTTTTCCTGAATATATTCAGGAAAAAACGCATACGCCCTTTTTGGCCAAGTGCATCATTGTCGACCTTCTGCCTCTTTTCCTATGCTTTAAATGCAATTCCAGTCTACCTCCTGAAATCGGTTTCCTGCAATTCTGCCCGGCTTTCAAGTCCTCTTGGCAGCCTTACTTCAGTATATTTTTGGATGATAGCTGTCATTTATAACTCTGCAGGTCTGTGAATTACAGTGCCCCTGAGCTCCTTTCTTCAACTCGCTTTCTTGTGAGCTGGCCGCAACACCGCAGGATTGCTTCAGGCCCTAATCTGGTTCCGGCATGGCACGCTGAGCCTTTGGTTAATTCCTCTTCCTGGTGGGAAATGAGAGTTAAATTTTCCCGTCCAGACACCTCCAGCTAGTCTCTCATTGGTTCTCCCTATTCCTGTTCATCTTCCGCGGAATTTGCAAACTGGGCCAAACAGGAGGTTAAAGGCACTGACTCTCCAAGTCGGGAGAGTGTTAGTAAAGCGTGTGGAATGTTGCACCCGAGTACCAGGGGACGAGAACTGAGACATATTTCAACACGTCTCCCGATCACACGGTTGATCATACTCTGGGTTCCACATGCATGTTTTAGCTGAAGGAAGAATCCCTTAAACCTGGAGAGTTGAGACCCGTGGAATGGGTACCATGCAATATGACTTCAAAGGGTCTTCATTTGCTCACCAAAACTCTCCAATCCTATCACTGCTGCGTTTTTGCCCCTGTACTCACGATTGATTCACTTTCAGAGACATAGCAATCCATAGGTTTTAAGATACTTACTAGTCAGGTACATTATTAGGCGTTTAATATGGGGTTTTGAGTCCATTTCGTTGAGCAAGGAGTAGCTCTTGTCTATTACATATTTGGCTTAAGGAACTTTATCTGTGCTCATTTCAATCTCTGGTTTTATGCAGCACCCCAACTCACCTTTCCCCTTAAGCAAGCATAAGTTGGTTTTCTAAATTTGGGACCATGTTCTGTTTTGAAATTCAGTTCCTGTGTAGCCAAGTTTACATTCCGTGTATTAGTGATATCTTATGATGTTCCTTTTTCTGTGTGACTTATTTCAGTTAGAATCATCATACCTGAATCCACTCATTATGCTGCTATGGGCCTGATGACATAGATGTCATTGCTGAGTGATATTGCATTGTACGTAAGTACCACAACTTCTTTATCCATTTTTCGCTTTATGCGATATTGAACTTGTACCGTAAACGAGTTTCTTGTAAACAGAGCCATCCCAAACTTTGGGGTGGCTGTGTCTTTTTGATTTTAATTTCCCTAAGCTACAGGACCATAAGTGGAAGTGCCCTAGGCTCTGTTGCTTTGTTTTTTAGATGTTTCAGGAAACACCATACACTTCTCCGGAGTGGCTGTTGGCAAGTTACATCCCGCCCATCAGCATAACAAGGCTCCCAGTTCTCCATGGCCTGTCCTGCCTTTCTGGATTTTACACTTTTTTCAGATGGCCCTTTTGACGGGGGGGAAGTGAGACTTCATTGTAGTGCAGATTTCCTTTGCAAGCTTGCTTGGTTGGCCAAAAAGGGCGTATGCGTTTTTTCCTGAATATATTCAGGAAAAAACGCATACGCCCTTTTTGGCCAAGTGCATCATTGTCGACCTTCTGTCTCTTTTCCTATGCTTTAAATGCAATTCCAGTCTACCTCCTGAAATCGGTTTCCTGCAATTCTGCCCGGCTTTCAAGTCCTCTTGGCAGCCTTACTTCAGTATATTTTTGGATGATAGCTGTCATGTATAACTCTGCAGGTCTGTGAATTACAGTGCCCCTGAGCTCCTTTCTTCAACTCGCTTTCTTGTGAGCTGGCCGCAACACCGCAGGATTGCTTCAGGCCCTAATCTGGTTCCGGCATGGCACGCTGAGCCTTTGGTTAATTCCTCTTCCTGGTGGGAAATGAGAGTTAAATTTTCCCGTCCAGACACCTCCAGCTAGTCTCTCATTGGTTCTCCCTATTCCTGTTCATCTTCCGCGGAATTTGCAAACTGGGCCAAACAGGAGGTTAAAGGCACTGACTCTCCAAGTCGGGAGAGTGTTAGTAAAGCGTGTGGAATGTTGCACCCGAGTACCAGGGGACGAGAACTGAGACATATTTCAACACGTCTCCCGATCACACGGTTGATCATACTCTGGGTTCCACATGCATGTTTTAGCTGAAGGAAGAATCCCTTAAACCTGGAGAGTTGAGACCCGTGGAATGGGTACCATGCAATATGACTTCAAAGGGTCTTCATTTGCTCACCAAAACTCTCCAATCCTATCACTGCTGCGTTTTTGCCCCTGTACTCACGATTGATTCACTTTCGGAGACATAGCAATCCATAGGTTTTAAGATACTTACTAGTCAGGTACATTATTAGGCGTTTAATATGGGGTTTTGAGTCCATTTCGTTGAGCAAGGAGTAGCTCTTGTCTATTACATATTTGGCTTAAGGAACTTTATCTGTGCTCATTTCAATCTCTGGTTTTATGCAGCACCCCAACTCACCTTTCCCCTTAAGCAAGCATAAGTTGGTTTTCTAAATTTGGGACCATGTTCTGTTTTGAAATTCAGTTCCTGTGTAGCCAAGTTTACATTCCGTGTATTAGTGATATCTTATGATGTTTCTTTTTCTGTGTGACTTATTTCAGTTAGAATCATCATACCTGAATCCACTCATTATGCTGCTATGGGCCTGATGACATAGATGTCATTGCTGAGTGATATTGCATTGTACGTAAGTACCACAACTTCTTTATCCATTTTTCGCTTTATGCGATATTGAACTTGTACCGTAAACGAGTTTCTTGTAAACAGAGCCATCCCAAACTTTGGGGTGGCTGTGTCTTTTTGATTTTAATTTCCCTAAGCTATAGGACCATAAGTGGAAGTGCCCTAGGCTCTGTTGCTTTGTTTTTTAGATGTTTCAGGAAACACCATACACTTCTCCCCAGTGGCTGTTGGCAATTTACATCCCGCCCATCAGCATAACAAGGCTCCCAGTTCTCCATGGCCTGTCCTGCCTTTCTGGATTTTACACTTTTTTCAGATGGCCCTTTTGACGGGGGGGAAGTGAGACTTCGTTGTAGTGCAGATTTCCTTTGCAAGCTTGCTTGGTTGACCAAAAAGGGCGTATGCGTTTTTTCCTGAATATATTCAGGAAAAAACGCATACGCCCTTTTTGGCCAAGTGCATCATTGTCGACCTTCTGCCTCTTTTCCTATGCTTTAAATGCAATTCCAGTCTACCTCCTGAAATCGGTTTCCTGCAATTCTGCCCGGCTTTCAAGTCCTCTTGGCAGCCTTACTTCAGTATATTTTTGGATGATAGCTGTCATTTATAACTCTGCAGGTTTGTGAATTACAGTGCCCCTGAGCTCCTTTCTTCAACTCGCTTTCTTGTGAGCTGGCCGCAACACCGCAGGATTGCTTCAGGCCCTAATCTGGTTCCGGCATGGCACGCTGAGCCTTTGCTTAATTGCTCTTCCTGGTGGGAAATGAGAGTTAAATTTGCCCGTCCAGACACCTCCAGCTAGTCTCTCATTGCTTCTCCCTATTCCTGTTCATCTTCCGCGGAATTTGCAAACTGGGCCAAACAGGAGGTTAAAGGCACTGACTCTCCAAGTCGGGAGAGTGTTAGTAAAGCATCTGGAATGTTGCACCCGAGTACCAGGGGACGAGAACTGAGACATATTTCAACACGTCTCCCGATCACACGGTTGATCATACTCTGGGTTCCACATGCATGTTTTAGCTGAAGGAAGAATCCCTTAAACCTGGAGAGTTGAGACCCGTGGAATGGGTACCATGCAATATGACTTCAAAGGGTCTTCATTTGCTCACCAAAACTCTCCAATCCTATCACTGCTGCGTTTTTGCCCCTGTACTCACGATTGATTCACTTTCAGAGACATAGCAATCCATAGGTTTTAAGATACTTACTAGTCAGGTACATTATTAGGCGTTTAATATGGGGTTTTGAGTCCATTTCGTTGAGCAAGGAGTAGCTCTTGTCTATTACATATTTGGCTTAAGGAACTTTATCTGTGCTCATTTCAATCTCTGGTTTTATGCAGCACCCCAACTCACCTTTCCCCTTAAGCAAGCATAAGTTGGTTTTCTAAATTTGGGACCATGTTCTGTTTTGAAATTCAGTTCCTGTGTAGCCAAGTTTACATTCCGTGTATTAGTGATATCTTATGATGTTCCTTTTTCTGTGTGACTTATTTCAGTTAGAATCATCATACCTGAATCCACTCATTATGCTGCTATGGGCCTGATGACATAGATGTCATTGCTGAGTGATATTGCATTGTACGTAAGTACCACAACTTCTTTATCCATTTTTCGCTTTATGCGATATTGAACTTGTACCGTAAACGAGTTTCTTGTAAACAGAGCCATCCCAAACTTTGGGGTGGCTGTGTCTTTTTGATTTTAATTTCCCTAAGCTACAGGACCATAAGTGGAAGTGCCCTAGGCTCTGTTGCTTTGTTTTTTAGATGTTTCAGGAAACACCATACACTTCTCCGGAGTGGCTGTTGGCAAGTTACATCCCGCCCATCAGCATAACAAGGCTCCCAGTTCTCCATGGCCTGTCCTGCCTTTCTGGATTTTACACTTTTTTCAGATGGCCCTTTTGACGGGGGGGAAGTGAGACTTCATTGTAGTGCAGATTTCCTTTGCAAGCTTGCTTGGTTGGCCAAAAAGGGCGTATGCGTTTTTTCCTGAATATATTCAGGAAAAAACGCATACGCCCTTTTTGGCCAAGTGCATCATTGTCGACCTTCTGCCTCTTTTCCTATGCTTTAAATGCAATTCCAGTCTACCTCCTGAAATCGGTTTCCTGCAATTCTGCCCGGCTTTCAAGTCCTCTTGGCAGCCTTACTTCAGTATATTTTTGGATGATAGCTGTCATTTATAACTCTGCAGGTTTGTGAATTACAGTGCCCCTGAGCTCCTTTCTTCAACTCGCTTTCTTGTGAGCTGGCCGCAACACCGCAGGATTGCTTCAGGCCCTAATCTGGTTCCGGCATGGCACGCTGAGCCTTTGGTTAATTCCTCTTCCTGGTGGGAAATGAGAGTTAAATTTTCCCGTCCAGACACCTCCAGCTAGTCTCTCATTGGTTCTCCCTATTCCTGTTCATCTTCCGCGGAATTTGCAAACTGGGCCAAACAGGAGGTTAAAGGCACTGACTCTCCAAGTCGGGAGAGTGTTAGTAAAGCATCTGGAATGTTGCACCCGAGTACCAGGGGACGAGAACTGAGACATATTTCAACACGTCTCCCGATCACACGGTTGATCATACTCTGGGTTCCACATGCATGTTTTAGCTGAAGGAAGAATCCCTTAAACCTGGAGAGTTGAGACCCGTGGAATGGGTACCATGCAATATGACTTCAAAGGGTCTTCATTTGCTCACCGAACCTCTCCAATCCTATCACTGCTGCGTTTATGCCCCTGTACACACGCTGGATTCTCTTTCAGAGACATAGCAATCCATAGGTTTTAAGATACTTACTAGTCAGGTACATTCTTAGGCGTTTAGTATGGGGTGTTGAGTCCATCTCGTTGAGCAAGGAGTAGCTCTTGTCTATTCCATATTTGGCTTAAGGAACTTTATCTGTGCTCATTTCAATCTCTGGTTTTATGCAGCACCCCAACTCACCTTTCCCCTTAAGCAAGCATAAGTTGGTTTTCTAAATTTGGGACCATGTTCTGTTTTGAAATTCAGTTCCTGTGTAGCCAAGTTTACATTCCGTGTATTAGTGATATCTTATGATGTTTCTTTTTCTGTGTGACTTATTTCAGTTAGAATCATCATACCTGAATCCACTCATTATGCTGCTATGGGCCTGATGACATAGATGTCAATGCTGAGTGATATTGCATTGTACGTAAGTACCACAAATTCTTTATCCATTTTTCGCTTTATGCGATATTGAACTTGTACCGTAAACGAGTTTCTTGTAAACAGAGCCATCCCAAACTTTGGGGTGGCTGTGTCTTTTTGATTTTAATTTCCCTAAGCTGCAGGACCATAAGTGGAAGTGCCCTAGGCTCTGTTGCTTTGTTTTTTAGATGTTTCAGGAAACACCATACACTTCTCCCGAGTGGCTGTTGGCAAGTAACATCCCGCCCATCAGCATAACAAGGCTCCCAGTTCTCCATGGCCTGTCCTGCCTTTCTGGATTTTACACTTTTTTCAGATGGCCCTTTTGACGAGGGGGAAGTGAGACTTCATTGTAGTGCAGATTTCGTTTGCAAGCTTGCTTGGTTGGCCAAAAAGGGCGTATGCGTTTTTTCCTGAATATATTCAGGAAAAAACGCATACGCCCTTTTTGGCCAAGTGCATCATTGTCGACCTTCTGCCTCTTTTCCTATGCTTTAAATGCAATTCCAGTCTACCTCCTGAAATCGGTTTCCTGCAATTCTGCCCGGCTTTCAAGTCCTCTTGGCAGCCTTACTTCAGTATATTTTTGGATGATAGCTGTCATTTATAACTCTGCAGGTTTGTGAATTACAGTGCCCCTGAGCTCCTTTCTTCAACTCGCTTTCTTGTGAGCTGGCCGCAACACCGCAGGATTGCTTCAGGCCCTAATCTGGTTCCGGCATGGCACGCTGAGCCTTTGGTTAATTCCTCTTCCTGGTGGGAAATGAGAGTTAAATTTTCCCGTCCAGACACCTCCAGCTAGTCTCTCATTGGTTCTCCCTATTCCTGTTCATCTTCCGTGGAATTTGCAAACTGGGCCAAACAGGAGGTTAAAGGCACTGACTCTCCAAGTCGGGAGAGTGTTAGTAAAGCATCTGGAATGTTGCACCCGAGTACCAGGGGACGAGAACTGAGACATATTTCAACACGTCTCCCGATCACACGGGTGATCATACTCTGGGTTCCACATGCATGTTTTAGCTGAAGGAAGAATCCCTTAAACCTGGAGAGTTGAGACCCGTGGAATGGGTACCATGCAATATGACTTCAAAGGGTCTTCATTTGCTCACCAAAACTCTGCAATCCTATCACTGCTGCGTTTTTGCCCCTGTACTCACGATTGATTCACTTTCAGAGACATAGCAATCCATAGGTTTTAAGATACTTACTAGTCAGGTACATTATTAGGCGTTTAATATGGGGTTTTGAGTCCATTTCGTTGAGCAAGGAGTAGCTCTTGTCTATTCCATATTTGGCTTAAGGAACTTTATCTGTGCTCATTTCAATCTCTGGTTTTATGCAGCACCCCAACTCACCTTTCCCCTTAAGCAAGCATAAGTTGATTTTCTAAATTTGGGACCATGTTCTGTTTTGAAATTCAGTTCCTGTGTAGCCAAGTTTACATTCCGTGTATTAGTGATATCTTATGATGTTTCTTTTTCTGTGTGACTTATTTCAGTTAGAATCATCATACCTGAATCCACTCATTATGCTGCTATGGGCCTGATGACATAGATGTCATTGCTGAGTGATATTGCATTGTACGTAAGTACCACAACTTCTTTATCCATTTTTCGCTTTATGCGATATTGAACTTGTACCGTAAACGAGTTTCTTGTAAACAGAGCCATCCCAAACTTTGGGGTGGCTGTGTCTTTTTGATTTTAATTTCCCTAAGCTGCAGGACCATAAGTGGAAGTGCCCTAGGCTCTGTTGCTTTGTTTTTTAGATGTTTCAGGAAACACCATACACTTCTCCCGAGTGGCTGTTGGCAAGTAACATCCCGCCCATCAGCATAACAAGGCTCCCAGTTCTCCATGGCCTGTCCTGCCTTTCTGGATTTTACACTTTTTTCAGATGGCCCTTTTGACGGGGGGGGGGGGGGGAAGTGAGACTTCATTGTAGTGCAGATTTCCTTTGCAAGCTTGCTTGGTTGGCCAAAAAGGGCGTATGCGTTTTTTCCTGAATATATTCAGGAAAAAACGCATACGCCCTTTTTGGCCAAGTGCATCATTGTCGACCTTCTGCCTCTTTTCCTATGCTTTAAATGCAATTCCAGTCTACCTCCTGAAATCGGTTTCCTGCAATTCTGCCCGGCTTTCAAGTCCTCTTGGCAGCCTTACTTCAGTATATTTTTGGATGATAGCTGTCATTTATAACTCTGAAGGTTTGTGAATTACAGTGCCCCTGAGCTCCTTTCTTCAACTCGCTTTCTTGTGAGCTGGCCGCAACACCGCAGGATTGCTTCAGGCCGTAATCTGGTTCTGGCATGGCACGCTGAGCCTTTGGTTAATTCCTCTTCCTGGTGGGAAATGAGAGTTAAATTTTCCCGTCCAGACACCTCCAGCTAGTCTCTCATTGGTTCTCCCTATTCCTGTTCATCTTCCGCGGAATTTGCAAACTGGGCCAAACAGGAGGTTAAAGGCACTGACTCTCCAAGTCGGGAGAGTGTTAGTAAAGCATCTGGAATGTTGCACCCGAGTACCGGGGGACGAGAACTGAGACATATTTCAACACGTCTCCCGATCACACGGTTGATCATACTCTGGGTTCCACATGCATGTTTTAGCTGAAGGAAGAATCCCTTAAACCTGGAGAGTTGAGACCCGTGGAATGGGTACCATGCAATATGACTTCAAAGGGTCTTCATTTGCTCACCAAAACTCTCCAATCCTATCACTGCTGCGTTTTTGCCCCTGTACTCACGATTGATTCACTTTCAGAGACATAGCAATCCATAGGTTTTAAGATACTTACTAGTCAGGTACATTATTAGGCGTTTAATATGGTGTTTTGAGTCCATTTCGTTGAGCAAGGAGTAGCTCTTGTCTATTCCATATTTGGCTTAAGGAACTTTATCTGTGCTCATTTCAATCTCTGGTTTTATGCAGCACCCCAACTCACCTTTCCCCTTAAGCAAGCATAAGTTGATTTTCTAAATATGGGACCATGTTCTGTTTTGAAATTCAGTTCCTGTGTAGCCAAGTTTACATTCCGTGTATTAGTGATATCTTATGATGTTTCTTTTTCTGTGTGACTTATTTCAGTTAGAATCATCATACCTGAATCCACTCATTATGCTGCTATGGGCCTGATGACATAGATGTCATTGCTGAGTGATATTGCATTGTACGTAAGTACCACAACTTCTTTATCCATTTTTCGCTTTATGCGATATTGAACTTGTACCGTAAACGAGTTTCTTGTAAACAGAGCCATCCCAAACTTTGGGGTGGCTGTGTCTTTTTGATTTTAATTTCCCTAAGCTGCAGGACCATAAGTGGAAGTGCCCTAGGCTCTGTTGCTTTGTTTTTTAGATGTTTCAGGAAACACCATACACTTCTCCCGAGTGGCTGTTGGCAATTTACATCCCGCCCATCAGCATAACAAGGCTCCCAGTTCTCCATGGCCTGTCCTGCCTTTCTGGATTTTACACTTTTTTCAGATGACCCTTTTGACCGGGGGGAAGTGAGACTTCATTGTAGTGCAGATTTCCTTTGCAAGCTTGCTTGGTTGGCCAAAAAGGACGTATGCGTTTTCTCCTGAACATATTCAGGAAAAAACGCATACGCACTTTTTGGCCAAGTGCATCATTGTGGACGTTCTGCCTCTTTTCCTATGCTTTAAATGCAATTCCAGTCTACCTCGTGATATCGGTTTCCTACAATTCTGCTCCGCTTTGAAGTCCTGTTGGCAGCCTTACTTCAGTATATTTTTGGACGATAGCTGTCATTTATAACTCTGCAGGTTTGTGAATTACAGTGCCCCTGAGCTCCTTTCTTCAACTCGCTTTCTTGTGAGCTGGCCGCAACACCGCAGGATTGCTTCAGGCCCTAATCTGGTTCCGGCACGGCACGCTGAGCCTTTGGTTAATTCCTCTTCCTGGTGGGAAATGAGAGTTAAATTTGCCCTTCCAGACACCTCCAGCTAGTCTCTCATTTGTTCTCCCTATTCCTGTTCATCTTCCGCAGAAATTGCAAACTGGGCCACACAGGAGGTTAAAGGCACTGACTCTCCAAGTTGGGAGAGTGTTAGTAAAGCATCTGGAATGTTGCACCCGAGTACCAGGGGACGAAAACTGAGACATATTTGAACACGTCTCCCGATCACACAGTTGATCATACTCTGGGTTCCACATGCATGTTTTAGCTGAAGGAAGATTCCCTTAAACCTGGAGAGTTGAGAACCGTGGAATGGGTATCATGCAATATGACTTCAAAAAGTCTTCATTTACTCACCGAACCTCTCCAATCCTATCACTGCTGCGTTTATGCCCCTGTACACACGCTTGATTCTCTTTTGGAGACAAAGCAATCCATAGGTTTTAAGATACTTACTAGTCAGGTACATTCTTAGGCGTTTAATATGGGGTGTTGAGTCCATTTCGTTGAGCAAGGAGTAGCTCTTGTCTATTCCATATTTGGCTTAAGGAACTTTATCTGTGCTCATTTCAATCTCTGGTTTTATGCAGCACCCCAACTCACCTTTCCCCTTAAGCAAGCATAAGTTAGTTTTCTAAATTTGAGACCCTGTTCTGTTTTGTAATTCAGTTCCTGTGTAGCCAAGTTTACATTCCGTGTATTAGTGATATCTTATGATGTTTCTTTTTCTGTGTGACTTATTTCAGTTAGAATCATCATACCTGTATCCACTTATTATGCTGCTACGGGCCTGATGACATAGATTTCATTGCTGAGTGATATTTCATTGTACGTAAGTACCACAACTTGTTTATCCATTTTTCGCTTTCTGCGATATTGAACTTGTACCATAACGAGGTTCTTGTAAACAGAGCCGTCCCAAATTTTGGGGTGGCTGTGTCTTTTTGATTTTAATTTCCCTAAACTATAGGACCATAAGTGGAAGTGCCCTAGGCTCTGTTGCTTTGTTTTATAGATGTTTCAGGAAACACCATACACTTCTCCCCAGTGGCTGTTGGCAATTTACATCCTGCCCATCAGCATAACAAGGCTCCCATTTCTCCATGTCCTGTCCTGCCTTTCTGAATTTTACACTTTTATCAGATGGCCCTTTTGACCGGGGTGAAGTGAGACTTCATTGTAGTGCAGATTTCCTTTGCAAGCTTGCTTCGTTGGCCAAAAACGGCGTATGCATCTTTTCCTGAATATATTCAGGAAAAAACGCATACGCCCGTTTTGGCCAAGTGCATCATTGTCGACGTTCTGCCTCTTTTCCTATGCTTTAAATGCAATTCCAGTCTACCTCCTGAAATCGGATTCCTGTAAGTATGCCCCGCTTTCAATTCCTCTTGGCAGCCTTACTTCAGTATATTTTTGGATGATAGCTATGATTTGTAACTCTGCAGGTTTGTGATTACAATGCCCCTGAGCTCATTTCTTCAACTCGCTTTCTTGTGAGCTGGCTGCAACACCACAGAATTTCTTCAGGCCCTAATCTGGTTCCGGCACGGCACGCTGAGCCTTTGGTTAATTCCTCCTCCTGGGGGGAAATGAGAGTTAAATTTGCCCGTCCGTACACCTCCAGCTAGTTTCTCATTGATTCTCCCTATTCCTGTTCATCTTTCGCACAAATTGCAAACTGGGCCAAACAGGAGGTTAAAGGCACTGACTCTCCAAGTCGGGAGAGTGTTAGTAAAGCATCTGGAATGTTGCACCCGAGTACCAGGGGATGAGAACTGAGACAAATTGGAACACGTCTCCCGATCACACGGTTGATCATACTCTGGGTTCCACATGCATGTTTTAGCTGAAGGAAGAATCCCTTAAACCTGGAGAGTTGAGACCCGTGGAATGGGTACCATGCAATATGACTTCAAAGGGTCTTCATTTGCTCACCGAACCTCTCCAATCCTATCACTGCTGTGTTTATGCCCCTGTACACACGCTTGATTCTCTTTCGGAGACATAGCAATCCATAGATTTTAAGATAATTACTGGTCAGGTACATTCTTAGGCGTTTAATATGGGGTGTTGAGTCCATTTCGTTGAGCAAGGAGTAGCTCTTGTCTATTACATATTTGGCTTAAGGAACTTTATCTGTGCTCATTTCAATCTCTGGTTTTATGCAGCACCCCAACTCACCTTTCCCCTTAAGCAAGTATAAGTTGTTTTTCTAAATTTGAGACCCTGTTCTGTTTTGTAATTCAGTTCCTGTGTAGCCAAGTTTACATTCCGTGTATTAGTGATATCTTATGATGTTTCTTTTTCTGTGTGACTTATTTCAGTTAGAATCATCATACCTGAATCCACTCATTATGCTGCTACGGGCCTGATGACATAGATTTCATTGCTGAGTGATATTGTATTGTACGTAAGTACCAAAACTTCTTTATCCATTTTTCACTTTCTGCGATATTGAACTTGTACCATAAACGAGTTTCTTGTAAACAGAGCCGTCCCAAACGTTGGGATGGCTGTGTCTTTTTGATTTTAATTTCCCTAAGCTATAGGACCATAAGTGGAAGTGCCCTAGGCTCTGTTGCTTTGTTTTTTAGATGTTTCAGGAAACACCATACACTTGTCCCGAGTGGCTGTTGGCAATTTACATCCCGCCCATCAGCATAACAAGGCTCCCAGTTCTCCATGGCCTGTCCTGCCTTTCTGGATTTTACACTTTTTTCAGATGACCCTTTTGACCGGGGGGAAGTGAGACTTCATTGTAGTGCAGATTTCCTTTGCAAGCTTGCTTGGTTGGCCAAAAAGGACGTATGCGTTTTCTCCTGAACATATTCAGGAAAAAACGCATACGCACTTTTTGGCCAAGTGCATCATTGTGGACGTTCTGCCTCTTTTCCTATGCTTTAAATGCAATTCCAGTCTACCTCGTGATATCGGTTTCCTACAATTCTGCTCCGCTTTGAAGTCCTGTTGGCAGCCTTACTTCAGTATATTTTTGGACGATAGCTGTCATTTATAACTCTGCAGGTTTGTGAATTACAGTGCCCCTGAGCTCCTTTCTTCAACTCGCTTTCTTGTGAGCTGGCCGCAACACCGCAGGATTGCTTCAGGCCCTAATCTGGTTCCGGCACGGCACGCTGAGCCTTTGGTTAATTCCTCTTCCTGGTGGCAAATGATAGTTAAATTTGCCCGTCCAGACACCTCCAGCTAGTCTCTCATTGGTTCTCCCTATTCCTGTTCATCTTCCGCAGAAATTGCAAACTGGGCCAAACAGGAGGTTAAAGGCACTGACTCTCCAAGTCGGGAGAGTGTTAGTAAAGCGTCTGGAATGTTGCACCCGAGTACCAGGGGACGAAAACTGAGACATATTGGAACACGTCTCCCGATCACATGGTTGATCATACTCTGGGTTCCACATGCATGCTTTAGCTGAAGGAAGAATCCCTTAAACCTGGAGAGTTGAGACCCGTGGAATGGGTACCATGCAAAATGATTTCAAATGGTCTTCATTTGCTCACCGAACCTCTCCAATCCTATCACTGCTACGTTTATGCCCCTGTACACACGCTTGATTCTCTTTTGGAGACATAGCAATCCATAGGTTTTAAGATACTTACTAGTCAGGTACATTCTTAGGCGTTTAATATGGGGTGTTGAGTCCATTTCGTTGAGGAAGCCGTAGCTCTTGTGTATTACATATTTGGCTTAAGTAACTGTATCTGTCCTCATTTCAATCTCTGGTTTTATGCAGCACCCCAACTCACCTTTCCCCTTAAGCAAGCATATGTTGGTTTTCTAAATTTGAGACCCTGTTCTGTTTTGTAATCCAGTTCCTGTGTAGCCAAGTTTACATTCCGTGTATTAGTGATATCTTATGATGTTTCTTTTTCTTGTGACTTATTTCAGTTAGAATCATCATACCTGAATCCACTCATTATGCTGCTACGGGCCTGATGACATAGATTTCATTGCTGAGTGATATTGCATTGTACGTAAGTACCACAACTTCTTTATCCATTTTTTGCTTTCTGCGATATTGAACTTGTACAGTAAACAAGGTTCTTGTAAACAGAGCCATCCCAAACTTTGGGGTGGCTGTGTCTTTTTGATTTTAATTTCCCTAAGCTATAGGACCATAAGTGGAAGTGCCCTAGGCTCTGTTGCTTTGTTTCTTAGATGTTTCAGGAAACACCATACACTCCTCCAGAGTGGCTGTTGGCAATTTACATCCTGCCCATCAGTATAACAAGGCTCCCAGTTCTCCATGGCCTGTCCTGCCTTTCTGGATTTTACACTTTTTTCAGATGACCCTTTTGACCGGGGGGAAGTGAGACTTCATTGTAGTGCAGATTTCCTTTGCAAGCTTGCTTGGTTGGCCAAAAAGGGCGTATGCGTTTTTTCCTGAATATATTCAGGAAAAAACGCATACGCCCTTTGTGGTCAAGTGCATCATTGTCTATGTTCTGCCTCTTTTCCTATGCTTTAAATGCAATTCCAGTCTACCTTCTGAAATCGGTTGCCTGCAATTCTGCCCCGCTTTCAAGTCCTCTTGGCAGCCTTACTTCAGTATATTTTTGGACGATAGCTGTCATTTATAACTCTGCAGTTTGTGAATTACAGTGCCCCTGAGCTCCTTTCTTCAACTCGCTTTCTTGTGAGCTGGCCGCAACACCACAGGATTGCTTCAGGCCCTAATCTGGTTCCGGCACGGCACGCTGAGACTTTGGTTAATTCCTCTTCCTGGTGGGAAATGAGAGTTAAATTTGCCCGCCCAGACACCTCCAGCTAGTCTCTCATTGGTCTTCCCTATTACTGTTCATCTTCCGAAGAATTTGCAAACTGGGCCAAACAGGAGGTTAAAGGCACTGACTCTCCAAGTCGGGAGAGTGTTAGTAAAGCATCTGGAATGTTGCACCCGAGTACCAGGGGACGAGGACGGAGACATATTTGAACACGTCTCCCGATCACACGGTTGATCATACTCTGGGTTCCACATGCATGTTTTAGCTGAAGGAGGAATCCCTTAAACATGGAAAGTTGAGACCCGTGGAATGGGTACCAAGCAATATGACTTCAAAGGGTCTTCATTTGCACACCTAACCTCTCCAATCCTATCACTGCTGCGTTTATGCCCCTGTACACACGCTTGATTCTCTTTTGGAGACATAGCAATCCATACCTTTTAAGATACTTACTAGTCAGGTACATTCTTAAGCGTTTAATATGGGGTATTGAGTCCATTTCGTTTAGTAAGGAGTAGCTCTTGTCTATTACATATTTGGCTTAAGGAACTTTATCTGTGCTCATTTCAATCTCTGGTTTTATACAGCACCCCAACTCACCTTTCCCCTTAAGCAAGCATAAGTTGGTTTTCTAAATTTTTAGACCCTGTTCTGTTTTGTAATCCAGTTCCTGTGTAGCCAAGTTTTCATTCCGTGTATTAGTGATATCTTACGATGTTTCTTTTTCTGTGTGACTTATTTCAGTTACAATCATCATACCTGAATCCACTCATTATGCTGCTACGGGCCTGATGACATAGATGTCATTGCTGAGTGATATTGCATTGTACGTAAGTACCAAAACTTCTTTATCCATTTTTCACTTTCTGCGATATTGAACTTGTACCGTAATCGAGGTTCTTGTAAACAGAGCCGTCCCAAATTTTGGGGTGGCTGTGTCTTTTTGATTTTAATTTCCCTATGCTATAGGGCCATAAGTGGAAGTGCCCTAGGCTCTGTTGCTTTGTTTTTTAGATGTTTCAGGAAACACCATACACTTCTCCCGAGTGGCTGTTGGCAATATACATCCCGCCCATCAGCAAAACAAGGCTCCCAGTTCTCCATGGCCTGTCCTGCCTTTCTGGATTTTACACTTTTTTCAGTTGGCCCTTTTGACTGGGGGGAAGTGAGACTTCATTGTAGTGCAGATTTCCTTTGCAAGCTTGCTTGGTTGGCCAAAAAGGGCGTATGTGTTTTTTCCTGAATATATTCAGGAAAAAACGCATACGCCCTTTTTGGCCAAGTGCATCATTGTCGACCTTCTGCCTCTTTTCCTATGCTTTAAATGCAATTCCAGTCTACCTCCTGAAATCGGTTTCCTGCAATTCTGCCCGGCTTTCAAGTCCTCTTGGCAGCCTTACTTCAGTATATTTTTGGATGATAGCTGTCATTTATAACTCTGAAGGTTTGTGAATTACAGTGCCCCTGAGCTCCTTTCTACAACTCGCTTTCTTGTGAGCTGGCCGCAACACCGCAGGATTGCTTCAGGCCGTAATCTGGTTCTGGCATGGCACGCTGAGCCTTTGGTTAATTCCTCTTCCTGGTGGGAAATGAGAGTTAAATTTTCCCGTCCAGACACCTCCAGCTAGTCTCTCATTGGTTCTCCCTATTCCTGTTCATCTTCCGCGGAATTTGCAAACTGGGCCAAACAGGAGGTTAAAGGCACTGACTCTCCAAGTCGGGAGAGTGTTAGTAAAGCATCTGGAATGTTGCACCCGAGTACCAGGGGACGAGAACTGAGACATATTTCAACACGTCTCCCGATCACACGGTTGATCATACTCTGGGTTCCACATGCATGTTTTAGCTGAAGGAAGAATCCCTTAAACCTGGAGAGTTGAGACCCGTGGAATGGGTACCATGCAATATGACTTCAAAGGGTCTTCATTTGCTCACCAAAACTCTCCAATCCTATCACTGCTGCGTTTTTGCCCCTGTACTCACGATTGATTCACTTTCAGAGACATAGCAATCCATAGGTTTTAAGATACTTACTAGTCAGGTACATTATTAGGCGTTTAATATGGGGTTTTGAGTCCATTTCGTTGAGCAAGGAGTAGCTCTTGTCTATTCCATATTTGGCTTAAGGAACTTTATCTGTGCTCATTTCAATCTCTGGTTTTATGCAGCACCCCAACTCACCTTTCCCCTTAAGCAAGCATAAGTTGGTTTTCTAAATTTGGGACCATGTTCTGTTTTGAAATCCAGTTCCTGTGTAGCCAAGTTTACATTCCGTGTATTAGTGATATCTTAAGATGTTTCTTTTTCTGTGTGACTTATTTCAGTTAGAATCATCATACCTGAATCCACTCATTATGCTGCTACGGGCCTGATGACATAGATTTCATTGCTGAGTGATATTGTATTGTACGTAAGTACCAAAACTTCTTTATCCATTTTTCACTTTCTGCGATATTGAACTTGTACCATAAACGAGTTTCTTGTAAACAGAGCCGTCCCAAACGTTGGGATGGCTGTGTCTTTTTGATTTTAATTTCCCTAAGCTATAGGACCATAAGTGGAAGTGCCCTAGGCTCTGTTGCTTTGTTTCTTAGATGTTTCAGGAAACACCATACACTTGTCCCGAGTGGCTGTTGGCAATTTACATCCCGCCCATCAGCATAACAAGGCTCCCAGTTCTCCATGGCCTGTCCTGCCTTTCTGTATTTTACACTTTTTTCAGATGGCCCTTTTGACCTGGGAGAAATGAGACTTCATTGTAGTGCAGATTTCCTTTGCAAGCTTGCTTGGTTGGCCAAAAAGGACCTATGCCTTTTTTCTGAATATATTCAGGAAAAAACGCATATGCCCTTTTTGGCCAAGTGCATCATTGTCGACTTTCTGCCTCTTTTCCTATGCTTTAAATGCAATTCCAGTCTACCTCCTGAAATCGGCTTCCTGCAATTCTGCCCCGCTTTCAAGTCCTCTTGGCAGCCTTACTTCAGTATATTTTTGGATGATAGCTGTCATTTATAACTCTGCAGGTTTGTGAATTACAGTGCCCCTGAGCTCCTTTCTTCAACTCGCTTTCTTGTGAGCTGGCCGCAACACCGCAGGATTGCTTCATGCCCTAATCTTTTTCTGGCATGGCCCACTGAGCCTTTGGTTAATTCCTCTTCCTGGTGGCAAATGATAGTTAAATTTGCCCGTCCAGACACCTCCAGCTAGTCTCTCATTGGTTCTCCCTATTCCTGTTCATCTTCCGCAGAAATTGCAAACTGGGCCAAACAGGAGGTTAAAGGCACTGACTCTCCAAGTCGGGAGAGTGTTAGTAAAGCGTCTGGAATGTTGCACCCGAGTACCAGGGGACGAAAACTGAGACATATTGGAACACGTCTCCCGATCACATGGTTGATCATACTCTGGGTTCCACATGCATGCTTTAGCTGAAGGAAGAATCCCTTAAACCTGGAGAGTTGAGACCCGTGGAATGGGTACCATGCAAAATGATTTCAAATGGTCTTCATTTGCTCACCGAACCTCTCCAATCCTATCACTGCTACGTTTATGCCCCTGTACACACGCTTGATTCTCTTTTGGAGACATAGCAATCCATAGGTTTTAAGATACTTACTAGTCAGGTACATTCTTAGGCGTTTAATATGGGGTGTTGAGTCCATTTCGTTGAGGAAGCCGTAGCTCTTGTGTATTACATATTTGGCTTAAGTAACTGTATCTGTCCTCATTTCAATCTCTGGTTTTATGCAGCACCCCAACTCACCTTTCCCCTTAAGCAAGCATATGTTGGTTTTCTAAATTTGAGACCCTGTTCTGTTTTGTAATCCAGTTCCTGTGTAGCCAAGTTTACATTCCGTGTATTAGTGATATCTTATGATGTTTCTTTTTCTTGTGACTTATTTCAGTTAGAATCATCATACCTGAATCCACTCATTATGCTGCTACGGGCCTGATGACATAGATTTCATTGCTGAGTGATATTGCATTGTACGTAAGTACCACAACTTCTTTATCCATTTTTTGCTTTCTGCGATATTGAACTTGTACAGTAAACAAGGTTCTTGTAAACAGAGCCATCCCAAACTTTGGGGTGGCTGTGTCTTTTTGATTTTAATTTCCCTAAGCTATAGGACCATAAGTGGAAGTGCCCTAGGCTCTGTTGCTTTGTTTCTTAGATGTTTCAGGAAACACCATACACTCCTCCAGAGTGGCTGTTGGCAATTTACATCCTGCCCATCAGTATAACAAGGCTCCCAGTTCTCCATGGCCTGTCCTGCCTTTCTGGATTTTACACTTTTTTCAGATGACCCTTTTGACCGGGGGGAAGTGAGACTTCATTGTAGTGCAGATTTCCTTTGCAAGCTTGCTTGGTTGGCCAAAAAGGGCATATGCGTTTTTTCCTGAATATATTCAGGAAAAAACGCATACGCCCTTTGTGGTCAAGTGCATCATTGTCTATGTTCTGCCTCTTTTCCTATGCTTTAAATGCAATTCCAGTCTACCTTCTGAAATCGGTTGCCTGCAATTCTGCCCCGCTTTCAAGTCCTCTTGGCAGCCTTACTTCAGTATATTTTTGGACGATAGCTGTCATTTATAACTCTGCAGTTTGTGAATTACAGTGCCCCTGAGCTCCTTTCTTCAACTCGCTTTCTTGTGAGCTGGCCGCAACACCACAGGATTGCTTCAGGCCCTAATCTGGTTCCGGCACGGCACGCTGAGCCTTTGGTTAATTCCTCTTCCTGGTGGGAAATGAGAGTTAAATTTGCCCGCCCAGACACCTCCAGCTAGTCTCTCATTGGTCTTCCCTATTACTGTTCATCTTCCGAAGAATTTGCAAACTGGGCCAAACAGGAGGTTAAAGGCACTGACTCTCCAAGTCGGGAGAGTGTTAGTAAAGCATCTGGAATGTTGCACCCGAGTACCAGGGGACGAGGACGGAGACATATTTGAACACGTCTCCCGATCACACGGTTGATCATACTCTGGGTTCCACATGCATGTTTTAGCTGAAGGAGGAATCCCTTAAACATGGAAAGTTGAGACCCGTGGAATGGGTACCAAGCAATATGACTTCAAAGGGTCTTCATTTGCACACCTAACCTCTCCAATCCTATCACTGCTGCGTTTATGCCCCTGTACACACGCTTGATTCTCTTTTGGAGACATAGCAATCCATACCTTTTAAGATACTTACTAGTCAGGTACATTCTTAAGCGTTTAATATGGGGTATTGAGTCCATTTCGTTTAGTAAGGAGTAGCTCTTGTCTATTACATATTTGGCTTAAGGAACTTTATCTGTGCTCATTTCAATCTCTGGTTTTATACAGCACCCCAACTCACCTTTCCCCTTAAGCAAGCATAAGTTGGTTTTCTAAATTTTTAGACCCTGTTCTGTTTTGTAATCCAGTTCCTGTGTAGCCAAGTTTACATTCCGTTTATTAGTGATATCTTACGATGTTTCTTTTTCTGTGTGACTTATTTCAGTTACAATCATCATACCTGAATCCACTCATTATGCTGCTACGGGCCTGATGACATAGATGTCATTGCTGAGTGATATTGCATTGTACGTAAGTACCAAAACTTCTTTATCCATTTTTCACTTTCTGCGATATTGAACTTGTACCGTAATCGAGGTTCTTGTAAACAGAGCCGTCCCAAATTTTGGGGTGGCTGTGTCTTTTTGATTTTAATTTCCCTATGCTATAGGGCCATAAGTGGAAGTGCCCTAGGCTCTGTTGCTTTGTTTTTTAGATGTTTCAGGAAACACCATACACTTCTCCCGAGTGGCTGTTGGCAATATACATCCCGCCCATCAGCAAAACAAGGCTCCCAGTTCTCCATGGCCTGTCCTGCCTTTCTGGATTTTACACTTTTTTCAGTTGGCCCTTTTGACTGGGGGGAAGTGAGACTTCATTGTAGTGCAGATTTCCTTTGCAAGCTTGCTTGGTTGGCCAAAAAGGGCGTATGTGTTTTTTCCTGAATATATTCAGGAAAAAACGCATACGCCCTTTTTGGCCAAGTGCATCATTGTCGACCTTCTGCCTCTTTTCCTATGCTTTAAATGCAATTCCAGTCTACCTCCTGAAATCGGTTTCCTGCAATTCTGCCCGGCTTTCAAGTCCTCTTGGCAGCCTTACTTCAGTATATTTTTGGATGATAGCTGTCATTTATAACTCTGAAGGTTTGTGAATTACAGTGCCCCTGAGCTCCTTTCTACAACTCGCTTTCTTGTGAGCTGGCCGCAACACCGCAGGATTGCTTCAGGCCGTAATCTGGTTCTGGCATGGCACGCTGAGCCTTTGGTTAATTCCTCTTCCTGGTGGGAAATGAGAGTTAAATTTTCCCGTCCAGACACCTCCAGCTAGTCTCTCATTGGTTCTCCCTATTCCTGTTCATCTTCCGCGGAATTTGCAAACTGGGCCAAACAGGAGGTTAAAGGCACTGACTCTCCAAGTCGGGAGAGTGTTAGTAAAGCATCTGGAATGTTGCACCCGAGTACCAGGGGACGAGAACTGAGACATATTTCAACACGTCTCCCGATCACACGGTTGATCATACTCTGGGTTCCACATGCATGTTTTAGCTGAAGGAAGAATCCCTTAAACCTGGAGAGTTGAGACCCGTGGAATGGGTACCATGCAATATGACTTCAAAGGGTCTTCATTTGCTCACCAAAACTCTCCAATCCTATCACTGCTGCGTTTTTGCCCCTGTACTCACGATTGATTCACTTTCAGAGACATAGCAATCCATAGGTTTTAAGATACTTACTAGTCAGGTACATTATTAGGCGTTTAATATGGGGTTTTGAGTCCATTTCGTTGAGCAAGGAGTAGCTCTTGTCTATTCCATATTTGGCTTAAGGAACTTTATCTGTGCTCATTTCAATCTCTGGTTTTATGCAGCACCCCAACTCACCTTTCCCCTTAAGCAAGCATAAGTTGGTTTTCTAAATTTGGGACCATGTTCTGTTTTGAAATTCAGTTCCTGTGTAGCCAAGTTTACATTCCGTGTATTAGTGATATCTTATGATGTTTCTTTTTCTGTGTGACTTATTTCAGTTAGAATCATCATACCTGAATCCACTCATTATGCTGCTATGGGCCTGATGACATAGATGTCATTGCTGAGTGATATTGCATTGTACGTAAGTACCACAACTTCTTTATCCATTTTTCGCTTTATGCGATATTGAACTTGTACCGTAAACGAGTTTCTTGTAAACAGAGCCATCCCAAACTTTGGGGTGGCTGTGTCTTTTTGATTTTAATTTCCCTAAGCTGCAGGACCATAAGTGGAAGTGCCCTAGGCTCTGTTGCTTTGTTTTTTAGATGTTTCAGGAAACACCATACACTTCTCCCGAGTGGCTGTTGGCAATTTACATCCCGCCCATCAGCATAACAAGGCTCCCAGTTCTCCATGGCCTGTCCTGCCTTTCTGGATTTTACACTTTTTTCAGATGACCCTTTTGACCGGGGGGAAGTGAGACTTCATTGTAGTGCAGATTTCCTTTGCAAGCTTGCTTGGTTGGCCAAAAAGGACGTATGCGTTTTCTCCTGAACATATTCAGGAAAAAACGCATACGCACTTTTTGGCCAAGTGCATCATTGTGGACGTTCTGCCTCTTTTCCTATGCTTTAAATGCAATTCCAGTCTACCTCGTGATATCGGTTTCCTGCAATTCTGCTCCGCTTTGAAGTCCTGTTGGCAGCCTTACTTCAGTATATTTTTGGACGATAGCTGTCATTTATAACTCTGCAGGTTTGTGAATTACAGTGCCCCTGAGCTCCTTTCTTCAACTCGCTTTCTTGTGAGCTGGCCGCAACACCGCAGGATTGCTTCAGGCTCTAATCTTGTTCCGGCACGGCACGCTGAGCCTTTGGTTAATTCCTCTTCCTGGTGGGAAATGAGAGTTAAATTTGCCCTTCCAGACACCTCCAGCTAGTCTCTCATTTGTTCTCCCTATTCCTGTTCATCTTCCGCAGAAATTGCAAACTGGGCCACACAGGAGGTTAAAGGCACTGACTCTCCAAGTTGGGAGAGTGTTAGTAAAGCATCTGGAATGTTGCACCCGAGTACCAGGGGACGAAAACTGAGACATATTTGAACACGTCTCCCGATCACACAGTTGATCATACTCTGGGTTCCACATGCATGTTTTAGCTGAAGGAAGATTCCCTTAAACCTGGAGAGTTGAGAACCGTGGAATGGGTATCATGCAATATGACTTCAAAAAGTCTTCATTTACTCACCGAACCTCTCCAATCCTATCACTGCTGCGTTTATGCCCCTGTACACACGCTTGATTCTCTTTTGGAGACAAAGCAATCCATAGGTTTTAAGATACTTACTAGTCAGGTACATTCTTAGGCGTTTAATATGGGGTGTTGAGTCCATTTCGTTGAGCAAGGAGTAGCTCTTGTCTATTCCATATTTGGCTTAAGGAACTTTATCTGTGCTCATTTCAATCTCTGGTTTTATGCAGCACCCCAACTCACCTTTCCCCTTAAGCAAGCATAAGTTAGTTTTCTAATTTTGAGACCCTGTTCTGTTTTGTAATTCAGTTCCTGTGTAGCCAAGTTTACATTCCGTGTATTAGTGATATCTTATGATGTTTCTTTTTCTGTGTGACTTATTTCAGTTAGAATCATCATACCTGTATCCACTTATTATGCTGCTACGGGCCTGATGACATAGATTTCATTGCTGAGTGATATTTCATTGTACGTAAGTACCACAACTTGTTTATCCATTTTTCGCTTTCTGCGATATTGAACTTGTACCATAAACGAGGTTCTTGTAAACAGAGCCGTCCCAAATTTTGGGGTGGCTGTGTCTTTTTGATTTTAATTTCCCTAAACTATAGGACCATAAGTGGAAGTGCCCTAGGCTCTGTTGCTTTGTTTTATAGATGTTTCAGGAAACACCATACACTTCTCCCCAGTGGCTGTTGGCAATTTACATCCTGCCCATCAGCATAACAAGGCTCCCATTTCTCCATGTCCTGTCCTGCCTTTCTGAATTTTACACTTTTATCAGATGGCCCTTTTGACCGGGGTGAAGTGAGACTTCATTGTAGTGCAGATTTCCTTTGCAAGCTTGCTTCGTTGGCCAAAAACGGCGT
Source organism: Orcinus orca (assembly GCF_937001465.1). Classification (NCBI taxonomy): domain Eukaryota; kingdom Metazoa; phylum Chordata; class Mammalia; order Artiodactyla; family Delphinidae; genus Orcinus; species Orcinus orca. The sequence goes on along the minus strand of NW_026043955.1, from coordinate 1,835,151 downwards.
ATGCATCTTTTCCTGAATATATTCAGGAAAAAACGCATACGCCCGTTTTGGCCAAGTGCATCATTGTCGACGTTCTGCCTCTTTTCCTATGCTTTAAATGCAATTCCAGTCTACCTCCTGAAATCGGATTCCTGTAAGTATGCCCCGCTTTCAATTCCTCTTGGCAGCCTTACTTCAGTATATTTTTGGATGATAGCTATGATTTGTAACTCTGCAGGTTTGTGATTACAATGCCCCTGAGCTCATTTCTTCAACTCGCTTTCTTGTGAGCTGGCTGCAACACCACAGAATTTCTTCAGGCCCTAATCTGGTTCCGGCACGGCACGCTGAGCCTTTGGTTAATTCCTCCTCCTGGGGGGAAATGAGAGTTAAATTTGCCCGTCCGTACACCTCCAGCTAGTTTCTCATTGATTCTCCCTATTCCTGTTCATCTTTCGCACAAATTGCAAACTGGGCCAAACAGGAGGTTAAAGGCACTGACTCTCCAAGTCGGGAGAGTGTTAGTAAAGCATCTGGAATGTTGCACCCGAGTACCAGGGGATGAGAACTGAGACAAATTGGAACACGTCTCCCGATCACACGGTTGATCATACTCTGGGTTCCACATGCATGTTTTAGCTGAAGGAAGAATCCCTTAAACCTGGAGAGTTGAGACCCGTGGAATGGGTACCATGCAATATGACTTCAAAGGGTCTTCATTTGCTCACCGAACCTCTCCAATCCTATCACTGCTGCGTTTATGCCCCTGTACACACGCTTGATTCTCTTTCGGAGACATAGCAATCCATAGATTTTAAGATAATTACTGGTCAGGTACATTCTTAGGCGTTTAATATGGGGTGTTGAGTCCATTTCGTTGAGCAAGGAGTAGCTCTTGTCTATTACATATTTGGCTTAAGGAACTTTATCTGTGCTCATTTCAATCTCTGGTTTTATGCAGCACCCCAACTCACCTTTCCCCTTAAGCAAGTATAAGTTGTTTTTCTAAATTTGAGACCCTGTTCTGTTTTGTAATTCAGTTCCTGTGTAGCCAAGTTTACATTCCGTGTATTAGTGATATCTTATGATGTTTCTTTTTCTGTGTGACTTATTTCAGTTAGAATCATCATACCTGAATCCACTCATTATGCTGCTACGGGCCTGATGACATAGATTTCATTGCTGAGTGATATTGTATTGTACGTAAGTACCAAAACTTCTTTATCCATTTTTCACTTTCTGCGATATTGAACTTGTACCATAAACGAGTTTCTTGTAAACAGAGCCGTCCCAAACGTTGGGATGGCTGTGTCTTTTTGATTTTAATTTCCCTAAGCTATAGGACCATAAGTGGAAGTGCCCTAGGCTCTGTTGCTTTGTTTCTTAGATGTTTCAGGAAACACCATACACTTGTCCCGAGTGGCTGTTGGCAATTTACATCCCGCCCATCAGCATAACAAGGCTCCCAGTTCTCCATGGCCTGTCCTGCCTTTCTGTATTTTACACTTTTTTCAGATGGCCCTTTTGACCTGGGAGAAATGAGACTTCATTGTAGTGCAGATTTCCTTTGCAAGCTTGCTTGGTTGGCCAAAAAGGACCTATGCCTTTTTTCTGAATATATTCAGGAAAAAACGCATATGCCCTTTTTGGCCAAGTGCATCATTGTCGACTTTCTGCCTCTTTTCCTATGCTTTAAATGCAATTCCAGTCTACCTCCTGAAATCGGCTTCCTGCAATTCTGCCCCGCTTTCAAGTCCTCTTGGCAGCCTTACTTCAGTATATTTTTGGATGATAGCTGTCATTTATAACTCTGCAGGTTTGTGAATTACAGTGCCCCTGAGCTCCTTTCTTCAACTCGCTTTCTTGTGAGCTGGCCACAACACCGCAGGATTGCTTCATGCCCTAATCTTTTTCTGGCATGGCCCACTGAGCCTTTGGTTAATTCCTCTTCCTGGTGGCAAATGATAGTTAAATTTGCCCGTCCAGACACCTCCAGCTAGTCTCTCATTGGTTCTCCCTATTCCTGTTCATCTTCCGCAGAAATTGCAAACTGGGCCAAACAGGAGGTTAAAGGCACTGACTCTCCAAGTCGGGAGAGTGTTAGTAAAGCGTCTGGAATGTTGCACCCGAGTACCAGGGGACGAAAACTGAGACATATTGGAACACGTCTCCCGATCACATGGTTGATCATACTCTGGGTTCCACATGCATGCTTTAGCTGAAGGAAGAATCCCTTAAACCTGGAGAGTTGAGACCCGTGGAATGGGTACCATGCAAAATGATTTCAAATGGTCTTCATTTGCTCACCGAACCTCTCCAATCCTATCACTGCTACGTTTATGCCCCTGTACACACGCTTGATTCTCTTTTGGAGACATAGCAATCCATAGGTTTTAAGATACTTACTAGTCAGGTACATTCTTAGGCGTTTAATATGGGGTGTTGAGTCCATTTCGTTGAGGAAGCCGTAGCTCTTGTGTATTACATATTTGGCTTAAGTAACTGTATCTGTCCTCATTTCAATCTCTGGTTTTATGCAGCACCCCAACTCACCTTTCCCCTTAAGCAAGCATATGTTGGTTTTCTAAATTTGAGACCCTGTTCTGTTTTGTAATCCAGTTCCTGTGTAGCCAAGTTTACATTCCGTGTATTAGTGATATCTTATGATGTTTCTTTTTCTTGTGACTTATTTCAGTTAGAATCATCATACCTGAATCCACTCATTATGCTGCTACGGGCCTGATGACATAGATTTCATTGCTGAGTGATATTGCATTGTACGTAAGTACCACAACTTCTTTATCCATTTTTTGCTTTCTGCGATATTGAACTTGTACAGTAAACAAGGTTCTTGTAAACAGAGCCATCCCAAACTTTGGGGTGGCTGTGTCTTTTTGATTTTAATTTCCCTAAGCTATAGGACCATAAGTGGAAGTGCCCTAGGCTCTGTTGCTTTGTTTCTTAGATGTTTCAGGAAACACCATACACTCCTCCAGAGTGGCTGTTGGCAATTTACATCCTGCCCATCAGTATAACAAGGCTCCCAGTTCTCCATGGCCTGTCCTGCCTTTCTGGATTTTACACTTTTTTCAGATGACCCTTTTGACCGGGGGGAAGTGAGACTTCATTGTAGTGCAGATTTCCTTTGCAAGCTTGCTTGGTTGGCCAAAAAGGGCGTATGCGTTTTTTCGTGAATATATTCAGGAAAAAACGCATACGCCCTTTGTGGTCAAGTGCATCATTGTCTATGTTCTGCCTCTTTTCCTATGCTTTAAATGCAATTCCAGTCTACCTTCTGAAATCGGTTGCCTGCAATTTTGCCCCGCTTTCAAGTCCTCTTGGCAGCCTTACTTCAGTATATTTTTGGACGATAGCTGTCATTTATAACTCTGCAGTTTGTGAATTACAGTGCCCCTGAGCTCCTTTCTTCAACTCGCTTTCTTGTGAGCTGGCCGCAACACCACAGGATTGCTTCAGGCCCTAATCTGGTTCCGGCACGGCACGCTGAGCCTTTGGTTAATTCCTCTTCCTGGTGGGAAATGAGAGTTAAATTTGCCCGCCCAGACACCTCCAGCTAGTCTCTCATTGGTCTTCCCTATTACTGTTCATCTTCCGAAGAATTTGCAAACTGGGCCAAACAGGAGGTTAAAGGCACTGACTCTCCAAGTCGGGAGAGTGTTAGTAAAGCATCTGGAATGTTGCACCCGAGTACCAGGGGACGAGGACGGAGACATATTTGAACACGTCTCCCGATCACACGGTTGATCATACTCTGGGTTCCACATGCATGTTTTAGCTGAAGGAGGAATCCCTTAAACATGGAAAGTTGAGACCCGTGGAATGGGTACCAAGCAATATGACTTCAAAGGGTCTTCATTTGCACACCTAACCTCTCCAATCCTATCACTGCTGCGTTTATGCCCCTGTACACACGCTTGATTCTCTTTTGGAGACATAGCAATCCATACCTTTTAAGATACTTACTAGTCAGGTACATTCTTAAGCGTTTAATATGGGGTATTGAGTCCATTTCGTTTAGTAAGGAGTAGCTCTTGTCTATTACATATTTGGCTTAAGGAACTTTATCTGTGCTCATTTCAATCTCTGGTTTTATACAGCACCCCAACTCACCTTTCCCCTTAAGCAAGCATAAGTTGGTTTTCTAAATTTTTAGACCCTGTTCTGTTTTGTAATCCAGTTCCTGTGTAGCCAAGTTTACATTCCGTTTATTAGTGATATCTTACGATGTTTCTTTTTCTGTGTGACTTATTTCAGTTACAATCATCATACCTGAATCCACTCATTATGCTGCTACGGGCCTGATGACATAGATGTCATTGCTGAGTGATATTGCATTGTACGTAAGTACCAAAACTTCTTTATCCATTTTTCACTTTCTGCGATATTGAACTTGTACCGTAATCGAGGTTCTTGTAAACAGAGCCGTCCCAAATTTTGGGGTGGCTGTGTCTTTTTGATTTTAATTTCCCTATGCTATAGGGCCATAAGTGGAAGTGCCCTAGGCTCTGTTGCTTTGTTTTTTAGATGTTTCAGGAAACACCATACATTTCTCCCGAGTGGCTGTTGGCAATATACATCCCGCCCATCAGCAAAACAAGGCTCCCAGTTCTCCATGGCCTGTCCTGCCTTTCTGGATTTTACACTTTTTTCAGTTGGCCCTTTTGACTGGGGGGAAGTGAGACTTCATTGTAGTGCAGATTTCCTTTGCAAGCTTGCTTGGTTGCCCAAAAAGGGCGTATGTGTTTTTTCCTGAATATATTCAGGAAAAAACGCATACGCCCTTTTTGGCCAAGTGCATCATTGTCGACGTTCTGCCTCTTTTCCTATGCTTTAAATGCAATTCCAGTCTCCCTCCTGAAATCGGTTTCCTGCAATTCTGCCCCGCTTTCAAGTCCTCTTGGCAGCCTTACTTCAGTATATTTTTGGACGATAGCTGTCATTTATAACTCTGCAGGTTTGTGAATTACAGTGCCCCTGAGCTCCTTTCTTCAACTCGCTTTCTTGTGAACTGGCCGCAACACCGCAGGATTGCTTCAGGCCCTAATCTGGTTCCGGCACGGCACGCTGAGCCTTTGCTTAATTCGTCTTCCTGGTGGGAAATGAGAGTTAAATTTGCCCGTCCAGACACCTCCAGCTAGTCTCTCATTGGTTCTCCCTATTCCTGTTCATCTTCCGCGGAATTTGCAAACTGGGCCAAACAGGAGGTTAAAGGCACTGACTCTCCAAGTTTGGAGAGTGTTAGTAAAGCATCTGCAATGTTGCACCCGAGTACCAGGGGAAGAAAACTGAGACATATTTGAACACGTGTCCCGATCACCCGGCTGATCATACACTGGGTTCCACATGAATGTTTTAGCTGAAGGAAGATTCTCTTAAACCTGGAGAGTTGAGAACCGTGGAATGGGTATCATGCAATATGACTTCAAAAAGTCTTCATTTGCTCACCGAACCTCTCCAATCCTATCACTGCTGCGTTTATGCCCCTGTACACACGCTTGATTCTCTTTTGGAGACAAAGCAATCCATAGGTTTTAAGATACTTACTAGTCAGGTACATTCTTAGGCGTTTAATATGGGGTGTTGAGTCCATTTCGTTGAGCAAGGAGTAGCTCTTGTCTATTACATATTTGGCTTAAGGAACTTTATCTGTGCTCATTTCAATCTCTGGTTTTATGCAGCACCCCAACTCACCTTTCCCCTTAAGCAAGCATAAGTTAGTTTTCTAAATTTGAGACCCTGTTCTGTTTTGTAATTCAGTTCCTGTGTAGCCAAGTTTACATTCCGTGTATTAGTGATATCTTATGATGTTTCTTTTTCTGTGTGACTTATTTCAGTTAGAATCATCATACCTGTATCCACTTATTATGCTGCTACGGGCCTGATGACATAGATTTCATTGCTGAGTGATATTTCATTGTACGTAAGTACCACAACTTGTTTATCCATTTTTCGCTTTCTGCGATATTGAACTTGTACCATAAACGAGGTTCTTGTAAACAGAGCCGTCCCAAATTTTGGGGTGGCTGTGTCTTTTTGATTTTAATTTCCCTAAACTATAGGACCATAAGTGGAAGTGCCCTAGGCTCTGTTGCTTTGTTTTATAGATGTTTCAGGAAACACCATACACTTCTCCCCAGTGGCTGTTGGCAATTTACATCCTGCCCATCAGCATAACAAGGCTCCCATTTCTCCATGTCCTGTCTTGCCTTTCTGAATTTTACACTTTTATCAGATGGCCCTTTTGACCGGGGTGAAGTGAGACTTCATTGTAGTGCAGATTTCCTTTGCAAGCTTGCTTGGTTGGCCAAAAACGGCGTATGCATCTTTTCCTGAATATATTCAGGAAAAAACGCATACGCCCGTTTTGGCCAAGTGCATCATTGTCGACGTTCTGCCTCTTTTCCTATGCTTTAAATTCAATTCCAGTCTACCTCCTGAAATCGGATTCCTGTAAGTATGCCCCGCTTTCAATTCCTCTTGGCAGGCTTACTTCAGTATATTTTTGGATGATAGCTATGATTTATAACTCTGCAGGTTTGTGATTACAATGCCCCTGAGCTCATTTCTTCAACTCGCTTTCTTGTGAGCTGGCTGCAACACCACAGAATTTCTTCAGGCCCTAATCTGGTTCCGGCATGGCACGCTGAGCCTTTGGTTAATTCCTCCTCCTGGGGGGAAATGAGAGTTAAATTTGCCCGTCCGTACACCTCCAGCTAGTTTCTCATTGATTCTCCCTATTCCTGTTCATCTTTCGCACAAATTGCAAACTGGGCCAAACAGGAGGTTAAAGGCACTGACTCTCCAAGTCGGGAGAGTGTTAGTAAAGCATCTGGAATGTTGCACCCGAGTACCAGGGGATGAGAACTGAGACAAATTGGAACACGTCTCCCGATCACACGGTTGATCATACTCTGGGTTCCACATGCATGTTTTAGCTGAAGGAAGAATCCCTTAAACCTGGAGAGTTGAGACCCGTGGAATGGGTACCATGCAATATGACTTCAAAGGGTCTTCATTTGCTCACCGAACCTCTCCAATCCTATCACTGCTGCGTTTATGCCCCTGTACACACGCTTGATTCTCTTTCGGAGACATAGCAATCCACAGATTTTAAGATAATTACTGGTCAGGTACATTCTTAGGCGTTTAATATGGGGTGTTGAGTCCATTTCGTTGAGCAAGGAGTAGCTCTTGTCTATTACATATTTGGCTTAAGGAAGTTTATCTGTGCTCATTTCAATCTCTGGTTTTATGCAGCACCCCAACTCACCTTTCCCCTTAAGCAAGTATAAGTTGGTTTTCTAAATTTGAGACCCTGTTCTGTTTTGTAATCCAGTTCCTGTGTAGCCAAGTTTACATTCCGTTTATTAGTGATATCTTATGATGTTTCTTTTTCTGTGTGACTTATTTCAGTTACAATCATCATACCTGAATCCACTCATTATGCTGCTACGGGCCTGATGACATAGATTTCATTGCTGAGTGATATTGTATTCTACGTAAGTACCAAAACTTCTTTATCCATTTTTCACTTTCTGCGATATTGAACTTGTACCATAAACGAGTTTCCTGTAAACAGAGCAGTCCCAAACGTTGGGATGGCTGTGTCTTTTTGATTTTAATTTCTCTAAGCTATAGGACCATAAGTGGAAGTGCCCTAGGCTCTGTTGCTTTGTTTCTTAGATGTTTCAGGAAACACCATACACTTGTCCCGAGTGGCTGTTGGCAATTTACATCCCGCCCATCAGCGTAACAAGGCTCCCAGTTCTCCATGGCCTGTCCTGCCTTTCTGTATTTTACACTTTTTTCAGATGGCCCTTTTGACCTGGGAGAAATGAGACTTCATTGTAGTGCAGATTTCCTTTGCAAGCTTGCTTGGTTGGCCAAAAAGGACCTATGCCTTTTTTCTGAATATATTCAGGAAAAAACGCATATGCCCTTTTTGGCGAAGTGCATCATTGTCGACTTTCTGCCTCTTTTCCTATGATTTAAATGCAATTCCAGTCTACCTCCTGAAATCGGCTTCCTGCAATTCTGTCCCGCTTTCAAGTCCTCTTGGCAGCCTTACTTCAGTATATTTTTGGACGATAGCTGTCATTTATAACTCTGCAGGTTTGTGAATTACAGTGCCCCTGAGCTCCTTTCTTCAACTCGCTTTCTTGTGAGCTGGCCGCAACACCGCAGGATTGCTTCATGCCCTAATCTTTTTCTGGCATGGCCCACTGAGCCTTTGGTTAATTCCTCTTCCTGGTGGCAAATGAGAGTTAAATTTGCCCGTCCAGACACCTCCAGCTAGTCTCTCATTGGTTCTCCCTATTCCTGTTCATCTTCCGCAGAAATTGCAAACTGGGCCAAACAGGAGGTTAAAGGCACTGACTCTCCAAGTCGGGAGAGTGTTAGTAAAGCGTCTGGAATGTTGCACCCGAGTACCAGGGGACGAAAACTGAGACATATTGGAACACATCTCCCGATCACATGGTTGATCATACTCTGGGTTCCACATGCATGCTTTAGCTGAAGGAAGAATCCCTTAAACCTGGAGAGTTGAGACCCGTGGAATGGGTACCATGCAAAATGATTTCAAATGGTCTTCATTTGCTCACCGAACCTCTGCAATCCTATCACTGCTACGTTTATGCCCCTGTACACACGCTTGATTCTCTTTTGGAGACATAGCAATCCATAGGTTTTAAGATACTTACTAGTCAGGTACATTCTTAGGCGTTTAATATGGGGTGTTGAGTCCATTTCGTTGAGGAAGCCGTAGCTCTTGTGTATTACATATTTGGCTTAAGTAACTGTATCTGTCCTCATTTCAATCTCTGGTTTTATGCAGCACCCCAACTCACCTTTCCCCTTAAGCAAGCATATGTTGGTTTTCTAAATTTGAGACCCTGTTCTGTTTTGTAATCCAGTTCCTGTGTAGCCAAGTTTACATTCCGTGTATTAGTGATATCTTATGATGTTTCTTTTTCTTGTGACTTATTTCAGTTAGAATCATCATACCTGAATCCACTCATTATGCTGCTACGGGCCTGATGACATAGATTTCATTGCTGAGTGATATTGCATTGTACGTAAGTACCACAACTTCTTTATCCATTTTTTGCTTTCTGCGATATTGAACTTGTACAGTAAACAAGGTTCTTGTAAACAGAGCCATCCCAAACTTTGGGGTGGCTGTGTCTTTTTGATTTTAATTTCCCTAAGCTATAGGACCATAAGTGGAAGTGCCCTAGGCTCTGTTGCTTTGTTTCTTAGATGTTTCAGGAAACACCATACACTTGTCCCGAGTGGCTGTTGGCAATTTACATCCCGCCCATCAGCATAACAAGGCTCCCAGTTCTCCATGGCCTGTCCTGCCTTTCTGGATTTTACACTTTTTTCAGATGGCCCTTTTGACCTGGGAGAAGTGAGACTTCATTGTAGTGCAGATTTCCTTTGCAAGCTTGCTTGGTTGGCCAAAAAGGACATATGCCTTTTTTCCTGAATATATTCAGGAAAAAACGCATATGCCCTTTTTGGCCAAGTGCATCATTGTCGACATTCTGCCTCTTTTCCTATGCTTTAAATGCAATTCCAGTCTACCTCCTGAAATCGGCTTCCTGCAATTCTGCCCCGCTTTCAAGTCCTCTTGGCAGCCTTACTTCAGTATATTTTTGGACGATAGCTGTCATTTATAACTCTGCAGGTTTGTGAATTACAGTGCCCCTGAGCTCCTTTCTTCAACTCACTTTCTTGTGAGCTGGCCGCAACACCGCAGGATTGCTTCATGCCCTAATCTTTTTCTGGCATGGCCCACTGAGCCTTTGGTTAATTCCTCTTCCTGGTGGCAAATGAGAGTTAAATTTGCCCGTCCAGACACCTCCAACTAGTCTCTCATTGGTTCTCCCTATTCCTGTTCATCTTCCGCAGAAATTGCAAACTGGGCCAAACAGGAGGTTAAAGGCACTGACTCTCCAAGTCGGGAGAGTGTTAGTAAAGCGTCTGGAATGTTGCACCCGAGTACCAGGGGACGAAAACTGAGACATATTGGAACACGTCTCCCAATCACACGGTTGAGCATACTCTGGGTTCCACATGCATGTTTCAGCTGAAGGAAGAATCCCTTAAAGCTGGAGAGTTGAGACCCGTGGAATGGGTACCATGCAATATGACTTCAAAGGGTCTTCATTTGCTCACCGAACCTCTCCAATCCTATCACTGCTGCGTTTATGCCCCTGTACACATGCTTGATTCTCTTTCAGAGACATAGCAATCCATAGGTTTTAAGATACTTACTAGTCAGGTACATTCTTAGGCGTTTAATATGGGGTGTTGAGTCCATTTCGTTGAGCAAGGAGTAGCTCTTGTCTATTCCATATTTGGCTTAAGGAACTTTATCTGTGCTCATTTCAATCTCTGGTTTTATGCAGCACCCCAACTCACCTTTCCCCTTAAGCAAGCATAAGTTGCTTTTCTACATTTGAGACCCTGTTTTGTTTTGTAATCCAGTTCCTGTGTAGCCAAGTTTACATTCCGTGTATTAGTGATATCTTATAATGTTTCTTTTTCTGTGTGACTTATTTCAGTTAGAATCATCATACCTGAATCCACTCTATGCTGCTACGGGCCTGATGACATAGATTTCATTGCTGAGTGATATTGCATTGTACGTAAGTACCACAACTTCTTTATCAATTTTTCACTTTCTGCGATATTGAACTTGTACCGTAAATGAGGTTCTTGTAAACAGAGCCGTCCCAAACTTTGGGGTGGTTGTGTCTTTTTGATTTTAATTTCCCTAAGCTATAGGACCATAAGTGGAAGTGCCCTAGGCTCTGTTGCTTTGTTTTTTAGATGTTTCCGGAAACACCATACACTTCTCCCAAGTGGCTGTTGGCAATTTACATCCCGCCCATCAGCATAACAAGGCTCCCAGTTCTCCATGGCCTGTCCTGCCTTTCTGGATTTTACACTTTTTTCAGATGGCCCTTTTGACCGGGGGGAAGTGAGACTTCATTGTAGTGCAGATTTCCTTTGCAAGCTTGCTTGGTTGGCCAAAAAGGGCGTATGCGTTTTTTCCTGAATATATTCAGGAAAAAACGCATACGCCCTTTTTGGCCAAGTGCATCATTGTCGACGTTCTGCCTCTTTTCCTCTGCTTTAAATGCAATTCCAGTCTACCTCCTGAAGTCGGTTTCCTGCAATTCTGCCCAGCTTTCAAGTCCTCTTGGCAGCCTTACTTCAGTATATTTTTGGACGATAGCTGTCATTTATAACTCTGCAGGTTTGTGAATTACAGTGCCCCTGAGCTCCTTTCTTCAACTCGCTTTCTTGTGAGCTGGCCGCAACACCGCAGGATTGCTTCAGGTCCTAATCTGGTTCTGGCACGGCACGCTGAGCCTTTGCTTAATTCCTCTTCCTGGTGGGAAATGAGAGTTAAATTTGCCCGTCCAGACACCTCCAGCTAGTCTCTCATTGGTCTTCCCTATCCCTGTTCATCTTCCGCAGAAATTTCAAACTGGGCCAAACAGGAGGTTAAAGGCACTGACTCTCCAAGTCGGGACAGTCTTGTAAAGCGTCTGGAATGTTGCACCCGAGTACCAGGGGACAAGAACTGAGACATATTTGAACCCGTCTCCCAATCACATGGTTGATCATACTCAGGGTTCCACATGCATGTTTTAGCTGAAGGAAGAATCCCTTAAACCTGGAGAGTTGAGACCCGTGGAATGGGTACCATGCAATATGACTTCAGAGGGTCTTCATTTGCTCACCGAACCTCTCCAATCCTATCACTGCTGCGTTTATGCCCCGGTACTCACGCTTGTTTCTCTTTCAGAGACATAGCAATCCATAGGTTTTAAGATACTTACTAGTCAGGTACATTATTAGGCGTTTAATATGGGGTTTTGAGTCCATTTCGTTGAGCAAGGAGTAGCTCTTGTCTATTCCATATTTGGCTTAAGGAACTTTATCTGTGCTCATTTCAATCTCTGGTTTTATGCAGCACCCCAACTCACCTTTCCCCTTAAACAAGCATAAGTTGGTTTTCTAAATTTGAGACCCTGTTCTGTTTTGTAATCCAGTTCCTGTGTAGCCAAGTTTACATTCCATGTATTAGTGGTATGTTATGATGTTTCTTTTTCTGTGTGACTTATTTCAGTTACAATCATCATACCTGAATCCACTCATTATGCTGCTATGGGCCAGATGACATAGATTTCATTGCTGAGTGATATTGCATTGTACGTAAGTACCACAACTTCTTTATCCATTTTTCACTTTCTGCGATATTGAACATGTACCGTAAACGAGGTTCTTGTAAACAGAGCCGTCCCAAACTTTGGTTTGGCTGTGTCTTTTTGATTTTAATTTCCCTAAGCTATAGGACCATAAGTGGAAGTGCCCTAGGCTCTGTTGCTTTGTTTTTTAGATGTTTCAGGAAACACCATACACTTCTCCCGAGTGGCTGTTGGCAATTTACATCCCGCCCATCAGCATAACAAGGCTCTCAGTTCTCCATGGCCTGTCCTGCCTTTCTGGATTTTACACTTTTTACAGATGGCCCTTTTGACCCGGGGTAAGTGAGACTTCATTGTAGTGCAGATTTCCTTTGCAAGCTTGCTTGGTTGGCCAAAAAGTGCGTATGCGTTTTCTCTTGAATATATTCAGGAGAAAACGCATACACCCTTTTTGGCCAAGTGCATCATTGTGGACGTTCTGCCTCTTTTCCTATGCTTTAAATGAAATTCCAGTCTACCTCCTGAAATCGGATTCCTGCAATTCTGCCCCGCTTTCAAGTCCTCTTGGCAGCCTTACTTCAGTATATTTTTGGATGATAGCTGTCATTCATAACTCTGCAGGTTTGTGATAACAGTGCCCCTGAGCTCCTTTCTTCAACTCGCTTTCTTGTGAGCTGGCCGCAACACCGCAGGATTGCTTCAGGCCCTAATCTGGTTCCGGCACGGCACACTGAGCCTTTGCTTAATTGCTCTTCCTGGTGGGAAATGAGAGTTAAATTTGCCCGTCCAGACACCTCCAGCTTGTCTCTAATTGGTCCTCCTTATCCCTGTTCATCTTCCGCAGAAATTGCAAAATGGGCCAAGCAGGAGGTTAAAGGCACTGACTCTCCAAGTCGGGAGAGTGTTAGTAAAGCGTCTGGAATGTTCCACCTGAGTACCAGCGGACAAAAACTGAGACATATTTGAACACGTCTCCCAATCACACGGTTGAGCATACTCTGGGTTCCACATGCATGTTTCAGCTGAAGGAAGAATCCCTTAAAGCTGGAGAGTTGAGACCCGTGGAATGGGTACCATGCAATATGACTTCAAAGGGTCTTCATTTGCTCACCGAACCTCTCCAATCCTATCACTGCTGCGTTTATGCCCCTGTACACATGCTTGATTCTCTTTCAGAGACATAGCAATCCATAGGTTTTAAGATACTTACTAGTCAGGTACATTCTTAGGCGTTTAATATGGGGTGTTGAGTCCATTTCGTTGAGCAAGGAGTAGCTCTTGTCTATTCCATATTTGGCTTAAGGAACTTTATCTGTGCTCATTTCAATCTCTGGTTTTATGCAGCACCCCAACTCACCTTTCCCCTTAAGCAAGCATAAGTTGCTTTTCTACATTTGAGACCCTGTTTTGTTTTGTAATCCAGTTCCTGTGTAGCCAAGTTTACATTCCGTGTATTAGTGATATCTTATAATGTTTCTTTTTCTGTGTGACTTATATCAGTTAGAATCATCATACCTGAATCCACTCTATGCTGCTACGGGCCTGATGACATAGATTTCATTGCTGAGTGATATTGCATTGTACGTAAGTACCACAACTTCTTTATCAATTTTTCACTTTCTGCGATATTGAACTTGTACCGTAAATGAGGTTCTTGTAAACAGAGCCGTCCCAAACTTTGGGGTGGTTGTGTCTTTTTGATTTTAATTTCCCTAAGCTATAGGACCATAAGTGGAAGTGCCCTAGGCTCTGTTGCTTTGTTTTTTAGATGTTTCAGGAAACACCATACACTTCTCCCGAGTGGTGTTGGCAATTTACATCCGGCCCATCAGCCTAACAAGGCTCCTAGTTCTGCATGGCCTGTCCTGCCTTTCTGGATTTTACACTTTTTTCAGATGGCCCTTTTGACCGGGGGAAAGTGAGACTTCATTGTAGTGCAGATTTCCTTTGCAAGCTTGCTTGGTTGGCCAAAAAGGGCGTATGCGTTTTTTCCTGAATATATTCAGGAAAAAACGCATACGCCCTTTTTGGCCAAGTGCATCATTGTCGACGTTCTGCCTCTTTTCCTATGCTTTAAATGAAATTCCAGTCTACCTCCTGAAATCGGATTCCTGCAATTCTGCCCCGCTTTCAAGTCCTCTTGGCAACCTTACTTCAGTATATTTTTGGATGATAGCTGTCATTCATAACTCTGCAGGTTTGTGATAACAGTGCCCCTGAGCTCCTTTCTTCAACTCGCTTTCTTGTGAGCTGGCCGCAACACCGCAGGATTGCTTCAGGCCCTAATCTGGTTCCGGCACGGCACACTGAGCCTTTGCTTAATTGCTCTTTCTGGTGGGAAATGAGAGTTAAATTTGCCCGTCCAGACACCTCCAGCTTGTCTCTAATTGGTCCTCCTTATCCCTGTTCATCTTCCGCAGAAATTGCAAAATGGGCCAAGCAGGAGGTTAAAGGCACTGACTCTCCAAGTCGGGAGAGTGTTAGTAAAGCGTCTGGAATGTTCCACCTGAGTACCAGCGGACAAAAACTGAGACATATTTGAACACGTCTCCCAATCACACGGTTGAGCATACTCTGGGTTCCACATGCATGTTTCAGCTGAAGGAAGAATCCCTTAAAGCTGGAGAGTTGAGACCCGTGGAATGGGTACCATGCAATATGACTTCAAAGGGTCTTCATTTGCTCACCGAACCTCTCCAATCCTATCACTGCTGCGTTTATGCCCCTGTACACATGCTTGATTCTCTTTCAGAGACATAGCAATCCATAGGTTTTAAGATACTTACTAGTCAGGTACATTCTTAGGCGTTTAATATGGGGTGTTGAGTCCATTTCGTTGAGCAAGGAGTAGCTCTTGTCTATTCCATATTTGGCTTAAGGAACTTTATCTGTGCTCATTTCAATCTCTGGTTTTATGCAGCACCCCAACTCACCTTTCCCCTTAAGCAAGCATAAGTTGCTTTTCTACATTTGAGACCCTGTTTTGTTTTGTAATCCAGTTCCTGTGTAGCCAAGTTTACATTCCGTGTATTAGTGATATCTTATAATGTTTCTTTTTCTGTGTGACTTATATCAGTTAGAATCATCATACCTGAATCCACTCTATGCTGCTACGGGCCTGATGACATAGATTTCATTGCTGAGTGATATTGCATTGTACGTAAGTACCACAACTTCTTTATCAATTTTTCACTTTCTGCGATATTGAACTTGTACCGTAAATGAGGTTCTTGTAAACAGAGCCGTCCCAAACTTTGGGGTGGTTGTGTCTTTTTGATTTTAATTTCCCTAAGCTATAGGACCATAAGTGGAAGTGCCCTAGGCTCTGTTGCTTTGTTTTTTAGATGTTTCAGGAAACACCATACACTTCTCCCGAGTGGTGTTGGCAATTTACATCCGGCCCATCAGCCTAACAAGGCTCCTAGTTCTCCATGGCCTGTCCTGCCTTTCTGGATTTTACACTTTTTTCAGATGGCCCTTTTGACCGGGGGAAAGTGAGACTTCATTGTAGTGCAGATTTCCTTTGCAAGCTTGCTTGGTTGGCCAAAAAGGGCGTATGCGTTTTTTCCTAAATATATTCAGGAAAAAACGCATACGCCCTTTTTGGCCAAGTGCATCATTGTCGACGTTCTGCCTCTTTTCCTATGCTTTAAATGCAATTCCAGTCTACCTCCTGAAGTCGGTTTCCTGCAATTCTGCCCAGCTTTCAAGTCCTCTTGGCAGCCTTACTTCAGTATATTTTTGGACGATAGCTGTCATTTATAACTCTGCAGGTTTGTGAATTACAGTGCCCCTGAGCTCCTTTCTTCAACTCGCTTTCTTGTGAGCTGGCCGCAACACCGCAGGATTGCTTCAGGTCCTAATCTGGTTCTGGCACGGCACGCTGAGCCTTTGCTTAATTCCTCTTCCTGGTGGGAAATGAGAGTTAAATTTGCCCGTCCAGACACCTCCAGCTAGTCTCTCATTGGTCTTCCCTATCCCTGTTCATCTTCCGCAGAAATTTCAAACTGGGCCAAACAGGAGGTTAAAGGCACTGACTCTCCAAGTCGGGACAGTCTTGTAAAGCGTCTGGAATGTTGCACCCGAGTACCAGGGGACAAGAACTGAGACATATTTGAACCCGTCTCCCAATCACATGGTTGATCATACTCAGGGTTCCACATGCATGTTTTAGCTGAA
Organism: Orcinus orca; assembly: GCF_937001465.1. Lineage (NCBI taxonomy): Eukaryota > Metazoa > Chordata > Mammalia > Artiodactyla > Delphinidae > Orcinus > Orcinus orca. Next base: position 1,818,745 of record NW_026043955.1, on the reverse strand, counting down.
GGAAGAATCCCTTAAACCTGGAGAGTTGAGACCCGTGGAATGGGTACCATGCAATATGACTTCAGAGGGTCTTCATTTGCTCACCGAACCTCTCCAATCCTATCACTGCTGCGTTTATGCCCCGGTACTCACGCTTGTTTCTCTTTCAGAGACATAGCAATCCATAGGTTTTAAGATACTTACTAGTCAGGTACATTATTAGGCGTTTAATATGGGGTTTTGAGTCCATTTCGTTGAGCAAGGAGTAGCTCTTGTCTATTCCATATTTGGCTTAAGGAACTTTATCTGTGCTCATTTCAATCTCTGGTTTTATGCAGCACCCCAACTCACCTTTCCCCTTAAACAAGCATAAGTTGGTTTTCTAAATTTGAGAACCTGTTCTGTTTTGTAATCCAGTTCCTGTGTAGCCAAGTTTACATTCCATGTATTAGTGGTATGTTATGATGTTTCTTTTTCTGTGTGACTTATTTCAGTTACAATCATCATACCTGAATCCACTCATTATGCTGCTATGGGCCAGATGACATAGATTTCATTGCTGAGTGATATTGCATTGTACGTAAGTACCACAACTTCTTTATCCATTTTTCACTTTCTGCGATATTGAATTTGTACCGTAAACGAGGTTCTTGTAAACAGAGCTGTCCCAAACTTTGGTTTGGCTGTGTCTTTTTGATTTTAATTTCCCTAAGCTATAGGACCATAAGTGGAAGTGCCCTAGGCTCTGTTGCTTTGTTTTTTAGATGTTTCAGGAAACACCATACACTTCTCCCGAGTGGCTGTTGGCAATTTACATCCCGCCCATCAGCATAACAAGGCTCTCAGTTCTCCATGGCCTGTCCTGCCTTTCTGGATTTTACACTTTTTACAGATGGCCCTTTTGACCCGGGGGAAGTGAGACTTCAGTGTAGTGCAGATTTCCTTTGCAAGCTTGCTTGGTTGGCCAAAAAGTGCGTATGCGTTTTCTCTTGAATATACTCAGGAGAAAACGCATACACCCTTTTTGGCCAAGTGCATCATTGTGGACGTTCTGCCTCTTTTCCTATGCTTTAAATGCAATTCCAGTCTACCTCCTGAAATCGGATTCCTGCAATTCTGCCCCGCTTTCAAGTCCTCTTGGCAGCCTTACTTCAGTATATTTTTGGATGATAGCTGTCATTCATAACTCTGCAGGTTTGTGATAACAGTGCCCCTGAGCTCCTTTCTTCAACTCGCTTTCTTGTGAGCTGGCCGCAACACCGCAGGTTTGCTTCAGGCCCTAATCTGGTTCCGGCACGGCACACTGAGCCTTTGCTTAATTGCTCTTCCTGGTGGGAAATGAGAGTTAAATTTGCCCGTCCAGACACCTCCAGCTTGTCTCTAATTAGTCCTCCTTATCCCTGTTCATCTTCCGCAGAAATTGCAAAATGGGCCAAGCAGGAGGTTAAAGGCACTGACTCTCCAAGTCGGGAGAGTGTTAGTAAAGCGTCTGGAATGTTCCACCTGAGTACCAGCGGACAAAAACTGAGACATATTTGAACACGTCTCCCAATCACACGGTTGAGCATACTCTGGGTTCCACATGCATGTTTCAGCTGAAGGAAGAATCCCTTAAAGCTGGAGAGTTGAGACCCGTGGAATGGGTACCATGCAATATGACTTCAAAGGGTCTTCATTTGCTCACCGAACCTCTCCAATCCTATCACTGCTGCGTTTATGCCCCTGTACACATGCTTGATTCTCTTTCAGAGACATAGCAATCCATAGGTTTTAAGATACTTACTAGTCAGGTACATTCTTAGGCGTTTAATATGGGGTGTTGAGTCCATTTCGTTGAGCAAGGAGTAGCTCTTGTCTATTCCATATTTGGCTTAAGGAACTTTATCTGTGCTCATTTCAATCTCTGGTTTTATGCAGCACCCCAACTCACCTTTCCCCTTAAGCAAGCATAAGTTGCTTTTCTACATTTGAGACCCTGTTTTGTTTTGTAATCCAGTTCCTGTGTAGCCAAGTTTACATTCCGTGTATTAGTGATATCTTAGGATGTTTCTTTTTCTGTGTGACTTATTTCAGTTAGAATCATCATACCTGTATCCACTTATTATGCTGCTACGGGCCTGATGACATAGATTTCATTGCTGAGTGATATTTCATTGTACGTAAGTACCACAACTTGTTTATCCATTTTTCGCTTTCTGCGATATTGAACTTGTACCATAAACGAGGTTCTTGTAAACAGAGCCGTCCCAAATTTTGGGGTGGCTGTGTCTTTTTGATTTTAATTTCCCTAAACTATAGGACCATAAGTGGAAGTGCCCTAGGCTCTGTTGCTTTGTTTTATAGATGTTTCAGGAAACACCATACACTTCTCCCCAGTGGCTGTTGGCAATTTACATCCTGCCCATCAGCATAACAAGGCTCCCATTTCTCCATGTCCTGTCCTGCCTTTCTGAATTTTACACTTTTATCAGATGGCCCTTTTGACCGGGGTGAAGTGAGACTTCATTGTAGTGCAGATTTCCTTTGCAAGCTTGCTTGGTTGGCCAAAAACGGCGTATGCATCTTTTCCTGAATATATTCAGGAAAAAACGCATACGCCCGTTTTGGCCAAGTGCATCATTGTCGACGTTCTGCCTCTTTTCCTATGCTTTAAATTCAATTCCAGTCTACCTCCTGAAATCGGATTCCTGTAAGTATGCCCCGCTTTCAATTCCTCTTGGCAGGCTTACTTCAGTATATTTTTGGATGATAGCTATGATTTATAACTCTGCAGGTTTGTGATTACAATGCCCCTGAGCTCATTTCTTCAACTCGCTTTCTTGTGAGCTGGCTGCAACACCACAGAATTTCTTCAGGCCCTAATCTGGTTCCGGCATGGCACGCTGAGCCTTTGGTTAATTCCTCCTCCTGGGGGGAAATGAGAGTTAAATTTGCCCGTCCGTACACCTCCAGCTAGTTTCTCATTGATTCTCCCTATTCCTGTTCATCTTTCGCACAAATTGCAAACTGGGCCAAACAGGAGGTTAAAGGCACTGACTCTCCAAGTCGGGAGAGTGTTAGTAAAGCATCTGGAATGTTGCACCCGAGTACCAGGGGATGAGAACTGAGACAAATTGGAACACGTCTCCCGATCACACGGTTGATCATACTCTGGGTTCCACATGCATGTTTTAGCTGAAGGAAGAATCCCTTAAACCTGGAGAGTTGAGACCCGTGGAATGGGTACCATGCAATATGACTTCAAAGGGTCTTCATTTGCTCACCGAACCTCTCCAATCCTATCACTGCTGCGTTTATGCCCCTGTACACACGCTTGATTCTCTTTCGGAGACATAGCAATCCATAGATTTTAAGATAATTACTGGTCAGGTACATTCTTAGGCGTTTAATATGGGGTGTTGAGTCCATTTCGTTGAGCAAGGAGTAGCTCTTGTCTATTACATATTTGGCTTAAGGAAGTTTATCTGTGCTCATTTCAATCTCTGGTTTTATGCAGCACCCCAACTCACCTTTCCCCTTAAGCAAGTATAAGTTGGTTTTCTAAATTTGAGACCCTGTTCTGTTTTGTAATCCAGTTCCTGTGTAGCCAAGTTTACATTCCGTGTATTAGTGATATCTTATGATGTTTCTTTTTCTGTGTGACTTATTTCAGTTACAATCATCATACCTGAATCCACTCATTATGCTGCTACGGGCCTGATGACATAGATTTCATTGCTGAGTGATATTGTATTCTACGTAAGTACCAAAACTTCTTTATCCATTTTTCACTTTCTGCGATATTGAACTTGTACCATAAACGAGTTTCTTGTAAACAGAGCAGTCCCAAACGTTGGGATGGCTGTGTCTTTTTGATTTTAATTTCCCTAAGCTATAGGACCATAAGTGGAAGTGCCCTAGGCTCTGTTGCTTTGTTTCTTAGATGTTTCAGGAAACACCATACACTTGTCCCGAGTGGCTGTTGGCAATTTACATCCCGCCCATCAGCGTAACAAGGCTCCCAGTTCTCCATGGCCTGTCCTGCCTTTCTGTATTTTACACTTTTTTCAGATGGCCCTTTTGACCTGGGAGAAATGAGACTTCATTGTAGTGCAGATTTCCTTTGCAAGCTTGCTTGGTTGGCCAAAAAGGACCTATGCCTTTTTTCTGAATATATTCAGGAAAAAACGCATATGCCCTTTTTGGCGAAGTGCATCATTGTCGACTTTCTGCCTCTTTTCCTATGCTTTAAATGCAATTCCAGTCTACCTCCTGAAATCGGCTTCCTGCAATTCTGCCCCGCTTTCAAGTCCTCTTGGCAGCCTTACTTCAGTATATTTTTGGACGATAGCTGTCATTTATAACTCTGCAGGTTTGTGAATTACAGTGCCCCTGAGCTCCTTTCTTCAACTCGCTTTCTTGTGAGCTGGCCGCAACACCGCAGGATTGCTTCAGGTCCTAATCTGGTTCTGGCACGGCACGCTGAGCCTTTGCTTAATTCCTCTTCCTGGTGGGAAATGAGAGTTAAATTTGCCCGTCCAGACACCTCCAGCTAGTCTCTCATTGGTTCTCCCTATTCCTGTTCATCTTCCGCAGAAATTGCAAACTGGGCCAAACAGGAGGTTAAAGGCACTGACTCTCCAAGTCGGGAGAGTGTTAGTAAAGCGTCTGGAATGTTGCACCCGAGTACCAGGGGACGAAAACTGAGACATATTGGAACACATCTCCCGATCACATGGTTGATCATACTCTGGGTTCCACATGCATGCTTTAACTGAAGGAAGAATCCCTTAAACCTGGAGAGTTGAGACCCGTGGAAAGGGTACCATGCAAAATGATTTCAAATGGTCTTCATTTGCTCACCGAACCTCTGCAATCCTATCACTGCTACGTTTGTGCCCCTGTACACACGCTTGATTCTCTTTTGGAGACATAGCAATCCATAGGTTTTAAGATACTTACTAGTCAGGTACATTCTTAGGCGTTTAATATGGGGTGTTGAGTCCATTTCGTTGAGGAAGCCGTAGCTCTTGTGTATTACATATTTGGCTTAAGTAACTGTATCTGTCCTCATTTCAATCTCTGGTTTTATGCAGCACCCCAACTCACCTTTCCCCTTAAGCAAGCATATGTTGGTTTTCTAAATTTGAGACCCTGTTCTGTTTTGTAATCCAGTTCCTGTGTAGCCAAGTTTACATTCCGTGTATTAGTGATATCTTATGATGTTTCTTTTTCTTGTGACTTATTTCAGTTAGAATCATCATACCTGAATCCACTCATTATGCTGCTACGGGCCTGATGACATAGATTTCATTGCTGAGTGATATTGCATTGTACGTAAGTACCACAACTTCTTTATCCATTTTTTGCTTTCTGCGATATTGAACTTGTACAGTAAACAAGGTTCTTGTAAACAGAGCCATCCCAAACTTTGGGGTGGCTGTGTCTTTTTGATTTTAATTTCCCTAAGTTATAGGACCATAAGTGGAAGTGCCCTAGGCTCTGTTGCTTTGTTTCTTAGATGTTTCAGGAAACACCATACACTTGTCCCGAGTGGCTGTTGGCAATTTACATCCCGCCCATCAGCATAACAAGGCTCCCAGTTCTCCATGGCCTGTCCTGCCTTTCTGGATTTTACACTTTTTTCAGATGGCCCTTTTGACCTGGGAGAAGTGAGACTTCATTGTAGTGCAGATTTCCTTTGCAAGCTTGCTTGGTTGGCCAAAAAGGACATATGCCTTTTTTCCTGAATATATTCAGGAAAAAACGCATATGCCCTTTTTGGCCAAGTGCATCATTGTCGACTTTCTGCCTCTTTTCCTATGCTTTAAATGCAATTCCAGTCTACCTCCTGAAATCGGCTTCCTGCAATTCTGCCCCGCTTTCAAGTCCTCTTGGCAGCCTTACTTCAGTATATTTTTGGACGATAGCTGTCATTTATAACTCTGCAGGTTTGTGAATTACAGTGCCCCTGAGCTCCTTTCTTCAACTCACTTTCTTGTGAGCTGGCCGCAACACTGCAGGATTGCTTCATGCCCTAATCTTTTTCTGGCATGGCCCACTGAGCCTTTGGTTAATTCCTCTTCCTGGTGGCAAATGAGAGTTAAATTTGCCCGTCCAGACACCTCCAACTAGTCTCTCATTGGTTCTCCCTATTCCTGTTCATCTTCCGCAGAAATTGCAAACTGGGTCAAACAGGAGGTTAAAGGCACTGACTCTCCAAGTCGGGAGAGTGTTAGTAAAGCGTCTGGAATGTTGCACCCGAGTACCAGGGGACGAAAACTGAGACATATTGGAACACGTCTCCCAATCACACGGTTGAGCATACTCTGGGTTCCACATGCATGTTTCAGCTGAAGGAAGAATCCCTTAAAGCTGGAGAGTTGAGACCCGTGGAATGGGTACCATGCAATATGACTTCAAAGGGTCTTCATTTGCTCACCGAACCTCTCCAATCCTATCACTGCTGCGTTTATGCCCCTGTACACATGCTTGATTCTCTTTCAGAGACATAGCAATCCATAGGTTTTAAGATACTTACTAGTCAGGTACATTCTTAGGCGTTTAATATGGGGTGTTGAGTCCATTTCGTTGAGCAAGGAGTAGCTCTTGTCTATTCCATATTTGGCTTAAGGAACTTTATCTGTGCTCATTTCAATCTCTGGTTTTATGCAGCACCCCAACTCACCTTTCCCCTTAAGCAAGCATAAGTTGCTTTTCTACATTTGAGACCCTGTTTTGTTTTGTAATCCAGTTCCTGTGTAGCCAAGTTTACATTCCGTGTATTAGTGATATCTTATAATGTTTCTTTTTCTGTGTGACTTATTTCAGTTAGAATCATCATACCTGAATCCACTCTATGCTGCTACGGGCCTGATGACATAGATTTCATTGCTGAGTGATATTGCATTGTACGTAAGTACCACAACTTCTTTATCAATTTTTCACTTTCTGCGATATTGAACTTGTACCGTAAATGAGGTTCTTGTAAACAGAGCCATCCCAAACTTTGGGGTGGCTGTGTCTTTTTGATTTTAATTTCCCTAAGCTATAGGACCATAAGTGGAAGTGCCCTAGGCTCTGTTGCTTTGTTTTTTAGATGTTTCCGGAAACACCATACACTTCTCCCAAGTGGCTGTTGGCAATTTACATCCCGCCCATCAGCATAACAAGGCTCCCAGTTCTCCATGGCCTGTCCTGCCTTTCTGGATTTTACACTTTTTTCAGATGGCCCTTTTGACCGGGGGGAAGTGAGACTTCATTGTAGTGCAGATTTCCTTTGCAAGCTTGCTTGGTTGGCCAAAAAGGGCGTATGCGTTTTTTCCTGAATATATTCAGGAAAAAACGCATACGCCCTTTTTGGCCAAGTGCATCATTGTCGACGTTCTGCCTCTTTTCCTCTGCTTTAAATGCAATTCCAGTCTACCTCCTGAAGTCGGTTTCCTGCAATTCTGCCCAGCTTTCAAGTCCTCTTGGCAGCCTTACTTCAGTATATTTTTGGACGATAGCTGTCATTTATAACTCTGCAGGTTTGTGAATTACAGTGCCCCTGAGCTCCTTTCTTCAACTCGCTTTCTTGTGAGCTGGCCGCAACACCGCAGGATTGCTTCAGGTCCTAATCTGGTTCTGGCACGGCACGCTGAGCCTTTGCTTAATTCCTCTTCCTGGTGGGAAATGAGAGTTAAATTTGCCCGTCCAGACACCTCCAGCTAGTCTCTCATTGGTCTTCCCTATCCCTGTTCATCTTCCGCAGAAATTTCAAACTGGGCCAAACAGGAGGTTAAAGGCACTGACTCTCCAAGTCGGGACAGTCTTGTAAAGCGTCTGGAATGTTGCACCCGAGTACCAGGGGACAAGAACTGAGACATATTTGAACCCGTCTCCCAATCACATGGTTGATCATACTCAGGGTTCCACATGCATGTTTTAGCTGAAGGAAGAATCCCTTAAACCTGGAGAGTTGAGACCCGTGGAATGGGTACCATGCAATATGACTTCAGAGGGTCTTCATTTGCTCACCGAACCTCTCCAATCCTATCACTGCTGCGTTTATGCCCCGGTACTCACGCTTGTTTCTCTTTCAGAGACATAGCAATCCATAGGTTTTAAGATACTTACTAGTCAGGTACATTATTAGGCGTTTAATATGGGGTTTTGAGTCCATTTCGTTGAGCAAGGAGTAGCTCTTGTCTATTCCATATTTGGCTTAAGGAACTTTATCTGTGCTCATTTCAATCTCTGGTTTTATGCAGCACCCCAACTCACCTTTCCCCTTAAACATGCATAAGTTGGTTTTCTAAATTTGAGACCCTGTTCTGTTTTGTAATCCAGTTCCTGTGTAGCCAAGTTTACATTCCATGTATTAGTGGTATGTTATGATGTTTCTTTTTCTGTGTGACTTATTTCAGTTACAATCATCATACCTGAATCCACTCATTATGCTGCTATGGGCCAGATGACATAGATTTCATTGCTGAGTGATATTGCATTGTACGTAAGTACCACAACTTCTTTATCCATTTTTCACTTTCTGCGATATTGAACATGTACCGTAAACGAGGTTCTTGTAAACAGAGCCGTCCCAAACTTTGGTTTGGCTGTGTCTTTTTGATTTTAATTTCCCTAAGCTATAGGACCATAAGTGGAAGTGCCCTAGGCTCTGTTGCTTTGTTTTTTAGATGTTTCAGGAAACACCATACACTTCTCCCGAGTGGCTGTTGGCAATTTACATCCCGCCCATCAGCATAACAAGGCTCTCAGTTCTCCATGGCCTGTCCTGCCTTTCTGGATTTTACACTTTTTACAGATGGCCCTTTTGACCCGGGGGAAGTGAGACTTCATTGTAGTGCAGATTTCCTTTGCAAGCTTGCTTGGTTGGCCAAAAAGGGCATATGCGTTTTCTCTTGAATATATTCAGGAGAAAACGCATACACCCTTTTTGGCCAAGTGCATCATTGTGGACGTTCTGCCTCTTTTCCTATGCTTTAAATGAAATTCCAGTCTACCTCCTGAAATCGGATTCCTGCAATTCTGCCCCGCTTTCAAGTCCTCTTGGCAGCCTTACTTCAGTATATTTTTGGATGATAGCTGTCATTCATAACTCTGCAGGTTTGTGATAACAGTGCCCCTGAGCTCCTTTCTTCAACTCGCTTTCTTGTGAGCTGGCCGCAACACCGCAGGATTGCTTCAGGCCCTAATCTGGTTCCGGCACGGCACACTGAGCCTTTGCTTAATTGCTCTTCCTGGTGGGAAATGAGAGTTAAATTTGCCCGTCCAGACACCTCCAGCTTGTCTCTAATTGGTCCTCCTTATCCCTGTTCATCTTCCGCAGAAATTGCAAAATGGGCCAAGCAGGAGGTTAAAGGCACTGACTCTCCAAGTCGGGAGAGTGTTAGTAAAGCGTCTGGAATGTTCCACCTGAGTACCAGCGGACAAAAACTGAGACATATTTGAACACGTCTCCCAATCACACGGTTGAGCATACTCTGGGTTCCACATGCATGTTTCAGCTGAAGGAAGAATCCCTTAAAGCTGGAGAGTTGAGACCCGTGGAATGGGTACCATGCAATATGACTTCAAAGGGTCTTCATTTGCTCACCGAACCTCTCCAATCCTATCACTGCTGCGTTTATGCCCCTGTACACATGCTTGATTCTCTTTCAGAGACATAGCAATCCATAGGTTTTAAGATACTTACTAGTCAGGTACATTCTTAGGCGTTTAATATGGGGTGTTGAGTCCATTTCGTTGAGCAAGGAGTAGCTCTTGTCTATTCCATATTTGGCTTAAGGAACTTTATCTGTGCTCATTTCAATCTCTGGTTTTATGCAGCACCCCAACTCACCTTTCCCCTTAAGCAAACATAAGTTGCTTTTCTACATTTGAGACCCTGTTTTGTTTTGTAATCCAGTTCCTGTGTAGCCAAGTTTACATTCCGTGTATTAGTGATATCTTATAATGTTTCTTTTTCTGTGTGACTTATATCAGTTAGAATCATCATACCTGAATCCACTCTATGCTGCTACGGGCCTGATGACATAGATTTCATTGCTGAGTGATATTGCATTGTACGTAAGTACCACAACTTCTTTATCAATTTTTCACTTTCTGCGATATTGAACTTGTACCGTAAATGAGGTTCTTGTAAACAGAGCCGTCCCAAACTTTGGGGTGGTTGTGTCTTTTTGATTTTAATTTCCCTAAGCTATAGGACCATAAGTGGAAGTGCCCTAGGCTCTGTTGCTTTGTTTTTTAGATGTTTCAGGAAACACCATACACTTCTCCCGAGTGGTGTTGGCAATTTACATCCGGCCCATCAGCCTAACAAGGCTCCTAGTTCTCCATGGCCTGTCCTGCCTTTCTGGATTTTACACTTTTTTCAGATGGCCCTTTTGACCGGGGGAAAGTGAGACTTCATTGTAGTGCAGATTTCCTTTGCAAGCTTGCTTGGTTGGCCAAAAAGGGCGTATGCGTTTTTTCCTGAATATATTCAGGAAAAAACGCATACGCCCTTTTTGGCCAAGTGCATCATTGTCGACGTTCTGCCTCCTTTCCTATGCTTTAAATGCAATTCCAGTCTACCTCCTGAAGTCGGTTTCCTGCAATTCTGCCCAGCTTTCAAGTCCTCTTGGCAGCCTTACTTCAGTATATTTTTGGACGATAGCTGTCATTTATAACTCTGCAGGTTTGTGAATTACAGTGCCCCTGAGCTCCTTTCTTCAACTCGCTTTCTTGTGAGCTGGCCGCAACACCGCAGGATTGCTTCAGGTCCTAATCTGGTTCTGGCACGGCACGCTGAGCCTTTGCTTAATTCCTCTTCCTGGTGGGAAATGAGAGTTAAATTTGCCCGTCCAGACACCTCCAGCTAGTCTCTCATTGGTCTTCCCTATCCCTGTTCATCTTCCGCAGAAATTTCAAACTGGGCCAAACAGGAGGTTAAAGGCACTGACTCTCCAAGTCGGGACAGTCTTGTAAAGCGTCTGGAATGTTGCACCCGAGTACCAGGGGACAAGAACTGAGACATATTTGAACCCGTCTCCCAATCACATGGTTGATCATACTCAGGGTTCCACATGCATGTTTTAGCTGAAGGAAGAATCCCTTAAACCTGGAGAGTTGAGACCCGTGGAATGGGTACCATGCAATATGACTTCAGAGGGTCTTCATTTGCTCACCGAACCTCTCCAATCCTATCACTGCTGCGTTTATGCCCCGGTACTCACGCTTGTTTCTCTTTCAGAGACATAGCAATCCATAGGTTTTAAGATACTTACTAGTCAGGTACATTATTAGGCGTTTAATATGGGGTTTTGAGTCCATTTCGTTGAGCAAGGAGTAGCTCTTGTCTATTCCATATTTGGCTTAAGGAACTTTATCTGTGCTCATTTCAATCTCTGGTTTTATGCAGCACCCCAACTCACCTTTCCCCTTAAACAAGCATAAGTTGGTTTTCTAAATTTGAGACCCTGTTCTGTTTTGTAATCCAGTTCCTGTGTAGCCAAGTTTACATTCCATGTATTAGTGGTATGTTATGATGTTTCTTTTTCTGTGTGACTTATTTCAGTTACAATCATCATACCTGAATCCACTCATTATGCTGCTATGGGCCAGATGACATAGATTTCATTGCTGAGTGATATTGCATTGTACGTAAGTACCACAACTTCTTTATCCATTTTTCACTTTCTGCGATATTGAATTTGTACTGTAAACGAGGTTCTTGTAAACAGAGCTGTCCCAAACTTTGGTTTGGCTGTGTCTTTTTGATTTTAATTTCCCTAAGCTATAGGACCATAAGTGGAAGTGCCCTAGGCTCTGTTGCTTTGTTTTTTAGATGTTTCAGGAAACACCATACACTTCTCCCGAGTGGCTGTTGGCAATTTACATCCCGCCCATCAGCATAACAAGGCTCTCAGTTCTCCATGGCCTGTCCTGCTTTTCTGGATTTTACACTTTTTACAGATGGCCCTTTTGACCCGGGGGAAGTGAGACTTCATTGTAGTGCAGATTTCCTTTGCAAGCTTGCTTGGTTGGCCAAAAAGTGCGTATGCGTTTTCTCTTGAATATATTCAGGAGAAAACACATACACCCTTTTTGGCCAAGTGCATCATTGTGGACGTTCTGCCTCTTTTCCTATGCTTTAAATGCAATTCCAGTCTACCTCCTGAAATCGGATTCCTGCAATTCTGCCCCGCTTTCAAGTCCTCTTGGCAGCCTTACTTCAGTATATTTTTGGATGATAGCTGTCATTCATAACTCTGCAGGTTTGTGATAACAGTGCCCCTGAGCTCCTTTCTTCAACTCGCTTTCTTGTGAGCTGGCCGCAACACCGCAGGTTTGCTTCAGGCCCTAATCTGGTTCCGGCACGGCACACTGAGCCTTTGCTTAATTGCTCTTCCTGGTGGGAAATGAGAGTTAAATTTGCCCGTCCAGACACCTCCAGCTTGTCTCTAATTAGTCCTCCTTATCCCTGTTCATCTTCCGCAGAAATTGCAAAATGGGCCAAGCAGGAGTTTAAAGGCACTGACTCTCCAAGTCGGGAGAGTGTTAGTAAAGCGTCTGGAATGTTCCACCTGAGTACCAGCGGACAAAAACTGAGACATATTTGAACACGTCTCCCAATCACACGGTTGAGCATACTCTGGGTTCCACATGCATGTTTCAGCTGAAGGAAGAATCCCTTAAAGCTGGAGAGTTGAGACCCGTGGAATGGGTACCATGCAATATGACTTCAAAGGGTCTTCATTTGCTCACCGAACCTCTCCAATCCTATCACTGCTGCGTTTATGCCCCTGTACACATGCTTGATTCTCTTTCAGAGACATAGCAATCCATAGGTTTTAAGATACTTACTAGTCAGGTACATTCTTAGGCGTTTAATATGGGGTGTTGAGTCCATTTCGTTGAGCAAGGAGTAGCTCTTGTCTATTCCATATTTGGCTTAAGGAACTTTATCTGTGCTCATTTCAATCTCTGGTTTTATGCAGCACCCCAACTCACCTTTCCCCTTAAGCAAGCATAAGTTGCTTTTCTACATTTGAGACCCTGTTTTGTTTTGTAATCCAGTTCCTGTGTAGCCAAGTTTACATTCCATGTATTAGTGATATCTTATAATGTTTCTTTTTCTGTGTGACTTATATCAGTTAGAATCATCATACCTGAATCCACTCTATGCTGCTACGGGCCTGATGACATAGATTTCATTGCTGAGTGATATTGCATTGTACGTAAGTACCACAACTTCTTTATCAATTTTTCACTTTCTGCGATATTGAACTTGTACCGTAAATGAGGTTCTTGTAAACAGAGCCGTCCCAAACTTTGGGGTGGTTGTGTCTTTTTGATTTTAATTTCCCTAAGCTATAGGACCATAAGTGGAATGCCCTAGGCTCTGTTGCTTTGTTTTTTAGATGTTTCAGGAAACACCATACACTTCTCCCGAGTGGCTGTTGGCAATTTACATCCGGCCCATCAGCCTAACAAGGCTCCCAGTTCTCCATGGCCTGTCCTGCCTTTCTGGATTTTACACTTTTTTCAGATGGCCCTTTTGACCGGGGGGAAGTGAGACTTCATTGTAGTGCAGATTTCCTTTGCAAGCTTGCTTGGTTGGCCAAAAAGGGCGTATGCGTTTTTTCCTGAATATATTCAGGAAAAAACGCATACGCCCTTTTTGGCCAAGTGCATCATTGTCGACGTTCTGCCTCTTTTCCTATGCTTTAAATGCAATTCCAGTCTACCTCCTGAAGTCGGTTTCCTGCAATTCTGCCCAGCTTTCAAGTCCTCTTGGCAGCCTTACTTCAGTATATTTTTGGACGATAGCTGTCATTTATAACTCTGCAGGTTTGTGAATTACAGTGCCCCTGAGCTCCTTTCTTCAACTCGCTTTCTTGTGAGCTGGCCGCAACACCGCAGGATTGCTTCAGGTCCTAATCTGGTTCTGGCACGGCACGCTGAGCCTTTGCTTAATTCCTCTTCCTGGTGGGAAATGAGAGTTAAATTTGCCCGTCCAGACACCTCCAGCTAGTCTCTCATTGGTCTTCCCTATCCCTGTTCATCTTCCGCAGAAATTTCAAACTGGGCCAAACAGGAGGTTAAAGGCACTGACTCTCCAAGTCGGGACAGTCTTGTAAAGCGTCTGGAATGTTGCACCCGAGTACCAGGGGACAAGAACTGAGACATATTTGAACCCGTCTCCCGATCACATGGTTGATCATACTCAGGGTTCCACATGCATGTTTTAGCTGAAGGAAGAATCCCTTAAACCTGGAGAGTTGAGACCCGTGGAATGGGTACCATGCAATATGACTTCAAAGGGTCTTCATTTGCTCACCGAACCTCTCCAATCCTATCACTGCTGCGTTTATGCCCCGGTACTCACGCTTGTTTCTCTTTCAGAGACATAGCAATCCATAGGTTTTAAGATACTTACTAGTCAGGTACATTATTAGGCGTTTAATATGTGGTTTTGAGTCCATTTCGTTGAGCAAGGAGTAGCTCTTGTCCATTCCATATTTGGCTTAAGGAACTTTATCTGTGCTCATTTCAATCTCTGGTTTTATGCAGCACCCCAACTCACCTTTCCCCTTAAGCAAGCATAAGTTGCTTTTCTACATTTGAGACCCTGTTTTGTTTTGTAATCCAGTTCCTGTGTAGCCAAGTTTACATTCCGTGTATTAGTGATATCTTATAATGTTTCTTTTTCTGTGTGACTTATATCAGTTAGAATCATCATACCTGAATCCACTCTATGCTGCTACGGGCCTGATGACATAGATTTCATTGCTGAGTGATATTGCATTGTATGTAATTACCACAACTTCTTTATCCATTTTTCACTTTCTGCGATATTGAACATGTACAGTAAACGAGGTTCTTGTAAACAGAGCCGTCCCAAACTTTGGTTTGTCTGTGTCTTTTTGATTTTAATTTCCCTAAGCTATAGGACCATAAGTGGAAGTGCCCTAGGCTCTGTTGCTTTGTTTTTTAGATGTTTCAGGAAACACCATACACTTCTCGCAAGTGGCTGTTGGCAATTTACATCCCGCCCATCAGCATAACAAGGCTCTCAGTTCTCCATGGCCTGTCCTGCCTTTCTGGATTTTACACTTTTTACAGATGGCCCTTTTGACCCGGGGGAAGTGAGACTTCATTGTAGTGCAGATTTCCTTTGCAAGCTTGCTTGGTTGGCCAAAAAGTGCGTATGCTTTTTTTCCTGAATATATTCAGGAAAAAACGCATATGCCCTTTTTGGCCTAGTGCATCATTGTCGACGTTCTGCCTCTTTTCCTATGCTTTAAATGCAATTCCAGTCTAACTCCTGAAATCGGATTCCTGCAATTCTGCCCCGCTTTCAAGTCCTCTTGGCAGCCTTACTTCAGTATATTTTTGGACGATAGCTGTCATTCATAACTCTGCAGGTTTGTGATAACAGTGCCCCTGAGCTCCTTTCTTCAACTCGCTTTCTTGTGAGCTGGCCGCAACACCGCAGGATTGCTTCAGGCCCTAATCTGTTTCCGGCACGGCACGCTGAGCCTTTGCTTAATTGCTCTTCCTGGTGGGAAATGAGAGTTAAATTTGCCCGTCCAGACACCTCCAACTAGACTCTCATTGGTCCTCCTTATCCCTGTTCATCTTCCGCAGAAATTGCAAAATGGGCCAAACAGGAGGTTAAAGGCACTGACTCTCCAAGTCGGGAGAGTGTTAGTAAAGCGTCTGGAATGTTCCACCTGAGTACCAGCGGACAAAAACTGAGACATATTTGAACACGTCTCCCAATCACACGGTTGATCATACTCTGGATTCCCCATGCATGTTTCAGCTGAAGGAAGAATCCCTTAAAGCTGGAGAGTTGAGACCCGTGGAATGGGTACCATGCAATATGACTTCAAAGGGTCTTCATTTGCTCACCGAACCTCTCCAATCCTATCACTGCTGCGTTTATGCCCCGGTACTCACGCTTGATTTTCTTTCAGAGACATAGCAATCCATAGGTTTTAAGATACTTACTAGTCAGGTACATTATTAGGCGTTTAATATGGGGTTTTGAATCCATTTCGTTGAGCAAGGAGTAGCTCTTGTCTATTCCATATTTGGCTTAAGGAACTTTATCTGTGCTCATTTCAATCTCTGGTTTTATGCAGCACCCCAACTCACCTTTCCCCTTAAACAAGCATAAGTTGGTTTTCTAAATTTGAGACCCTCTTCTGTTTTGTAATCCAGTTCCTGTGTAGCCAAGTTTACATTCCGTGTATTAGTGATATCTTATGATGTTTCTTTTTCTGTGTGACTTATTTCAGATAGAATCATCATACCTGAATGCACTCATTATGCTGCTATGGGCCTGATGACATAGATTTCATTGCTGAGTGATATTGCACTGTACGTAAGTACCACAACTGCTTTATCCATTTTTCACTTTCTGCGATATTGAACTTGTACCGTAAACGAGATTCTTGTAAACAGAGCCGTTCCAAACTTAGGGGTGGCTGTGTCTTTTTTATTTTAATTTCCCTAAGCTATAGGACCATATGTGGAAGTGCCCTAGGCTCTGTTGCTTTGTTTTTTAGATGTTTCAGGAAACACCATACACTTCTCCCCAGTGGCTGTTGGCAATTTACATTCCGCCCATCAGCATAACAAGGCTCCCAGTTCTCCATGGCCTGTCCTGCCTTTCTGGATTTTACACTTTTTTCAGATGGCCCTTTTGACCAGGGGGAAGTGAGACTTCATTGTAGTGCAGATTTCCTTTGCAAGCTTGCTTGGTTGGCCAAAAAGGGCGTATGCGTTTTTTCCTGAATATATTCAGGAAAAAACGCATACGCCCTTTTTGTCCCAGTGCATCATTGTCGAAGTTCTGCCTCTTTTCGTATGCTTTAAGTGCAATTCCAGTCTACCTCCTGAAATCGGTTTCCTGCAATTCTGCCCCGCTTTCAAGTCCTCTTGGCAGCCTTACTTCAGTATATTTTTGGACGATAGCTGTCATTTATAACTCTGCAGGTCTGTGAATTACAGTGCCCCTGAGGTCCTTTCTTCAACTCGCTTTGATGTGAGCTGGCCGCAACACCGCACGATTGCTTCAGGCCCTAATCTGGTTCCGGCACGGCACGCTGAGCCTTTGGTTAATTCCTCTTCCTGGTGGGAAATGAGAGTTAAATTTGCCCGTCCAGACACCTCCAGCTAGTCTCTCATTGGTTCTCCTTATTCCTGTTCATCTTCCGCAGAAATTGCAAACTGGTCCAAACAGGAGGTTAAAGGGACTGACTATCCAAGTCGGGAGAGTGTTAGTAAAGCGTCTGGAATGTTGCACCCGAGTACCAGGGGACGAGAACTGAGACATATTGGAACACGTCTCCCGATCACACGGTTGATCATACTCTGGGTTCCACATGCATGCTTTAGCTGAAGGAAGAATCCCTTAAACCTGGAGAGTTGCGACCCGTGGAATGGGTACTATGCAATATGACTTCAAAGGGTCTTCATTTGCTCACCGAACCTCTCCAATCCTATCACTGCTGCGTTTATGCCCCTGTACACATGCTTGATTCTCTTTCGGAGACATAGCGATCCATAGCTTTTAAGATACTTACTAGTCAGGTACATTCTTAGGCGTTTAATATGGGGTGTTGAGTCCATTTCGTTGAGCAAGGAGTAGCTCTTGTCTATTATATATTTGGCTTAAGGAAATTTATCTGTGCTCATTTCAATCTCTGGTTTTATGCAGCACCCCAACTCACCTTTCCCCTTAAGCAAGCATAAGTTGGCTTTCTAAATTTGAGACCCTGTTCTGTTTTGTAATCCAATTCCTGTGTAGCCAAGTTTACATTCCGTGTATTAGTGATATCTTATGATGTTTCTTTTTCTGTGTGACTTATTTCAGTTAGAATCATCACACCTGAATCCACTCATTATGCTGCTATGGGCCTGATGACATAGATTTCATTGCTGAGTGATATTGCATTGTACGTAAGTACCAAAACTTCTTTATCCATTTTTCAATTTCTGCGATATTGAACTTCTACTGTAAATGAGGTTCTTGTAAACAGAGAGGTCCCAAACTTTGGGGTGGCTGTGTCTTTTTGATTTTAATTTCCCTAAGCTATAGGACTATAAGTGGAAGTGCCCTAGGCTCTGTTGTTTGGTTTTTTAGATGTTTCAGGAAACACCATACACTTCTCCTGAGTGGCTGTTGGCAATTTTCATCCCGCCCATCAGCATAACAAGGCTCCCAGTTCTCCATGGCCTGTCCTGCCTTTCTGCGTTTTACACTTTTTTCAGATGGCCCTTTTGACAGGGGGAATGTGAGACTTCATTGTAGTGCAGATTTCCTTTGCAAGCTTGCTTGGTTGGCCAAAAAGTGCGTATGCGTTGTTTCCTGAATATATTCAGGAAAAAACGCATACGCCCTTTTTGGCCAAGTGCATCATTGTGGACGTTCTGCCTCTTTTCCTATGCTTTAAATGCAATTCCAGTCTACCTCCTGAAATCGATTTCCTGCAATTCTGCCCCGCTTTCAAGTCCTCTTGGCAGCGTTACTTCAGTATATTTTTGGACGATAGCTGTCATTTATAACTCTGCAGGTTTGTGAATTACAGTGCCCCTGAGCTGCTTTCTTCAACTCACTTTCTTGTGAGCTGGCCGCAACACCACACGATTGCTTCAGGCCCTAATCTGGTTCCGGCACGGTATGCTGAGCCTTTGGTTAATTCCTCTTCCTGGTGGGAAATGAGAGTTAAATTTGCCCGTCCAGACACCTCCAGCTAGTCTCTCATTGGTTCTCCCTATTCCTGTTCATCTTCTGCAGAAATTGCAAACTGGGGCAAACAGGAGGTTAAAGGCATTGACTCTCCAAGTCGGGAGAGTGTTAGTAAAGCATCTGGAATGTTGCACCCGAGTACCAGGGGATGAAAACTGAGACATATTTGAACACGTCTCCTGATCACATGGTTTATCATAACCTGGTTTCCACATGTATGTTTTAGCTGAAGGAAGAATCCCTTAAAGCTGGAGAGTTGAGACCCGTGGAATGAGTACCATGCAATATGACTTCAAAGGGTCTTCATTTGCTCACCGAACCTCTCCAGTCCTATCACTGCTGCGTTTATGTCCTTGTACACACGCTTGATTCTCTTTTGGAGACATAGCAATCCATAGGTTTTAAGATACTTACTAGTCAGGTACATTCTTAGGCGTTTAATATGGGGTGTTGAGTCCATTTCATTGAGCAAGGAGTAGCTCTTGTCTATTCCATATTTGACTTAAGGAAATTTATCTGTGCTCATTTCAATCTCTGGTTTTATGTAGCACCCCAACTCACCTTTCCCCTTAAGCAAGCATAAGTTGGGTTTCTAAATTTGAGACCCTCTTCTGTTTTGTAATCCAGTTCCTGTGTAGCCAAGTTTACATTCCGTGTATTAGTGATATCTTATGATGTTTCTTTTTCTGTGTGACTTATTTCAGTGAGAATCATCATACCTGAATCCAGTCTATGCTGCTACGGGCCTGATGACATAGATTTCATTGCTGAGTGATATTGCATTGTACGTAACTACCACAACTTCTTTATCCATTTTTCACTTTCTGCGATATTGAACTTCTACCGTAAATAAGGTTCTTGTAAACAGAGAGGTCCCAAACTTTGGGGTGGCTGTGTCTTTTTGATTTTAATATCCCTAAGCTATAGGACTATAAGTGGAAGTGCCCTAGGCTCTGTTGCTTTGTTTTTTAGATGTTTCATGAAACACCATACACTTCTCCTGAGTGGCTGTTGGCAATTTACATCCCGCCCATCAGCATAACAAGGCTCCCAGTTCTCCATGGCCTGTCCTGCCTTTCTGGATTTTACACTTTTGTCACATGGCCCTTTTGACTGGGGGGAAGTGAGACTTCAATGTAGTGCAGATTTCCTTTGCAAGGTTGCTTGGTTGGCCAAAAATTTCGTATGCGTTTTTTCCTGAATATATTCAGGAAAAAACGCATACGACCTTTTTGGCCAAGTGCATCATTGTGGACATTCTGCCTCTTTTCCTATGCTTTAAATGCAATTCCAGTCTACCTCCTGAAATCGGTTTCCTGCAATTCTGCCCCGCTTTCAAGTCGTCTTGGCAGGCTTACTTCAGTATATTTTTGGACGATAGCTGTCATTTATAACTCTGCAGGTTTGTGAATTACAGTGCCCCTGAGCTCCTTTCTTCAACTCGCTTTCTTGTGAGCTGGCCGCAACACCGCAGGATTGCTTCAGGCCCTAATCTGGTTCCGGCATGGCACGCTGATCCTTTGGTTAATTCCTCTTCTTGGTGGGAAATGAGAGTTATATTTGCCCATCCAGACACCTCCAGCTAGTCTCTCATTGGTTCTCCCTATTCCTGTTCATCTTCCGCAGAAATTGCAAACTGGGCCAAACAGGAGGTTAAAGGTACTGACTCTCCAAGTCGGGAGAGTGTTAGTAAAGCATCTGCAATGTTGCACCCGAGTACCATGGGACGAGAACTGAGACATATTTGAACACGTCTCCCGATCACATGGTTGATCATACTCTGGGTTCCACATGCATGTTTTAGGTGAAGGAAGAATCCCTTAAACCTGGAGAGTTGAGACCCGTGGAATGGGTACCATGCAATATGACTTCAAAGGGTCTTCATTTGCTCACCGAACCTCTCCAATCCTATCACTGCTGCGTTTATGTCCCTGTACTCACGCTTGATTCTCTTTCAGAGACATAGCAATCCATAGGTTTTAAGATACTTACTAGTCAGGTACATTATTAGGCATTTAATATGGTGTTTTGAGTCCATTTCGTTGAGCAAGGAGTAGCTCTTGTGTATTCCATATTTGGCTTAAGGAACTTTATCTGTGCTCATTTCAATCTCTGGTTTTATGCAGCACCCCAACTCACCTTTCCCCTTAAGCAAGCATAAGTTGGTTTTCTAAATTTGAGACCCTGTTCTGTTTTGTAATCCAGTTCGTGTGTAGCCAAGTTTACATTCCGTGTATTAGTGATATCTTATGATGTTTCTTTTTCTGTGTGACTTATTTCAGTTAGAATCATCATACCTGAATCCACTCATTATGCTGCTACGGGCCTGATGACATAGATTTCATTGCTGAGTGATATTGCATTGTACGTAAGTACCACAACTGCTTTATCCATTTTTCACTTTCTGTGATATTGAACTTGTACCGTAAATGAGGTTCTTGTAAACAGAGCCATCCCAAACATTGGGGTGGCTATGTCTTTTTGATTTTAATTTCCCTAAGCTATAGGACCATAAGTGGAAGTGCCCTAGGCTCTGTTGCTTTGTTTTTTAGATGTTTCAGGAAACACCATACACTTCTCCCTAGTGGCTGTTGGCAGTTTACATCCCTCCCATCAGCCTAACAAGGCTCCCAGTTCTCCATGGCCTGTCCTGCCTTTCTGGATTTTACACTTTTTTCAGATGGCCCTTTTGACCAGGGGGAAGTGAGACTTCATTGTAGTGCAGATTTCCTTTGCAAGCTTGCTTGGTTGGCCAAAAAGGGCGTATGCGTTTTTTCCTGAATATATTCAGGAAAAAACGCATACGCCCTTTGTGGCCAAGTGCATCATTGTCGACGTTCTGCCTCTTTTCCTATGCTTTAAATGCAATTCCAGTCTACCTCCTGAAATCGGTTTTCCTGCAATTCTGCCCCGCTTTCAAGTCCTCTTGGCAGGCTTACTTCAGTATATTTTTGGACGATAGCTGTCATTTATAACTCTGCAGGGTTGTGAATTACAGTTCCACTGAGCTCCTATCTTCAACTCGCTTTCATGTGAGCTGCCCGCAACACTGCAGGATTGCTTCGGGCCCTAATCTGGTTCCGGCACGGCATGCTGAGCCTTTGGTTAATTCCTCTTCTTATTGGGAAATGAGAGTTAAATTTGCCCGTCCAGACACCTCCAGCTAGTCTCTCATTGGTTCTCCCTATTCCTGTTCATCTTCTGCAGACATTGCAAACTGGGCCAAACAGGAGATTAAAGGCACTGACTTTCCAATTCGGGAGAGTGTTAATAAAGCGTTTGGAATGTTGCACCCGAGTAACAGGGTACGAGAACTGAGACATATTTGAACACGTCTCCCGATCACATGGTTGATCATACTCTGGGTTCCACATGCCTGTTTTAGCTGAAGGAAGAATCCCTTAAACCTGGAGAGTTGAGACCCGTGGAATGGGTACCATGCAATGTGACTTCAAAGGGTCTTCATTTGCTCACCGAACCTCTCCAATCCTATCACTGCTGCGTTTATGCCCCTGTACACACGCTTGGTTCTCTTTCGGAGACATAGCAATCCATAGGTTTTAAGATACTTACTAGTCAGGTACATTCTTAGGCGTTTAATATGGGGTGTTGAGTCCATTTCGTTGAGCAAGGAGTAGCTCTTGTATATTACATATTTGGCTTAAGGAACTTTATCTGTGCTCATTTCAATCTCTGGTTTTAGGCAGCACCCCAACTCACCTTTCCCCTTAAGCAAGCATACGTTGCTTTTCTACATTTGAGACCCTGTTCTGTTTTGTAATCCAATTCCTGGGTAGCCAAGTTTACATTCCGTGTATTAGTGATATCTTATGATGTTTCTTTTTCTGTGTGACTTATTTCAGTTAGAATCATCATACCTGAATCCACTCTATGCTGCTACGGGCCTGATGACATAGATTTCATTGCTGAGTGATATTGCATTGTACGTAAGTACCACAACTTCTTTATCCATTTTTCACTTTCTGCGATATTGAACTTGTACCGTAAACGAGGTTCTTGTAAACAGAGCCATCCCAAACTTTGGGGTGGCTGTGTCTTTTTGATTTTAATTTCCCTAAGCTATAGGACCATAAGTGGAAGTGCCCTAGGCTCTGTTGCTTTGTTTTTTAAATGTTTCAGGAAACACCATACACTTCTCCCCAGTGGCTGTTGGCAATTTACATCCCGCCCATCAGCATAACAAGGCTCCCAGTTCTCCATGGCCTGTCCTGCCTTTCTGGATTTTACACTTTTTTCAGATGGCCCTTTTGACCGGGGGGAAGTGAGACTTCATTGTAGTGCAGATTTCCTTTGCAAGCTTGCTTGGTTGGCCAAAAAGGGCGTATGCGTTTTTTCCTGAATATATTCAGGAAAAAATGCATACGCCCTTTTTGGCCAAGTGCATCATTTTGGACGTTCTGACTCTTTTCCTATGCTTTAAATGCAATTCCAGTCTACCTCCTGAAATCGGTTTACTGCATTTCTGGCCCGCTTTCAAGTCCTCTTGGCAGCCTTACTTCAGTATACTTTTGGACGATAGCTGTCATTTATAACTCTGCAGGTTTGTGAATTACAGTGCCCCTGAGCTCCTTTCTTCAACTCGCTTTCTTGTGAGCTGGCCACAACACCGCAGGATTGCTTCAGGCCCTAATCTGGTTCCGGCACGGCACGCTGAGCCTTTGCTTAATTGCTCTTCCTGGTGGGAAATGAGAGTTAAATTTGCCCGTTCAGACACCTCCAGCTAGTCTCTCATTGGTTCTCCCTATTCCTGTTCATCTTCCGCGGAAATTGCAAACTGGGCCAAACAGGAGGTTAAAGGCACTGACTCTCCAAATCGGGAGTGTGTTACTAAAGCGTGTGGAATGTTGCACCCGAGTACCAGGGGAGGAGAACTGAGACATATTTGAACACGTCTTCCGATCACACGGTTGATCATACTCTGGGTTTCACATGCATGTTTCAGCTGCAGGAAGAATCCCATAAACCTGGAGAGTTGAGACCCGTGGAATGGGTACCATGCAATATGACTTCAAATGGTCTTCGTTTGCTCACCGAACCTCTCCAATCCTATCACTGCTGCGTTTATGCCCTTGTACACACGCTTGCTTCTCTTTTGGAGACATAGCAATCCATAGGTTTTAAGATACTAACTAGTGAGGTACACTCTTAGGCGTTTCATATGGGGTGTTGAGTCCATTTCGTTGAGCAAGGAATAGCTCTTGTCTATTACATGTTTGGCTTAAGGAACTTTATCTGTGCTCATTTCAATCTCTGGTTTTATGCAGCACCCCAACTCACCTTTCCCCTTAAGCAAGCATAAGTTGGTTTTCTAAATTTGAGACCCTGTTCTCTTTTGTAATCCTGTTCCTGTGTAGCCAAGTTTACATTCCGTGTATTAGTGATATCTTATGATGTTTCTTTTTCTGTGTGACTTATTTCAGTTAGAATAATCATACCTGAATCCACTCATTATGCTGCTACGGGCCTGATGACATAGATTTCATTGCTGAGTGATATTGCATTGTACGTAAGTACCACAACTGCTTTATCCATTTTTCACTTTCTGTGATATTGAACTTGTCCCGTAAACGAGATTCTTGTAAACAGAGCCGTTCCAAACTTAGGGGTGGCTGTGTCTTTTTGATTTTAATTTCCCTAAGCTATAGGACCATATGTGGAAGTGCCCTAGGCTCTGTTGCTTTGTTTTTTAGATGTTTCAGGAAACACCATACACTTCTCCCCAGTGGCTGTTGGCAATTTACATTCCGCCCATCAGCATAACAATGCTCCCAGTTCTCCATGGCCTGTCCTGCCTTTCTGGATTTTACACTTTTTTCAGATGGCCCTTTTGACCGGGGGGAAGTGAGACTTCATTGTAGTGCAGATTTCCTTTGCAAGCTTGCTTGGTTGGCCAAAAAGGGCGTATGCGTTTTTTCCTAAATATATTCAGGAAACAACGCATACGCCCTTTTTGGCCAAGTGCATCATTGTCTAAGTTCTGCCTCTTTTCCTATGCTTTAAATGCAATTCCAGTCTACCTCCTGAAATCGGTTTCCTGCAATTCTGCCCCGCTTTCAAGTCCTCTTGGCAGCCTTAGTTCAGTATATTTTTGGACGATAGCTGTCATTTATAACTCTGCAGGTCTGTGAATTACAGTGCCCCTGAGATCCTTTCTTCAACTCGCTTTCTTGTGAGCTGGCCGCAACACCGCAGGATTGCTTCAGGCCCTAATGTGGTTCCGGCACGGCACGCTGAGCCTTTGGTTAATTCCTCTTCCTGGTGGGAAATGAGAGTTAAATTTGCCCGTCCAGAAACCTCCAGCTAGTCTCTCATTGGTTCTCCCTATTCCTGTTCATCTTCCGCAGAAATTGCAAACTGGGGCAAACAGGAGGTTAAAGGCATTGACTCTCCAAGTCGGGAGAGTGTTAGTAAAGCGTCTGGAATGTTGCACCCGAATACCAGGGGATGAAAACTGAGACATATTTGAACACGTCTCCTGATCACATGGTTGATCATACCCTGGTTTCCACATGCATGTTTTAGCTGAAGGAAGAATCCCTTAAACCTGGAGAGTTGAGACCCGTGGAATGGGTACCATGCAATATGACTTCAAAGGGTCTTTATTTGCTCACCGAACCTCTCCAATCCTATCACAGCTGCGTTTATGCCCCTGTACACACGCTTGATTCTCTTTCGGAGACATAGCAATCCATAGGTTTTAAGATACTTACTAGTCAGGTACATTTTTAGGCGTTTAATATGGGGTGTTGAGTCCATTTCGTTGAGCAAGGAGTAGCTCTTCTCTGTTACATATTTGGCTTGAGGAACTTTATCTGTGCTCATTTCAATCTCTGGTTTTATGCAGCTCCCCAACTCACCTTTCCCCTTAAGCAAGCATAAGTTGGTTTTCTAAATTTGAGACCCTGTTCTGTTTTGTAATCCAGTTCTTGTGTAGCCAAGTTTACATTCCGTGTATTAGTGATATCTTATGATGTTTCTTTTTCTGTGTGACTTATTTCAGTTAGAATCATCATACCTGAACCCAGTCATTTTCTGCTACAGGCCTGATGACATAGATTTCATTGCTGAGTGATATTGCATTGTATGTAAGTACCACAAATTCTTTATCCATTTTTCACTTTCTGTGATATTGAACTTGTACCATAAACGAGGTTCTTGTAAACAGAGCCGTCCCAAACTTTGGGGTGGCTGTGTGTTTTTGATTTTAATTTCCCTAAGCTATAGGACCATAAGTGGAAGTGCCCTAGGCTCTGTTGCTTTGTTTTTTAGATGTTTCAGGAAACACCATACACTTCTCCCAAGTGGCTCTTGGCAATTTACATCCCGCCCATCAGCATAACAAGGCTCCCAGTTCTCCATTGCCTTTCCTGCCTTTCTGGATTTTACACTTTTTTCAGATGGTCCTTTTGACCAGGGGGGAAGTGAGACTTCAATGTAGTGCAGATTTCCTTTGCAAGCTTGCTTGGTTCGCGAAAAAGGGCGTATGCGTTTTTTCCTGAATATATTCAGGAAAAAACGCATACGCCCTTTTTGGCCAAGTGCATCATTGTCGACGTTCTGCCTCTTTTCCTATGCTTTAAATGCAATTCCAGTCTACCTCCTGAAATCGGTTTCCTGCAATTCTGCCCCGCTTTCAAGTCCTCTTGGCAGCATTACTTCAGTATATTTTTGGATGATAGCTGTCATTTATAACTCTGCAGGTTTGTGAATTACAGTGCCACTGAGCTCCTATCTTCAACTCGCTTTCTTGTGAGCTGGCCGCAACACCGCAGGATTGCTTCGGGCCCTAATCTGGTTCCGGCACGGCATGCTGAGCCTTTGGTTAATTCCTCTTCCTGGTGGGAAATGAGAGTTAAATTTGCCCGTCCAGACACCTCCAGCTAGTCTCTCATTGGTTCTCCCTATTCCTGTTCATCTTCCGCAGAAATTGCAAACTGGTCCAAACAGGAGATTAAAGGCACTGACTTTCCAATTCGGGAGAGTGTTAATAAAGCGTTTGGAATGTTGCACCCGAGTAACAGGGTACGAGAACTGAGACATATTTGAACACGTCTCCCGATCACACGGTTGATCATACTCTGGGTTCCACATGCATGTTTCAGCTGAAGGAAGAATCCCTTAAACCTGGAGAGTTGAGACCCGTGGAATGGGTACCATGCAATGTGACTTCAAAGGGTCTTCATTTGCTCACCGAACCTCTGCAATCCTATCACTGCTGCGTTTATGCCCCTGTACACACGCTTGGTTCTCTTTCGGAGACATAGCAATCCATAGGGTTTAAGATACTTAGTAGTCAGGTACATTCTTAGGCGTTTAATATGGGGTGTTGAGTCCATTTCGTTGAGCAAGGAGTAGCTCTTGTATATTACATATTTGGCTTAAGGAACTTTATCTGTGCTCATTTCAATCTCTGGTTTTATGCAGCACCCCACCTCACCTTTCCCCTTAAGCAAGCATAAGTTGGTTTTCTAAATTTGAGACCCTGTTTTGTTTTGTAATTCAGTGCCTGTGTAGCCAAGTTTACATTCCGTGTATTAGTGATATCTTATGACGTTTCTTTTTCTGTGTGACTTATTTCAGTTAGAATCATCATACCTGAATCCACTCATTATGCTGCTACGGGAATGATGACATAGATTTCATTGCTGAGTGATATTGCATTGTACGTAAGTACCACAGCTTCTTTATCCATTTTTCGCTTTCTGCGATATTGAACTTGTACCGTAAACGAGGTTCTTGTAAACAGAGCCATCCCAAACTTTGGGCTGGCTGTGTCTTTTTGATTTTAATTTCCCTAAGCTATATGACAATAAGTGGAAGTGCCCTAGGCTCTGTTGCTTTGTTTTTTAGATGTTTCAGGAAACACCATACACTTCTCCTGAGTGGCTATTGGCAATTTACATCCCGCCCATCAGCATAACAAGGCTCCCAGTTCTCCATGGCCGGTCCTGCCTTTCTGGATTTTACACTTTTTTCAGATGGCCCTTTTGACCTGGGGGAAGTGAGACTTCATTGTAGTGCAGATTTCCTTTGCAAGCTTGCTTGGTTGGCCAAAAACGGTGTATGCGTTTTTTCCTGAATATATTCAGGAAAAAACGCATACGCCCTTTTAGGCCAAGTGCATCATTGTCGACGTTCTGCCTCTTTTCCTATGCTTTAAATGCAATTCCAATCTACCTCCTGAAATTGGTTTCCTGCAATTCTGCCCCGCTTTCAAGTCCTCGTGGCAGCCTTACTTCAGTATATTTTTGGACGATAGCTGTCATTTATAACTCTGCAGGTTTGTGAATTACAGTGCCCCTGAGCTCCTTTCTTCAACTCGCTTTCTTGTGAGCTGGCCGCAACACCGCACGATTGCTTCAGGCCCTAATCTGGTTCCGGCACGGCACGCTGAGCCTTTGCTTAATTGCTCTTCCTGGTGGGAAATGAGAGTGAAATTTGCCCGTCCAGACACCTCCAGCTAGTCTCTCATTGGTCCTCCCTATCCCTGTTCATCTTCCGCAGAAATTGCAAACTGGGCCAAGCAGGAGGTTAAAGGCACTGACTCTCCAAGTTGGGAGAGTGTTAGTAAAGCATCTGGAATGTTGCACCTGAGTACCAGCGGTCGAAAACTGAGACATATTTGAACACGTCTCCCAATCACACGGTTGATCATACTCTGGGTTCCACATGCATGTTTCAGCTGAAGGAAGAATCCCTTAAAGCTGGAGAGTTGAGACCCGTGGAATGGGTACCATGCAATATGACTTCAAAGGGTCTTCATTTGCTCACCGAACCTCTCCAATCCTATCACTGCTGCGTTTATGCCCCTGTACACACGCTTGATTCTGTTGCGGAGACATAGCAATCCATAGGTTTTAAGATACTTACTAGTCAGGTACATTCTTAGGCGTTTAATATGGGGTGTTGAGTCCATTTCGTTGAGCAAGGAGTAGCTCTTGTCTATTCCATATTTGGCTTAAGGAACTTTATCTGTGCTCATTTCAATCTCTGGTTTTATGCAGCACCCCAACTCACCTTTCCCCTTAAGCAAGCATACGTTGCTTTTCTACATTTGAGACCCTGTTCTGTTTTGTAATCCAATTCCTGGGTAGCCAAGTTTACATTCCGTGTATTAGTGATATCTTATGATGTTTCTTTTTCTGTGTGACTTATTTCAGTTAGAATCATCATACCTGAATCCACTCTATGCTGCTACGGGCCTGATGACATAGATTTCATTGCTGAGTGATATTGCATTGTACGTAAGTACCACAACTTCTTTATCCATTTTTCACTTTCTGCGATATTGAACTTGTACCGTAAACGAGGTTCTTGTAAACAGAGCCATCCCAAACTTTGGGGTGGCTGTGTCTTTTTGATTTTAATTTCCCTAAGCTATAGGACCATAAGTGGAAGTGCCCTAGGCTCTGTTGCTTTGTTTTTTAGATGTTTCAGGAAACACCATACACTTCTCCCCAGTGGCTGTTGGCAATTTACATCCCGCCCATCAGCATAACAAGGCTCCCAGTTCTCCATGGCCTGTCCTGCCTTTCTGGATTTTACACTTTTTTCAGATGGCCCTTTTGACCGGGGGGAAGTGAGACTTCATTGTAGTGCAGATTTCCTTTGCAAGCTTGCTTGGTTGGCCAAAAAGGGCGTATGCGTTTTTTCCTGAATATATTCAGGAAAAAATGCATACGCCCTTTTTGGCCAAGTGCATCATTTTGGACGTTCTGACTCTTTTCCTATGCTTTAAATGCAATTCCAGTCTACCTCCTGAAATCGGTTTACTGCATTTCTGGCCCGCTTTCAAGTCCTCTTGGCAGCCTTACTTCAGTATACTTTTGGACGATAGCTGTCATTTATAACTCTGCAGGTTTGTGAATTACAGTGCCCCTGAGCTCCTTTCTTCAACTCGCTTTCTTGTGAGCTGGCCACAA
Source organism: Orcinus orca (assembly GCF_937001465.1). Taxonomy (NCBI): domain Eukaryota; kingdom Metazoa; phylum Chordata; class Mammalia; order Artiodactyla; family Delphinidae; genus Orcinus; species Orcinus orca. The sequence goes on along the minus strand of NW_026043955.1, from coordinate 1,789,093 downwards.
CACCGCAGGATTGCTTCAGGCCCTAATCTGGTTCCGGCACGGCACGCTGAGCCTTTGCTTAATTGCTCTTCCTGGTGGGAAATGAGAGTTAAATTTGCCCGTTCAGACACCTCCAGCTAGTCTCTCATTGGTTCTCCCTATTCCTGTTCATCTTCCGCGGAAATTGCAAACTGGGCCAAACAGGAGGTTAAAGGCACTGACTCTCCAAGTTGGGAGAGTGTTAGTAAAGCATCTGGAATGTTGCACCTGAGTACCAGCGGTCGAAAACTGAGACATATTTGAACACGTTTCCCAATCACACGGTTGATCATACTCTGGGTTCCACATGCATGTTTCAGCTGAAGGAAGAATCCCTTAAAGCTGGAGAGTTGAGACCCGTGGAATGGGTACCATGCAATATGACTTCAAAGGGTCTTCATTTGCTCACCGAACCTCTCCAATCCTATCACTGCTGCGTTTATGCCCCTGTACACACGCTTGATTCTGTTTCGGAGACATAGCAATCCATAGGTTTTAAGATACTTACTAGTCAGGTACATTCTTAGGCGTTTAATATGGGGTGTTGAGTCCATTTCGTTGAGCAAGGAGTAGCTCTTGTCTATTCCATATTTGGCTTAAGGAACTTTATCTGTGCTCATTTCAATCTCTGGTTTTATGCAGCACCCCAACTCACCTTTCCCCTTAAACAAGCATAAGTTGGTTTTCTAAATTTGAGACCCTGTTCTGTTTTGTAATCCAGTTCCTGTGTAGCCAAGTTTACATTCCGTGTATTAGTGATATCTTATGACGTTTCTTTTTCTGTGTGACTTATTTCAGTTAGAATCATCATACCTGAATCCACTCATTATGCTGCTACGGGAATGATGACATAGATTTCATTGCTGAGTGATATTGCATTGTACGTAAGTACCACAAATTCTTTATCCATTTTTCGCTTTCTGCGATATTGAACTTGTACCGTAAACGAGGTTCTTGTAAACAGAGCCATCCCAAACTTTGGGATGGCTGTGTCTTTTTGATTTTAATTTCCTTAAGCTATAGGACCATAAGTGGAAGTGCCCTAGGCTCTGTTGCTTTGTTTTTTAGATGTTTCAGGAAACACCATACACTTCTCCCCAGTGACTGTTGGCAATTTACATCCCGCCCATCAGCATAACAAGGCTCCCAGTTCTCCATGGCCTGTCCTGCCTTTCTGGATTTTACACTTTTTTCAGATGGTCCTTTTGACCGGGAGGGAAGTGAGACTTCAATGTAGTGCAGATTTCCTTTGCAAGCTTGCTTGGTTGGCCAAAAAGTGCGTATGCCTTTTTTCCTGAATATATTCAGGAAAAAACGCATATGCCCTTTTTGGCCAAGTGCATCATTGTGGACGTTCTGCCTCTTTTCCTATGCTTTAAATGCAATTCCAGTGTACCTCCTGAAATCGGTTTCCTGCAATTCTGCCCCGCTTTCAAGTCGTCTTGGCAGGCTTACTTCAGTATATTTTTGGACGATAGCTGTCATTTATAACTCTGCAGGTTTGTGAATTACAGTGTCCCTGAGCTCCTTTCTTCAACTCACTTTCTTGTGAGCTGGCCGCAACACCACAGGATTGCTTCAGGCCCTAATCTGGTTCCGGCACGACACGCTGAGCCTTTGGTTAATTCCTCTTCTTGGTGGGAAATGAGAGTTAAATTTGCCAATCCAGACACCTCCAGCTAGTCTCTCATTGGTTCTCCCTATTCCTGTTCATCTTCCACAGAAACTGCAAACTGGGCCAAACAGGAGGTTAAAGGCACTATCTCTCCAAGTTGGGAGATTGTTAGTAAAGCATCTGCAATGTTGCACCCGAGAACCAGGGGACGAGAACTGAGACATATTGGAACACGTCTCCCGATCACATGGTTGATCATACTCTGGGTTCCACATGCATGCTTTAGCTGAAGGAAGAATCCCTTAAAGCTGGAGAGTTGAGACCCGTGGCATGGGTACCATGCAATATGACTTCAAAGGGTCTTCATTTGCTCACCGAACCTCTCCAATCCTATCACTGCTGCGTTTATGCCCCTGTACACACGCTTGATTCTCTTTTGGAGACATAGCAATCCATAGGTTTTAAGATACTTACTAGTCAGGTACATTCTTAGGCGTTTAATATGGGATGTTGAGTCCATTTCGTTGAGCAAGGAGTAGCTCTTGTCTATTACATGTTTGGCTTAAGCAACTTTATCTGTGATCATTTCAATCTCTGGTTTTATGCAGCACCCCACCTCACCTTTCCCCTTAAGCAAGCATAAGTTGGTTTTTTAAATTTGAGACCCTGTTCTGTTTTGTAATCCAGTTCGTGTGTAGCCAAGTTTACATTCCATGTATTAGTGATATCTTATGATGTTTCTTTTTCTGTGTGACTTATTTCAGTTAGAATCATCATACCTGAATCCACTCATTATGCTGCTACGGGCCTGATGACATAGATTTCATTGCTGAGTGATATTGCATTGTACGTAAGTACCACAACTGCTTTATCCATTTTTCAATTTCTGTGATATTGAACTTGTACCGTAAACGAGGTTCTTGTAAACAGAGCCATCCCAAACTTTGGGGTGGCTGTGTCTTTTTGATTTTAATTTCCCTAAGCTATAGGACCATAAGTGGAAGTGCCCTAGGCTCTGTTGCTTTGTTTTTTAGATGTTTTAGGAAACACCATACACTTCTCCCGAGTGGCTGTTGGCAATTTACATCCCGCCCATCAGCATAACAAGGCTCCCAGTTCTCCATGGCCTGTCCTGCCTTTCTGGATTTTACACTTTTTTCAGATGGCCCTTTTGACCAGGGTGAAGTGAGACTTCATTGTAGTGCAGATTTCCTTTGCAAGCTTGCTTGGTTGGCCAAAAAGGGCGTATGCGTTTTTTCGTGAATATATTCAGGAAAAAACGCATACGCCCTTTTTGGCCAAGTGCATCATTGTCGACGTTCTGCCTCTTTTCCTATGCTTTAAATGCAATTCCAGTCTACCTCCTGAAATTGGTTTCCTGCAATTCTGCCCCGCTTTCAAGTCCTCGTGGCAGCCTTACTTCAGTATATTTTTGGACGATAGCTGTCATTTATAACTCTGCAGGTTTGTGAATTACAGTGCCCCTGAGCTCCTTTCTTCAACTCGCTTTCTTGTGAGCTGGCCGCAACACCGCACGATTGCTTCAGGCCCTAATCTGGTTCCGGCACGGCACGCTGAGCCTTTGCTTAATTGCTCTTCCTGGTGGGAAATGAGAGTTAAATTTGCCCGTCCAGACACCTCCAGCTAGTCTCTCATTGGTCCTCCCTATCCCTGTTCATCTTCCTCAGAAATTGCAAACTGGGCCAAGCAGGAGGTTAAAGGCACTGACTCTCCAAGTTGGGAGAGTGTTAGTAAAGCATCTGGAATGTTGCACCTGAGTACCAGCGGTCGAAAACTGAGACATATTTGAACACGTCTCCCAATCACACGGTTGATCATACTCTGGGTTCCACATGCATGTTTCAGCTGAAGGAAGAATCCCTTAAAGCTGGAGAGTTGAGACCCGTGGAATGGGTACCATGCAATATGACTTCAAAGGGTCTTCATTTGCTCACCGAACCTCTCCAATCCTATCACTGCTGCGTTTATGCCCCTGTACACACGCTTGATTCTGTTGCGGAGACATAGCAATCCATAGGTTTTAAGATACTTACTAGTCAGGTACATTCTTAGGCGTTTAATATGGGGTGTTGAGTCCATTTCGTTGAGCAAGGAGTAGCTCTTGTCTATTCCATATTTGGCTTAAGGAACTTTATCTGTGCTCATTTCAATCTCTGGTTTTATGCAGCACCCCAACTCACCTTTCGCCTTAAACAAGCATAAGTTGGTTTTCTAAATTTGAGACCCTGTTCTGTTTTGTAATCCAGTTCCTATGTAGCCAAGTTTACATTCCGTGTATTAGTGATATCTTATGACGTTTCTTTTTCTGTGTGACTTATTTCAGTTAGAATCATCATACCTGAATCCACTCATTATGCTGCTACGGGAATGATGACATAGATTTCATTGCTGAGTGATATTGCATTGTACGTAAGTACCACAACTGCTTTATCCATTTTTCGCTTTCTGCGATATTGAACTTGTACCGTAAACGAGGTTCTTGTAAACAGAGCCATCCCAAACTTTGGGGTGGCTGTGTCTTTTTGATTTTAATTTCCCTAAGCTATAGGACCATAAGTGGAAGTGCCCTAGGCTCTGTTGCTTTGTTTTTTAGATGTTTCAGGAAACACCATACACTTCTCCTGAGTGGCTGTTGGCAATTTACATCCCGCCCATCAGCATAACAAGGCTCCCTGTTCTCCATGGCCGGTCCTGCCTTTCTGGATTTTACACTTTTTTCAGATGGCCCTTTTGACCTGGGGGAAGTGAGACTTCATTGTAGTGCAGATTTCATTTGCAAGCTTGCTTGGTTGGCCAAAAACGGCGTATGCGTTTTTTCCTGAATATATTCAGGAAAAAACGCATACGCCCTTTTTGGCCAAGTGCATCATTGTCGACGTTCTGCCTCTTTTCCTATGCTTTAAATGCAATTCCAGTCTACCTCCTGAAATTGGTTTCCTGCAATTCTGCCCCGCTTTCAAGTCCTCGTGGCAGCCTTACTTCAGTATATTTTTGGACGATAGCTGTCATTTATAACTCTGCAGGTTTGTGAATTACAGTGCCCCTGAGCTCCTTTCTTCAACTCGCTTTCTTGTGAGCTGGCCGCAACACCGCACGATTGCTTCAGGCCCTAATCTGGTTCCGGCACGGCACGCTGAGCCTTTGCTTAATTGCTCTTCCTGGTGGGAAATGAGAGTTAAATTTGCCCGTCCAGACACCTCCAGCTAGTCTCTCATTGGTCCTCCCTATCCCTGTTCATCTTCCTCAGAAATTGCAAACTGGGCCAAGCAGGAGGTTAAAGGCACTGACTCTCCAAGTTGGGAGAGTGTTAGTAAAGCATCTGGAATGTTGCACCTGAGTACCAGCGGTCGAAAACTGAGACATATTTGAACACGTCTCCCAATCACACGGTTGATCATACTCTGGGTTCCACATGCATGTTTCAGCTGAAGGAAGAATCCCTTAAAGCTGGAGAGTTGAGACCCGTGGAATGGGTACCATGCAATATGACTTCAAAGGGTCTTCATTTGCTCACCGAACCTCTCCAATCCTATCACTGCTGCGTTTATGCCCCTGTACACACGCTTGATTCTGTTGCGGAGACATAGCAATCCATAGGTTTTAAGATACTTACTAGTCAGGTACATTCTTAGGCGTTTAATATGGGGTGTTGAGTCCATTTCGTTGAGCAAGGAGTAGCTCTTGTCTATTCCATATTTGGCTTAAGGAACTTTATCTGTGCTCATTTCAATCTCTGGTTTTATGCAGCACCCCAACTCACCTTTCCCCTTAAACAAGCATAAGTTGGTTTTCTAAATTTGAGACCCTGTTCTGTTTTGTAATCCAGTTCCTATGTAGCCAAGTTTACATTCCGTGTATTAGTGATATCTTATGACGTTTCTTTTTCTGTGTGACTTATTTCAGTTAGAATCATCATACCTGAATCCACTCATTACGCTGCTACGGGAATGATGACATAGATTTCATTGCTGAGTGATATTGCATTGTACGTAAGTACCACAAATTCTTTATCTATTTTTCGCTTTCTGCGATATTGAACTTGTACCGTAAACGAGGTTCTTGTAAACAGAGCCATCCCAAACTTTGGGGTGGCTGTGTCTTTTTGATTTTAATTTCCCTAAGCTATAGGACCATAAGTGGAAGTGCCCTAGGCTCTGTTGCTTTGTTTTTTAGATGTTTCAGGAAACACCATACACTTCTCCTGAGTGGCTGTTGGCAATTTACATCCCGCCCATCAGCATAACAAGGCTCCCTGTTCTCCATGGCCGGTCCTGCCTTTCTGGATTTTACACTTTTTTCAGATGGCCCTTTTGACCTTGGGGAAGTGAGACTTCATTGTAGTGCAGATTTCCTTTGCAAGCTTGCTTGGTTGGCCAAAAACGGCGTATGCGTTTTTTCCTGAATATATTCAGGAAAAAACGCATACGCCCTTTTTGGCCAAGTGCATCATTGTCGACGTTCTGCCTCTTTTCCTATGCTTTAAATGCAATTCCAGTCTACCTCCTGAAATTGGTTTCCTGCAATTCTGCCCCGCTTTCAAGTCCTCGTGGCAGCCTTACTTCAGTATATTTTTGGACGATAGCTGTCATTTATAACTCTGCAGGTTTGTGAATTACAGTGCCCCTGAGCTCCTTTCTTCAACTCGCTTTCTTGTGAGCTGGCCGCAACACCGCACGATTGCTTCAGGCCCTAATCTAGTTCCGGCACGGCACGCTGAGCCTTTGCTTAATTGCTCTTCCTGGTGGGAAATGAGAGTTAAATTTGCCCGTCCAGACACCTCCAGCTAGTCTCTCATTGGTCCTCCCTATCCCTGTTCATCTTCCTCAGAAACTGCAAACTGGGCCAAGCAGGAGGTTAAAGGCACTGACTCTCCAAGTTGGGAGAGTGTTAGTAAAGCATCTGGAATGTTGCACCTGAGTACCAGCGGTCGAAAACTGAGACATATTTGAACACATCTCCCAATCACACGGTTGATCATACTCTGGGTTCCACATGCATGTTTCAGCTGAAGGAAGAATCCCTTAAAGCTGGAGAGTTGAGACCCGTGGAATGGGTACCATGCAATATGACTTCAAAGGGTCTTCATTTGCTCACCGAACCTCTCCAATCCTATCACTGCTGCGTTTATGCCCCTGTACACACGCTTGATTCTGTTTCGGAGACATAGCAATCCATAGGTTTTAAGATACTTACTAGTCAGGTACATTCTTAGGCGTTTAATATGGGGTGTTGAGTCCATTTCGTTGAGCAAGGAGTAGCTCTTGTCTATTCCATATTTGGCTTAAGGAACTTTATCTGTGCTCATTTCAATCTCTGGTTTTATGCAGCACCCCAACTCAACTTTCCCCTTAAACAAGCATAAGTTGGTTTTCTAAATTTGAGACCCTGTTCTGTTTTGTAATCCAGTTCCTATGTAGCCAAGTTTACATTCCGTGTATTAGTGATATCTTATGACGTTTCTTTTTCTGTGTGACTTATTTCAGTTAGAATCATCATACCTGAATCCACTCATTATGCTGCTACGGGAATGATGACATAGATTTCATTGCTGAGTGATATTGCATTGTACGTAAGTACCACAACTGCTTTATCCATTTTTCGCTTTCTGCGATATTGAACTTGTACCGTAAACGAGGTTCTTGTAAACAGAGCCATCCCAAACTTTGGGGTGGCTGTGTCTTTTTGATTTTAATTTCCCTAAGCTATAGGACCATAAGTGGAAGTGCCCTAGGCTCTGTTGCTTTGTTTTTTAGATGTTTCAGGAAACACCATACACTTCTCCCGAGTGGCTGTTGGCAATTTACATCCCGCCCATCAGCATAACAAGGCTCCCAGTTCTCCATAGCGGGTCCTGCCTTTCTGGATTTTACACTTTTTTCAGATGGCCCTTTTGACCTGGGGGAAGTGAGACTTCATTGTAGTGCAGATTTCCTTTGCAAGCTTGCTTGGTTGGCCAAAAACGGCGTATGCGTTTTTTCCTGAATATATTCAGGAAAAAACGCATACGCCCTTTTTGGCCAAGTGCATCATTGTCGACGTTCTGCCTCTTTTCCTATGCTTTAAATGCAATTCCAGTCTACCTCCTGAAATTGGTTTCCTGCAATTCTGCCCCGCTTTCAAGTCCTCGTGGCAGCCTTACTTCAGTATATTTTTGGACGATAGCTGTCATTTATAACTCTGCAGGTTTGTGAATTACAGTGCCCCTGAGCTCCTTTCTTCAACTCGCTTTCTTGTGAGCTGGCCGCAACACCGCACGATTGCTTCAGGCCCTAATCTGGTTCCGGCACGGCACGCTGAGCCTTTGCTTAATTGCTCTTCCTGGTGGGAAATGAGAGTTAAATTTGCCCGTCCAGACACCTCCAGCTAGTCTCTCATTGGTCCTCCCTATCCCTGTTCATCTTCCTCAGAAATTGCAAACTGGGCCAAGCAGGAGGTTAAAGGCACTGACTCTCCAAGTTGGGAGAGTGTTAGTAAAGCATCTGGAATGTTGCACCTGAGTACCAGCGGTCGAAAACTGAGACATATTTGAACACGTCTCCCAATCACACGGTTGATCATACTCTGGGTTCCACATGCATGTTTCAGCTGAAGGAAGAATCCCTTAAAGCTGGAGAGTTGAGACCCGTGGAATGGGTACCATGCAATATGACTTCAAAGGGTCTTCATTTGCTCACCGAACCTCTCCAATCCTATCACTGCTGCGTTTATGCCCCTGTACACACGCTTGATTCTGTTGCGGAGACATAGCAATCCATAGGTTTTAAGATACTTACTAGTCAGGTACATTCTTAGGCGTTTAATATGGGGTGTTGAGTCCATTTCGTTGAGCAAGGAGTAGCTCTTGTCTATTCCATATTTGGCTTAAGGAACTTTATCTGTGCTCATTTCAATCTCTGGTTTTATGCAGCACCCCAACTCACCTTTCCCCTTAAACAAGCATAAGTTGGTTTTCTAAATTTGAGACCCTGTTCTGTTTTGTAATCCAGTTCCTGTGTAGCCAAGTTTACATTCCGTGTATTAGTGATATCTTATGACGTTTCTTTTTCTGTGTGACTTATTTCAGTTAGAATCATCATACCTGAATCCACTCATTATGCTGCTACGGGAATGATGACATAGATTTCATTGCTGAGTGATATTGCATTGTACGTAAGTACCACAAATTCTTTATCCATTTTTCGCTTTCTGCGATATTGAACTTGTACCGTAAACGAGGTTCTTGTAAACAGAGCCATCCCAAACTTTGGGGTGGCTGTGTCTTTTTGATTTTAATTTCCCTAAGCTATAGGACCATAAGTGGAAGTGCCCTAGGCTCTGTTGCTTTGTTTTTTAGATGTTTCAGGAAACACCATACACTTCTCCCCAGTGACTGTTGGCAATTTACATCCCGCCCATCAGCATAACAAGGCTCCCAGTTCTCCATGGCCAGTCCTGCCTTTCTGGATTTTACACTTTTTTCAGATGGTCCTTTTGACCGGGAGGGAAGTGAGACTTCAATGTAGTGCAGATTTCCTTTGCAAGCTTGCTTGGTTGGCCAAAAAGTGCGTATGCCTTTTTTCCTGAATATATTCAGGAAAAAACGCATACGCCCTTTTTGGCCAAGTGCATCATTGTGGACGTTCTGCCTCTTTTCCTATGCTTTAAATGCAATTCCAGTGTACCTCCTGAAATCGGTTTCCTGCAATTCTGCCCCGCTTTCAAGTCGTCTTGGCAGCCTTACTTCAGTATATTTTTGGACGATAGCTGTCATTTATAACTCTGCAGGTTTGTGAATTACAGTGTCCCTGAGCTCCTTTCTTCAACTCACTTTCTTGTGAGCTGGCCGCAACACCACAGGATTGCTTCAGGCCCTAATCTGGTTCCGGCACGACACGCTGAGCCTTTGGTTAATTCCTCTTCTTGGTGGGAAATGAGAGTTAAATTTGCCCATCCAGACACCTCCAGCTAGTCTCTCATTGGTCCTCCCTATCCCTGTTCATCTTCCTCAGAAATTGCAAACTGGGCTAAGCAGGAGGTTAAAGGCACTGACTCTCCAAGTCGAGAGAGTGTTAGTAAAGCGTCTAGAATGTTGCACCTGAGTACCAGCGGACGAAAACTGAGACATATTTGAACACATCTCCCAATCACACGGTTGATCATACTCTGGGTTCCACATGCATGTTTCAGCTGAAGGAAGAATCCCTTAAACCTGGAGAGTTGTGACCCGTGGAATGGGTACCATGCAATATGACTTCAAAGGGTCTTCATTTGCTCACCGAACCTCTCCAATCCTATCACTGCTGCGTTTATGCCCCTGTACACACGCTTGATTCTCTTTCGGAGACATAGCAATCCATAGGTTTTAAGATACTTACTAGTCAGGTACATTTTTAGGCGTTTAATATGGGGTGTTGAGTCCATTTCGTTGAGCAAGGAGTAGCTCTTGTCTATTCCATATTTGGCTTAAGGAACTTTATCTGTGCTCATTTCAATCTCTGGTTTTATGTAGCACCCCAACTCACCTTTCCCCTTAAGCAAGCATAAGTTGGTTTTCTAAATTTGAGACCCTGTTCTGTTTTGTAATCCAGTTCCTGTGTAGCCAAGTTTACAATCCGTGTATTAGTGATATCTTATGATGTTTCTTTTTCTGTGTGACTTATTTCAGTGAGAATCATCATACCTGAATCCAGTCTATGCTGCTACGGGCCTGATGACATAGATTTCATTGATGAGTGATATTGCATTGTACGTAACTACCACAACTTCTTTATCCATTTTTCACTTTCTGCGATATTGAACTTCTACCGTAAATGAGGTTCTTGTAAACAGAGAGGTCCCAAACTTTGGGGTGGCTGTGTCTTTTTGATTTTAATTTCCCTAAGCTATAGGACTATAAGTGGAAGTGCCCTAGGCTCTGTTGCTTTGTTTTTTAGATGTTTCAGGAAACACCATACACTTCTCCCCAGTGACTGTTGGCAATTTACATCCCGCCCATCAGCATAACAAGGCTCCCAGTTCTCCATGGCCTGTCCTGCCTTTCTGGATTTTACACTTTTTTCAGATGGTCCTTTTGACCGGGAGGGAAGTGAGACTTCAATGTAGTGCAGATTTCCTTTGCAAGCTTGCTTGGTTAGCCAAAAAGGGCGTATGCGTTTTTTCCTGAATATATTCAGGAAAAAACGCATACGCACTTTTTGGCCAAGTGCATCATTGTGGACGTTCTGCCTCTTTTCCTATGCTTTAAATGCAATTCCAGTCTACCTCCTGAAATCGGTTTCCTGCAATTCTGCCCCGCTTTCAAGTCCTCTTGGCAGCCTTACTTCAGTATATTTTTGGACGATAGCTGTCATTTATAACTCTGCAGGTTTGTGAATTACAGTGCCCCTGAGCTCCTTTCTTCAACTCGCTTTCTTGTGAGCTGGCCGCAACACCGCAGGATTGCTTCAGGCCCTAATCTGGTTCCGGCACGGCACGCTGATCCTTTGGTTAATTCCTCTTCTTGGTGGGAAATGAGAGTTAAATTTTCCCGTCCAGACACCTCCAGCTAGTCTCTCATTGGTTCTCCCTATTCCTGTTCATCTTCTGCAGAAATTGCAAACTGGGCCAAACAGGAGGTTAAAGGCACTATCTCTCCAAGTCAGCAGAGTGTTAGTAAAGCATCTGCAATGTTGCACCCGAGTACCAGGGGACGAGAACTGAGACATATTGGAACACGTCTCCCGATCACATGATTGATCATACTCTGGGTTCCAATGCATGCTTTAGCTGAAGGAAGAATCCCTTAAACCTGGAGAGTTGAGACCCGTGGAATGGGTACCATGCAATATGACTTCCAAGGGTCTTCATTTGCTCACCGAACCTCGCCAATCCTATCACTGCTGCGTTTATGCCCCTGTACACACGCTTGATTCTCTTTTGGAGACATAGCAATCCATAGGTTTTAAGATAGTTACTAGTCAGGTACATTCTTAGGCATTTAATATGGGGTGTTGAGTCCATTTCGTTGAGCAAGGAGTAGCTCTTGTCTATTCCATATTTGGCTTAAGGAAGTTTATCTGTGCTCATTTCAATCTCTGGTTTTATGTAGCACCGCAACTCACCTTTCCCCTTAAGCAAGCATAAGTTAGTTTTCTAAATTTGAGACCCTGTTCTGTTTTGTAATCCAGTTCCTGTGTAGCCAAGTTTACATTCCGTGTATTAGTGATATCTTATGATGTTTCTTTTTCTGTGTGACTTATTTCAGTGAGAATCATCATACCTGAATCCAGTCTATGCTGCTACGGGCCTGATGACATAGATTTCATTGCTGAGTGATATTGCATTGTACGTAACTACCACAACCTCTTTATCCATTTTTCACTTTCTGCGATATTGAACTTCTACCGTAAATGAGGTTCTTGTAAACAGAGAGGTCCCAAACGTTGGGGTGGCTGTGTCTTTTTGATTTTAATTTCCCTAAGCTATAGGACTATAAGTGGAAGTGCCCTAGGCTCTGTTGCTTTGTTTTTTAGATGTTTCAGGAAACACCATACACTTCTCCCGAGTGGCTGTTGGCAATTTACATCCCGCCCATCAGCATAACAAGGCTCCCAGTTCTCCATGGCCTGTTCTGCCTTTCTAGATTTTACACTTTTTTCAGATGGCCCTTTTGACCGGGGGGAAGTGAGACTTCATTGTAGTGCAGATTTCCTTTGCAAGCTTGCTTGGTTGACCAAAAAGGGCGTATGCGTTTTTTCCTGAATATATTTAGGAAAAAACGTATACGCCCTTTTTGGCCAAGTGCATCATTGTCGACGTTCTGCCTCTTTTCCTATGCTTTAAATGCAATTCCAGTCTACCTCCTGAAATTGGTTTCCTGCAATTCTGCCCCGCTTTCAAGTCCTCGTGGCAGCCTTACTTCAGTATATTTTTGGACGATAGCTGTCATTTATAACTCTGCAGGTTTGTGAATTACAGTGCCCCTGAGCTCCTTTCTTCAACTCGCTTTCTTGTGAGCTGGCCGCAACACCGCACGATTGCTTCAGGCCCTAATCTGGTTCCGGCACGGCACGCTGAGCCTTTGCTTAATTGCTCTTCCTGTTGGGAAATGAGAGTTAAATTTGCCCGTCCAGACACCTCCAGCTAGTCTCTCATTGGTCCTCCCTATCCCTGTTCATCTTCCGCAGAAATTGCAAACTGGGCCAAACAGGAGGTTAAAGGCCCTATCTCTCCAAGTCGGCAGAGTGTTAGTAACGCATCTGCAATTTTGCACCCGAGTACCAGGGGACGACAACTGAGACATATTGGAACACGTCTCCCGATCACATGATTGATCATACTCTGGGTTCCACATGCATCCTTTAGCTGAAGGAAGAATCCCTTAAAGCTGGAGAGTTGAGACCCGTGGAATGGGTACCATGCAATATGACTTCAAAGGGTCTTCATTTGCTCACCGAACCTCTCCAATCCTATCACTGCTGCGTTTATGCCCCTGTACACATGCTTGATTCTCTTTTGGAGACATAGCAATCCATAGGTTTTAAGATACTTACTAGTCAGCTAAATTCTTACGCGTTTAATATGGGGTGTTGTGTCCATTTCGTTGAGCAGGGAGTAGCTCTTTTCTATTACATGTTTGGCTTAAGGAACTTTATCTGTGCTCATTTCAATCTCTGGTTTTATGCAGCACCCCAACTCACCTTTCCACTTAAGCAAGCATAAGTTGGTTTTCTAAATTTGAGACCCTGTTCTGTTTTGTAATCCAGTTCGTGTGTAGCCAAGTTTACATTCCATGTATTAGTGATATCTTATGATGTTTCTTTTTCTGTGTGACTTATTTCAGTTAGAATCATCATACCTGAATCCACTCATTATGCTGCTACGGGCCTGATGACATAGATTTCATTGCTGAGTGATATTGCATTGTACGTAAGTACCACAACTTCTTTATCCATTTTTCACTTTCTGCGATATTGAACTTCTACCGTAAATGAGGTTCTTGTAAACAGAGAGGTCCCAAACTTTGGGGTGGCTGTGTCTTTTTGATTTTAATTTCCCTAAGCTATAGGACTATAAGTGGAAGTGCCCTAGGCTCTGTTGCTTTGTTTTTTAGATGTTTCAGGAAACACCATACACTTCTCCTGAGTGGCTGTTGGCAATTTTCATCCCGCCCATCAGCATAACAAGGCTCCCAGTTCTCCATGGCCTGTCCTGCCTTTCTGGATTTTACACTTTTTTCACATGGCCCTTTTGACTGTGGGGAAGTGAGACTTCATTGTAGTGCAGATTTCCTTTGCAAGCTTGCTTGGTTGGCCAAAAAGGGCGTATGCGTTTTTTCCTGAATATATGCAGGAAAAAACGCATACGCACTTTTCGGCCAAGTGCATCATTGTCGACGTTCTGCCTCTTTTCTTATGCTTAAATGCAATTCCAGTCTACCTCCTGAAATCGGTTTCCTGCAATTCTGCCCCGCTTTCAAGTCCTCTTGGCAGACTTACTTCAGTATATTTTTGGACGATAGCTGTCATTCATAACTCTGCAGGTTTGTGATAACAGTGCCCCTGAGCTCCTTTCTTCAACTCGCTTTCTTGTGAGCTGGCCGCAACACCGCAGGATTGCTTCAGGCCCTAATCTGTTTCCGGCATGGCACGCTGAGCCTTTGCTTAATTCCTCTTCCTGGTGGGAAATGAGAGTTAAATTTGCCCGTCCAGACACCTCCAGCTAGTCTCTCATTGGTTCTCCCTATTCCTGTTCATCTTCCGCAGAATTTGCAAACTGGGCCAAACAGGAGGTTAAAGGCACTGACTCTCCAAGTCGGGAGAGTGTTAGTAAAGCATCTGGAATGTTGCACCCGAGTACCAGGGGATGAGAACTGAGACATATTTGAACACGTCTCCCGATCACATGGTTGATCATACTCTGGGTTCCACATGCATGTTTTAGCTGAAGGAATAATCCCTTAAACCTGGAGAGTTGAGACCCGTGGAATGGGTACCATGCAATATGACTTCAAAGGGTCTTCATTTGCTCACCAAAACTCTCCAATCCTATCACTGCTGCGTTTATGCCCCGGTACTCACGCTTGATTCTCTTTCAGAGACATAGCAATCCATAAGTTTTAAGATACTTACTAGTCAGGTACATTATTAGGCGTTTAATATGTGGTTTTGAGTCCATTTCGTTGATCAAGGAGTAGCTCTTGTCTATTCCATATTTGGCTTAAGGAAATTTATCTGTGCTCATTTCAATCTCTGGTTTTATGCAGCACCCCAACTCACCTTTCCACTTAAGCAAGCATAAGTTGGTTTTCTAACTTTGAGACCATGTTCTGTTTTGTAATTCAGTTCCTGTTTAGCCAAGTTTACATTCCGTGTATTGGTGATATCTTAAGACGTTTCTTTTTCTGTGTTACATATTGTAGTTAGAATCATCATACCTGAATCCACTCATTATGCTGCTACGGGCCTGATGACATAGATTTCATTGCTGAGTGATATTGCATTGTACGTAAGTACCACAACTTCTTTATCCATTTTTCACTTTCTGCGATATTGAACTTGTACCGTAAACGAGGTTCTTGTAAACAGAGCCGTCCAAAACTTTTGGGTGGTTCTGCTTTTTGATTTTAATTTCCCTAAGCTATAGGACCATAAGTGGAAGTGCCCTAGGCTCTGTTGCTTTGTTTTTTAGATGTTTCAGGAAACACCATACACTTCTCCTGAGTGGCTGTTGGCAATTTACATCCCGCCCATCAGCATAACAAGGCTCCCAGTTCTCCATGGCCTGTCCTGCCTTTCTGGATTTTACACTTTTTACAGATGGCCCTTTTGACCCGGGGGAAGTGAGACTTCATTGTAGTGCAGAATTCCTTTGCAAGCTTGCTTGCTTGGCCAAAAAGGGCGTATGCGTTTTTTCCTGAATATATTCATGAAAAAACGCATACGCACATTTTGGCCAAGTGCATCATTGTCGACGTTCTGCCTCTTTTCCTATGCTTTAAATGCAATTCCAGTCTAACTCCTGAAATCGGTTTCCTGCAATTCTGCCCCGCTTTCAAGTCCGCTTGGCAGCCTTACTTCAGTATATTTTTGGACGATAGCTGTCATTTATAACTCTGCAGGTTTGTGAATTTCAGTGCCCCTGAGCTCCTTTCTTCAGCTCGCTTTCTTGTGAGCTGGCCGCAACACCGCAGGATTGCTTCAGGCCCTAATCTGGTTCCGGCACGGCACGCTGAGGCTTCGGGTAATTCCTCTTCCTGGTGGGAAATGAGAGTTAAATTTGCCCGTCCAGACACCTCCAGCTAGTCTCTCATTGGTTCTCCCTATTCCTGTTCATCATCCGCGGAATTTGCAAACTGGGCCAAACAGGAGGTTAAAGGCACTGACTCTCCAAATCGGGAGTGTGTTACTAAAGCGTGTGGAATGTTACACCCGAGTACCAGGGGAGGAGAACTGAGACATATTTGAACACGTCTTCCGATGACACGGTTGATCATACTCTGGATTTCACATGCATATTTCAGCTGAAGGAAGAATCCCTTAAACCTGGAGAGTTGAGACCCGTGGAATGGGTACCATGCAATATGACTTCAAAGGGTCTTCATTTGCTCACCGAACCTCTCCAATCCTATCACTGCTGCGTTTATGTCCCTGTACTCACGCTTGATTCTCTTTCGGAGACATAGCAATCCATAGGTTTTAACATACTTACTAGTTAGGTACATTATTAGGCATTTAATATGGTGTTTTGAGTCCATTTCGTTGAGCAAGGAGTACCTCTTGTCTATTCCATATTTGGCTTAAGGAACTTTATCTGTGCTCATTTCAATCTCTGGTTTTATGCAGCACCCCAACTCACCTTTCCCCTTAAGCAAGCATACGTTGCTTTTCTACATTTGAGACCCTGTTCTGTTTTGTAATCCAGTTCCTGGGTAGCCAAGTTTACATTCCGTGTATTAGTGATATCTTATGATGTTTCATTTTCTGTGTGACTTATTTCAGTTAGAATCATCATACCTGAATCCACTCTATGCTGCTACGGGCCTGATGACATAGATTTCATTGCTGAGTGATATTGCATTGTACGTAAGTACCACAACTTCTTTATCCATTTTTCAATTTCTGCGATATTGAACTTGTACCGTAAACGAGGTTCTTGTAAACAGAGCCATCCCATACTTTGGGGTGGCTGTGTCTTTTTGGTTTTAATTTCCCTAAGCTATAGGACTATAAGTGGAAGTGCCCTAGGCTCTGTTGCTTTGTTTTTTAGATGTTTCAGGAAACACCATACACTTTTCCCGAGTGGCTGTTGGGAATTTACATCCCGCCCATCAGCATAACAAGGCTCCCAGTTCTCCATGGCCTGTCCTGCCTTTCTGGATTTTACACTTTTTTCAGATGGCCCTTTTGACCGGGGGGAAGTGAGACTTCATTGTAGTGCAGATTTCCTTTGCAAGCTTGCTTGGTTGGCCAAAAAGGGCGTATGCGTTTTTTCCTGAATATATTCAGGAAACAACGCATACGCCCTTTTTGGCCAAGTGCATCATTGTGGACGTTCTGCCTCTTTTCCTATGCTTTAAATGCAATTCCAGTCTACCTCCTGAAATTGGTTTCCTGCAATTCTGCCCAGCTTTCAAGTCCTCTTGGCCGCCTTACTTCAGTATATTTTTGGACGATAGCTGTCATTTATAACTCTGCAGGTTTGTGAATTACAGTGCCCCTGAGCTCCTTTCTTCAACTCGCTTTCTTGTGAGCTGGCCGCAACACCGCAGGATTGCTTCAGGCCCTAATCTGGTTCCGGCACGGCACACTGAGCCTTTGGTTAATTCCCCTTCCTGGTGGGAAATGAGAGTTAAATTTGCCCGTCCAGACACCTCCAGCTAGTCTCTCATTGGTTCTCCCTATTCCTGTTCATCTTCCGCAGAAATTGCAAACTGGGCCAAACAGGAGGTTAAAGGCACTGACTCTCCAAGTCGGAAGAGTGTTAGTAAAGCATCTGGAATGTTGCACCCGAGTACCAGGGGACGAGAACTGAGACATATTGGAACACGTCTCCCGATCACACGGTTGATCATACTCTGTGTTCCACATGCATGCTTTAGCTGAAGGAAGAATCCCTTAAAAGTGGAGAGTTGAGACCCGTGGAATGGGTACCATGCAATATGACTTCAAAGGGACTTCATTTGCTCACCGAACCTCTCCAATCCTATCACTGCTACGTTTATGCCCCTGTACACACGCTTGGTTCTCTTTTGGAGACATAGCAATCCATAGGTTTTATGATACTTACTAGTCAGGTACATTCTTAGGCGTTTAATATGGGGTGTTGAGTCCATTTCGTTGAGCAAGGAGTAGCTCTTGTATATTACATATTTGGCTTAAGGAACTTTATCTGTGCTCATTTCAATCTCTGGTTTTATGCAGCACCCCAACTCACCTTTCCCCTTAAGCAAGCATAAGTTGGTTTTCTAAATTTGAGACCCTGTTGTGTTTTGTAATTCAGTGCCTGTGTCGCCAAGTTTACATTCCGTGTATTAGTGATATCTTATGAAGTTTCTTTTTCTGTGTGACTTATTTCAGTTAGAATCATCATACCTGAATCCACTCATTATGCTGCTACGGGAATGATGACATAGATTTCATTGCTGAGTGATATTGCATTGTACGTAAGTACCACAGCTTCTTTATCCATTTTTCGCTTTCTGCGATATTGAACTTGTACCGTAAACGCGGTTCTTGTAAACAGAGCCGTCCCAAACTTTGGGGTGGCTGTGTCTTTTTGATTTTAATTTCCCTAAGCTATATGACAATAAGTGGAAGTGCCCTAGGCTCTGTTGCTTTGTTTTTTAGATGTTTCAGGAAACACCATACACTTCTCCCGAGTGGCTGTTGGCAATTTACATCCCGCCCATCAGCATAACAAGGTTCCCAGTTCTCCATGGCCTGTTCTGCCTTTCTAGATTTTACACTTTTTTCAGATGGCCCTTTTGACCGGGGGGAAGTGAGACTTCATTGTAGTGCAGATTTCCTTTGCAAGCTTGCTTGGTTGGCCAAAAAGGGCGTATGCGTTTTTTCCTGAATATATTCAGGAAAAAACGCATACGCCCTTTTTGGCCAAGTGCATCATTGTCGACGTTCTGCCTCTTTTCCTATGCTTTAAATGCAGTTCCAGTCTACCTCCTGAAATCGGTTTCCTGCAATTCTGTCCCGCTTTCAAGTCCTCTTGGCAGCCTTACTTCAGTGTATTTTTGGACGATAGCTGTCATTTATAACTCTGCAGGTTTGTGAATTACAGTGCCCCTGAGCTCCTTTCTTCAACTCGCTTTCTTGTGAGCTGGCCGCAACACCGCAGGATTGCTTCAGGCCCTAATCTGGTTCCGGCACGGCACGCTGAGCCTTTGCTTAATTGCTACTCCTGGTGGGAAATGAGAGTTAAATTTGCCCGTCCAGACACCTCCAGCTAGTCTCTCATTGGTCCTCCCTATCCCTGTTCATCTTCCGCAGAAATTGCAAACTGGGCCAAGCAGGAGGTTAAAGGCACTGACTCTCCAAGTCAGGAGAGTGTTAGTAAAGCATCTGGAATGTTGCACCTGAGTACCAGCGGACGAAAACTGAGACATATTTGAACACGTCTCCCAATCACACGGTTGATCATACTCTGGGTTCCACATGCATGTTTCAGATGAAGGAAGAATCCCTTAAAGCTGGAGCGTTGAGACCCGTGGAATGGGTACCATGCAATATGACTTCAAAGGGTATTCATTTGCTCACCGAACCTCTCCAATCCTATCACTGCTGCGTTTATGCCCCTGTACACACGCTTGATTCTCTTTTGGAGACATAGCAATCCATAGATTTTAAGATACTTACTAGTCAGGTACATTCTTAGGCGTTTAATATGGGGTGTTGAGTCCATTTCGTTGAGCAAGGAGTAGCTCTTGTCTATTCCATATTTGGCTTAAGGAACTTTATCTGTGCTCATTTCAATCTCTGGTTTTATGCAGCACCCCAACTCACCTTTCCCCTTAAACAAGTATAAGTTGGTTTTCTAAATTTGAGACCCTGTTGTGTTTTGTAATCCAGTTCCTGTGTAGCCAAGTTTACATTCCGTGTATTAGTGATATCTTATGATGTTTCTTTTTCTGTGTGACTTATTTCAGTTAGAATCATCATACCTGAACCCAGTCATTTTCTGCTACAGGCCTGATGACATAGATTTCATTGCTGAGTGATATTGCATTGTATGTAAGTACCACAACTTCTTTATCCATTTTTCACTTTCTGTGATATTGAACTTGTACCATAAACGAGGTTCTTGTAAACAGAGCCGTCCCAAACTTTGGGGTGGCTGTGTGTTTTTGATTTTAATTTCCCTAAGCTATAGGACCATAAGTGTAAGTGCCCTAGGCTCTGTTGCTTTGTTTTTTAGATGTTTCAGGAAACACCATACACTTCTCCCAAGTGGCTGTTGGCAATTTACATCCCGCCCAACAGCATAGCAAGGCTCCCAGTTCTCCATTGCCTTTCCTGCCTTTCTGGATTTTACACTTTTTTCAGATGATCCTTTTGACCAGGTGGGAAGTGAGACTTCAATGTAGTGCAGATTACCTTTGCAAGCTTGCTTGGTTGGCCAAAAAGTGCGTATGCCTTTTTTCCTGAATATATTCAGGAAAAAACGCATACGCCCTTTTTGGCCAAGTGCATCATTGTGGACGTTCTGCCTCTTTTCCTATGCTTTAAATGCAATTCCAGTGTACCTCCTGAAATCGGTTTCCTGCAATTCTGCCCCGCTTTCAAGTCGTCTTGGCAGGCTTACTTCAGTATATTTTTGGACGATAGCTGTCATTTATAACTCTGCAGGTTTGTGAATTACAGTGTCCCTGAGCTCCTTTCTTCAACTCACTTTCTTGTGAGCTGGCCGCAACACCACAGGATTGCTTCAGGCCCTAATCTGGTTCCGGCACGACACGCTGAGCCTTTGGTTAATTCCTCTTCTTGGTGGGAAATGAGAGTTAAATTTGCCAATCCAGACACCTCCAGCTAGTCTCTCATTGGTTCTCCCTATTCCTGTTCATCTTCCACAGAAACTGCAAACTGGGCCAAACAGGAGGTTAAAGGCACTATCTCTCCAAGTTGGGAGATTGTTAGTAAAGCATCTGCAATGTTGCACCCGAGAACCAGGGGACGAGAACTGAGACATATTGGAACACGTCTCCCGATCACATGGTTGATCATACTCTGGGTTCCACATGCATGCTTTAGCTGAAGGAAGAATCCCTTAAAGCTGGAGAGTTGAGACCCGTGGCATGGGTACCATGCAATATGACTTCAAAGGGTCTTCATTTGCTCACCGAACCTCTCCAATCCTATCACTGCTGCGTTTATGCCCCTGTACACACGCTTGATTCTCTTTTGGAGACATAGCAATCCATAGGTTTTAAGATACTTACTAGTCAGGTACATTCTTAGGCGTTTAATATGGGATGTTGAGTCCATTTCGTTGAGCAAGGAGTAGCTCTTGTCTATTACATGTTTGGCTTAAGCAACTTTATCTGTGATCATTTCAATCTCTGGTTTTATGCAGCACCCCACCTCACCTTTCCCCTTAAGCAAGCATAAGTTGGTTTTTTAAATTTGAGACCCTGTTCTGTTTTGTAATCCAGTTCGTGTGTAGCCAAGTTTACATTCCATGTATTAGTGATATCTTATGATGTTTCTTTTTCTGTGTGACTTATTTCAGTTAGAATCATCATACCTGAATCCACTCATTATGCTGCTACGGGCCTGATGACATAGATTTCATTGCTGAGTGATATTGCATTGTACGTAAGTACCACAACTGCTTTATCCATTTTTCAATTTCTGTGATATTGAACTTGTACCGTAAACGAGGTTCTTGTAAACAGAGCCATCCCAAACTTTGGGGTGGCTGTGTCTTTTTGATTTTAATTTCCCTAAGCTATAGGACCATAAGTGGAAGTGCCCTAGGCTCTGTTGCTTTGTTTTTTAGATGTTTTAGGAAACACCATACACTTCTCCCGAGTGGCTGTTGGCAATTTACATCCCGCCCATCAGCATAACAAGGCTCCCAGTTCTCCATGGCCTGTCCTGCCTTTCTGGATTTTACACTTTTTTCAGATGGCCCTTTTGACCAGGGTGAAGTGAGACTTCATTGTAGTGCAGATTTCCTTTGCAAGCTTGCTTGGTTGGCCAAAAAGGGCGTATGCGTTTTTTCGTGAATATATTCAGGAAAAAACGCATACGCCCTTTTTGGCCAAGTGCATCATTGTCGACGTTCTGCCTCTTTTCCTATGCTTTAAATGCAATTCCAGTCTACCTCCTGAAATTGGTTTCCTGCAATTCTGCCCCGCTTTCAAGTCCTCGTGGCAGCCTTACTTCAGTATATTTTTGGACGATAGCTGTCATTTATAACTCTGCAGGTTTGTGAATTACAGTGCCCCTGAGCTCCTTTCTTCAACTCGCTTTCTTGTGAGCTGGCCGCAACACCGCACGATTGCTTCAGGCCCTAATCTGGTTCCGGCACGGCACGCTGAGCCTTTGCTTAATTGCTCTTCCTGGTGGGAAATGAGAGTTAAATTTGCCCGTCCAGACACCTCCAGCTAGTCTCTCATTGGTCCTCCCTATCCCTGTTCATCTTCCTCAGAAATTGCAAACTGGGCCAAGCAGGAGGTTAAAGGCACTGACTCTCCAAGTTGGGAGAGTGTTAGTAAAGCATCTGGAATGTTGCACCTGAGTACCAGCGGTCGAAAACTGAGACATATTTGAACACGTCTCCCAATCACACGGTTGATCATACTCTGGGTTCCACATGCATGTTTCAGCTGAAGGAAGAATCCCTTAAAGCTGGAGAGTTGAGACCCGTGGAATGGGTACCATGCAATATGACTTCAAAGGGTCTTCATTTGCTCACCGAACCTCTCCAATCCTATCACTGCTGCGTTTATGCCCCTGTACACACGCTTGATTCTGTTGCGGAGACATAGCAATCCATAGGTTTTAAGATACTTACTAGTCAGGTACATTCTTAGGCGTTTAATATGGGGTGTTGAGTCCATTTCGTTGAGCAAGGAGTAGCTCTTGTCTATTCCATATTTGGCTTAAGGAACTTTATCTGTGCTCATTTCAATCTCTGGTTTTATGCAGCACCCCAACTCACCTTTCGCCTTAAACAAGCATAAGTTGGTTTTCTAAATTTGAGACCCTGTTCTGTTTTGTAATCCAGTTCCTATGTAGCCAAGTTTACATTCCGTGTATTAGTGATATCTTATGACGTTTCTTTTTCTGTGTGACTTATTTCAGTTAGAATCATCATACCTGAATCCACTCATTATGCTGCTACGGGAATGATGACATAGATTTCATTGCTGAGTGATATTGCATTGTACGTAAGTACCACAACTGCTTTATCCATTTTTCGCTTTCTGCGATATTGAACTTGTACCGTAAACGAGGTTCTTGTAAACAGAGCCATCCCAAACTTTGGGGTGGCTGTGTCTTTTTGATTTTAATTTCCCTAAGCTATAGGACCATAAGTGGAAGTGCCCTAGGCTCTGTTGCTTTGTTTTTTAGATGTTTCAGGAAACACCATACACTTCTCCTGAGTGGCTGTTGGCAATTTACATCCCGCCCATCAGCATAACAAGGCTCCCTGTTCTCCATGGCCGGTCCTGCCTTTCTGGATTTTACACTTTTTTCAGATGGCCCTTTTGACCTGGGGGAAGTGAGACTTCATTGTAGTGCAGATTTCATTTGCAAGCTTGCTTGGTTGGCCAAAAACGGCGTATGCGTTTTTTCCTGAATATATTCAGGAAAAAACGCATACGCCCTTTTTGGCCAAGTGCATCATTGTCGACGTTCTGCCTCTTTTCCTATGCTTTAAATGCAATTCCAGTCTACCTCCTGAAATTGGTTTCCTGCAATTCTGCCCCGCTTTCAAGTCCTCGTGGCAGCCTTACTTCAGTATATTTTTGGACGATAGCTGTCATTTATAACTCTGCAGGTTTGTGAATTACAGTGCCCCTGAGCTCCTTTCTTCAACTCGCTTTCTTGTGAGCTGGCCGCAACACCGCACGATTGCTTCAGGCCCTAATCTGGTTCCGGCACGGCACGCTGAGCCTTTGCTTAATTGCTCTTCCTGGTGGGAAATGAGAGTTAAATTTGCCCGTCCAGACACCTCCAGCTAGTCTCTCATTGGTCCTCCCTATCCCTGTTCATCTTCCTCAGAAATTGCAAACTGGGCCAAGCAGGAGGTTAAAGGCACTGACTCTCCAAGTTGGGAGAGTGTTAGTAAAGCATCTGGAATGTTGCACCTGAGTACCAGCGGTCGAAAACTGAGACATATTTGAACACGTCTCCCAATCACACGGTTGATCATACTCTGGGTTCCACATGCATGTTTCAGCTGAAGGAAGAATCCCTTAAAGCTGGAGAGTTGAGACCCGTGGAATGGGTACCATGCAATATGACTTCAAAGGGTCTTCATTTGCTCACCGAACCTCTCCAATCCTATCACTGCTGCGTTTATGCCCCTGTACACACGCTTGATTCTGTTGCGGAGACATAGCAATCCATAGGTTTTAAGATACTTACTAGTCAGGTACATTCTTAGGCGTTTAATATGGGGTGTTGAGTCCATTTCGTTGAGCAAGGAGTAGCTCTTGTCTATTCCATATTTGGCTTAAGGAACTTTATCTGTGCTCATTTCAATCTCTGGTTTTATGCAGCACCCCAACTCACCTTTCCCCTTAAACAAGCATAAGTTGGTTTTCTAAATTTGAGACCCTGTTCTGTTTTGTAATCCAGTTCCTATGTAGCCAAGTTTACATTCCGTGTATTAGTGATATCTTATGACGTTTCTTTTTCTGTGTGACTTATTTCAGTTAGAATCATCATACCTGAATCCACTCATTACGCTGCTACGGGAATGATGACATAGATTTCATTGCTGAGTGATATTGCATTGTACGTAAGTACCACAAATTCTTTATCTATTTTTCGCTTTCTGCGATATTGAACTTGTACCGTAAACGAGGTTCTTGTAAACAGAGCCATCCCAAACTTTGGGGTGGCTGTGTCTTTTTGATTTTAATTTCCCTAAGCTATAGGACCATAAGTGGAAGTGCCCTAGGCTCTGTTGCTTTGTTTTTTAGATGTTTCAGGAAACACCATACACTTCTCCTGAGTGGCTGTTGGCAATTTACATCCCGCCCATCAGCATAACAAGGCTCCCTGTTCTCCATGGCCGGTCCTGCCTTTCTGGATTTTACACTTTTTTCAGATGGCCCTTTTGACCTTGGGGAAGTGAGACTTCATTGTAGTGCAGATTTCCTTTGCAAGCTTGCTTGGTTGGCCAAAAACGGCGTATGCGTTTTTTCCTGAATATATTCAGGAAAAAACGCATACGCCCTTTTTGGCCAAGTGCATCATTGTCGACGTTCTGCCTCTTTTCCTATGCTTTAAATGCAATTCCAGTCTACCTCCTGAAATTGGTTTCCTGCAATTCTGCCCCGCTTTCAAGTCCTCGTGGCAGCCTTACTTCAGTATATTTTTGGACGATAGCTGTCATTTATAACTCTGCAGGTTTGTGAATTACAGTGCCCCTGAGCTCCTTTCTTCAACTCGCTTTCTTGTGAGCTGGCCGCAACACCGCACGATTGCTTCAGGCCCTAATCTAGTTCCGGCACGGCACGCTGAGCCTTTGCTTAATTGCTCTTCCTGGTGGGAAATGAGAGTTAAATTTGCCCGTCCAGACACCTCCAGCTAGTCTCTCATTGGTCCTCCCTATCCCTGTTCATCTTCCTCAGAAACTGCAAACTGGGCCAAGCAGGAGGTTAAAGGCACTGACTCTCCAAGTTGGGAGAGTGTTAGTAAAGCATCTGGAATGTTGCACCTGAGTACCAGCGGTCGAAAACTGAGACATATTTGAACACATCTCCCAATCACACGGTTGATCATACTCTGGGTTCCACATGCATGTTTCAGCTGAAGGAAGAATCCCTTAAAGCTGGAGAGTTGAGACCCGTGGAATGGGTACCATGCAATATGACTTCAAAGGGTCTTCATTTGCTCACCGAACCTCTCCAATCCTATCACTGCTGCGTTTATGCCCCTGTACACACGCTTGATTCTGTTTCGGAGACATAGCAATCCATAGGTTTTAAGATACTTACTAGTCAGGTACATTCTTAGGCGTTTAATATGGGGTGTTGAGTCCATTTCGTTGAGCAAGGAGTAGCTCTTGTCTATTCCATATTTGGCTTAAGGAACTTTATCTGTGCTCATTTCAATCTCTGGTTTTATGCAGCACCCCAACTCAACTTTCCCCTTAAACAAGCATAAGTTGGTTTTCTAAATTTGAGACCCTGTTCTGTTTTGTAATCCAGTTCCTATGTAGCCAAGTTTACATTCCGTGTATTAGTGATATCTTATGACGTTTCTTTTTCTGTGTGACTTATTTCAGTTAGAATCATCATACCTGAATCCACTCATTATGCTGCTACGGGAATGATGACATAGATTTCATTGCTGAGTGATATTGCATTGTACGTAAGTACCACAACTGCTTTATCCATTTTTCGCTTTCTGCGATATTGAACTTGTACCGTAAACGAGGTTCTTGTAAACAGAGCCATCCCAAACTTTGGGGTGGCTGTGTCTTTTTGATTTTAATTTCCCTAAGCTATAGGACCATAAGTGGAAGTGCCCTAGGCTCTGTTGCTTTGTTTTTTAGATGTTTCAGGAAACACCATACACTTCTCCCGAGTGGCTGTTGGCAATTTACATCCCGCCCATCAGCATAACAAGGCTCCCAGTTCTCCATGGCGGGTCCTGCCTTTCTGGATTTTACACTTTTTTCAGATGGCCCTTTTGACCTGGGGGAAGTGAGACTTCATTGTAGTGCAGATTTCCTTTGCAAGCTTGCTTGGTTGGCCAAAAACGGCGTATGCGTTTTTTCCTGAATATATTCAGGAAAAAACGCATACGCCCTTTTTGGCCAAGTGCATCATTGTCGACGTTCTGCCTCTTTTCCTATGCTTTAAATGCAATTCCAGTCTACCTCCTGAAATTGGTTTCCTGCAATTCTGCCCCGCTTTCAAGTCCTCGTGGCAGCCTTACTTCAGTATATTTTTGGACGATAGCTGTCATTTATAACTCTGCAGGTTTGTGAATTACAGTGCCCCTGAGCTCCTTTCTTCAACTCGCTTTCTTGTGAGCTGGCCGCAACACCGCACGATTGCTTCAGGCCCTAATCTGGTTCCGGCACGGCACGCTGAGCCTTTGCTTAATTGCTCTTCCTGGTGGGAAATGAGAGTTAAATTTGCCCGTCCAGACACCTCCAGCTAGTCTCTCATTGGTCCTCCCTATCCCTGTTCATCTTCCTCAGAAATTGCAAACTGGGCCAAGCAGGAGGTTAAAGGCACTGACTCTCCAAGTTGGGAGAGTGTTAGTAAAGCATCTGGAATGTTGCACCTGAGTACCAGCGGTCGAAAACTGAGACATATTTGAACACGTCTCCCAATCACACGGTTGATCATACTCTGGGTTCCACATGCATGTTTCAGCTGAAGGAAGAATCCCTTAAAGCTGGAGAGTTGAGACCCGTGGAATGGGTACCATGCAATATGACTTCAAAGGGTCTTCATTTGCTCACCGAACCTCTCCAATCCTATCACTGCTGCGTTTATGCCCCTGTACACACGCTTGATTCTGTTGCGGAGACATAGCAATCCATAGGTTTTGAGATACTTACTAGTCAGGTACATTCTTAGGCGTTTAATATGGGGTGTTGAGTCCATTTCGTTGAGCAAGGAGTAGCTCTTGTCTATTCCATATTTGGCTTAAGGAACTTTATCTGTGCTCATTTCAATCTCTGGTTTTATGCAGCACCCCAACTCACCTTTCCCCTTAAACAAGCATAAGTTGGTTTTCTAAATTTGAGACCCTGTTCTGTTTTGTAATCCAGTTCCTGTGTAGCCAAGTTTACATTCCGTGTATTAGTGATATCTTATGACGTTTCTTTTTCTGTGTGACTTATTTCAGTTAGAATCATCATACCTGAATCCACTCATTATGCTGCTACGGGAATGATGACATAGATTTCATTGCTGAGTGATATTGCATTGTACGTAAGTACCACAAATTCTTTATCCATTTTTCGCTTTCTGCGATATTGAACTTGTACCGTAAACGAGGTTCTTGTAAACAGAGCCATCCCAAACTTTGGGGTGGCTGTGTCTTTTTGATTTTAATTTCCCTAAGCTATAGGACCATAAGTGGAAGTGCCCTAGGCTCTGTTGCTTTGTTTTTTAGATGTTTCAGGAAACACCATACACTTCTCCCCAGTGACTGTTGGCAATTTACATCCCGCCCATCAGCATAACAAGGCTCCCAGTTCTCCATGGCCAGTCCTGCCTTTCTGGATTTTACACTTTTTTCAGATGGTCCTTTTGACCGGGAGGGAAGTGAGACTTCAATGTAGTGCAGATTTCCTTTGCAAGCTTGCTTGGTTGGCCAAAAAGTGCGTATGCCTTTTTTCCTGAATATATTCAGGAAAAAACGCATACGCCCTTTTTGGCCAAGTGCATCATTGTGGACGTTCTGCCTCTTTTCCTATGCTTTAAATGCAATTCCAGTGTACCTCCTGAAATCGGTTTCCTGCAATTCTGCCCCGCTTTCAAGTCGTCTTGGCAGCCTTACTTCAGTATATTTTTGGACGATAGCTGTCATTTATAACTCTGCAGGTTTGTGAATTACAGTGTCCCTGAGCTCCTTTCTTCAACTCACTTTCTTGTGAGCTGGCCGCAACACCACAGGATTGCTTCAGGCCCTAATCTGGTTCCGGCACGACACGCTGAGCCTTTGGTTAATTCCTCTTCTTGGTGGGAAATGAGAGTTAAATTTGCCCATCCAGACACCTCCAGCTAGTCTCTCATTGGTCCTCCCTATCCCTGTTCATCTTCCTCAGAAATTGCAAACTGGGCTAAGCAGGAGGTTAAAGGCACTGACTCTCCAAGTCGAGAGAGTGTTAGTAAAGCGTCTAGAATGTTGCACCTGAGTACCAGCGGACGAAAACTGAGACATATTTGAACACATCTCCCAATCACACGGTTGATCATACTCTGGGTTCCACATGCATGTTTCAGCTGAAGGAAGAATCCCTTAAACCTGGAGAGTTGTGACCCGTGGAATGGGTACCATGCAATATGACTTCAAAGGGTCTTCATTTGCTCACCGAACCTCTCCAATCCTATCACTGCTGCGTTTATGCCCCTGTACACACGCTTGATTCTCTTTCGGAGACATAGCAATCCATAGGTTTTAAGATACTTACTAGTCAGGTACATTTTTAGGCGTTTAATATGGGGTGTTGAGTCCATTTCGTTGAGCAAGGAGTAGCTCTTGTCTATTCCATATTTGGCTTAAGGAACTTTATCTGTGCTCATTTCAATCTCTGGTTTTATGTAGCACCCCAACTCACCTTTCCCCTTAAGCAAGCATAAGTTGGTTTTCTAAATTTGAGACCCTGTTCTGTTTTGTAATCCAGTTCCTGTGTAGCCAAGTTTACAATCCGTGTATTAGTGATATCTTATGATGTTTCTTTTTCTGTGTGACTTATTTCAGTGAGAATCATCATACCTGAATCCAGTCTATGCTGCTACGGGCCTGATGACATAGATTTCATTGATGAGTGATATTGCATTGTACGTAACTACCACAACTTCTTTATCCATTTTTCACTTTCTGCGATATTGAACTTCTACCGTAAATGAGGTTCTTGTAAACAGAGAGGTCCCAAACTTTGGGGTGGCTGTGTCTTTTTGATTTTAATTTCCCTAAGCTATAGGACTATAAGTGGAAGTGCCCTAGGCTCTGTTGCTTTGTTTTTTAGATGTTTCAGGAAACACCATACACTTCTCCCCAGTGACTGTTGGCAATTTACATCCCGCCCATCAGCATAACAAGGCTCCCAGTTCTCCATGGCCTGTCCTGCCTTTCTGGATTTTACACTTTTTTCAGATGGTCCTTTTGACCGGGAGGGAAGTGAGACTTCAATGTAGTGCAGATTTCCTTTGCAAGCTTGCTTGGTTAGCCAAAAAGGGCGTATGCGTTTTTTCCTGAATATATTCAGGAAAAAACGCATACGCACTTTTTGGCCAAGTGCATCATTGTGGACGTTCTGCCTCTTTTCCTATGCTTTAAATGCAATTCCAGTCTACCTCCTGAAATCGGTTTCCTGCAATTCTGCCCCGCTTTCAAGTCCTCTTGGCAGCCTTACTTCAGTATATTTTTGGACGATAGCTGTCATTTATAACTCTGCAGGTTTGTGAATTACAGTGCCCCTGAGCTCCTTTCTTCAACTCGCTTTCTTGTGAGCTGGCCGCAACACCGCAGGATTGCTTCAGGCCCTAATCTGGTTCCGGCACGGCACGCTGATCCTTTGGTTAATTCCTCTTCTTGGTGGGAAATGAGAGTTAAATTTTCCCGTCCAGACACCTCCAGCTAGTCTCTCATTGGTTCTCCCTATTCCTGTTCATCTTCTGCAGAAATTGCAAACTGGGCCAAACAGGAGGTTAAAGGCACTATCTCTCCAAGTCAGCAGAGTGTTAGTAAAGCATCTGCAATGTTGCACCCGAGTACCAGGGGACGAGAACTGAGACATATTGGAACACGTCTCCCGATCACATGATTGATCATACTCTGGGTTCCAATGCATGCTTTAGCTGAAGGAAGAATCCCTTAAACCTGGAGAGTTGAGACCCGTGGAATGGGTACCATGCAATATGACTTCCAAGGGTCTTCATTTGCTCACCGAACCTCGCCAATCCTATCACTGCTGCGTTTATGCCCCTGTACACACGCTTGATTCTCTTTTGGAGACATAGCAATCCATAGGTTTTAAGATAGTTACTAGTCAGGTACATTCTTAGGCATTTAATATGGGGTGTTGAGTCCATTTCGTTGAGCAAGGAGTAGCTCTTGTCTATTCCATATTTGGCTTAAGGAAGTTTATCTGTGCTCATTTCAATCTCTGGTTTTATGTAGCACCGCAACTCACCTTTCCCCTTAAGCAAGCATAAGTTAGTTTTCTAAATTTGAGACCCTGTTCTGTTTTGTAATCCAGTTCCTGTGTAGCCAAGTTTACATTCCGTGTATTAGTGATATCTTATGATGTTTCTTTTTCTGTGTGACTTATTTCAGTGAGAATCATCATACCTGAATCCAGTCTATGCTGCTACGGGCCTGATGACATAGATTTCATTGCTGAGTGATATTGCATTGTACGTAACTACCACAACCTCTTTATCCATTTTTCACTTTCTGCGATATTGAACTTCTACCGTAAATGAGGTTCTTGTAAACAGAGAGGTCCCAAACGTTGGGGTGGCTGTGTCTTTTTGATTTTAATTTCCCTAAGCTATAGGACTATAAGTGGAAGTGCCCTAGGCTCTGTTGCTTTGTTTTTTAGATGTTTCAGGAAACACCATACACTTCTCCCGAGTGGCTGTTGGCAATTTACATCCCGCCCATCAGCATAACAAGGCTCCCAGTTCTCCATGGCCTGTTCTGCCTTTCTAGATTTTACACTTTTTTCAGATGGCCCTTTTGACCGGGGGGAAGTGAGACTTCATTGTAGTGCAGATTTCCTTTGCAAGCTTGCTTGGTTGACCAAAAAGGGCGTATGCGTTTTTTCCTGAATATATTTAGGAAAAAACGTATACGCCCTTTTTGGCCAAGTGCATCATTGTCGACGTTCTGCCTCTTTTCCTATGCTTTAAATGCAATTCCAGTCTACCTCCTGAAATTGGTTTCCTGCAATTCTGCCCCGCTTTCAAGTCCTCGTGGCAGCCTTACTTCAGTATATTTTTGGACGATAGCTGTCATTTATAACTCTGCAGGTTTGTGAATTACAGTGCCCCTGAGCTCCTTTCTTCAACTCGCTTTCTTGTGAGCTGGCCGCAACACCGCACGATTGCTTCAGGCCCTAATCTGGTTCCGGCACGGCACGCTGAGCCTTTGCTTAATTGCTCTTCCTGTTGGGAAATGAGAGTTAAATTTGCCCGTCCAGACACCTCCAGCTAGTCTCTCATTGGTCCTCCCTATCCCTGTTCATCTTCCGCAGAAATTGCAAACTGGGCCAAACAGGAGGTTAAAGGCCCTATCTCTCCAAGTCGGCAGAGTGTTAGTAACGCATCTGCAATTTTGCACCCGAGTACCAGGGGACGACAACTGAGACATATTGGAACACGTCTCCCGATCACATGATTGATCATACTCTGGGTTCCACATGCATCCTTTAGCTGAAGGAAGAATCCCTTAAAGCTGGAGAGTTGAGACCCGTGGAATGGGTACCATGCAATATGACTTCAAAGGGTCTTCATTTGCTCACCGAACCTCTCCAATCCTATCACTGCTGCGTTTATGCCCCTGTACACATGCTTGATTCTCTTTTGGAGACATAGCAATCCATAGGTTTTAAGATACTTACTAGTCAGCTAAATTCTTACGCGTTTAATATGGGGTGTTGTGTCCATTTCGTTGAGCAGGGAGTAGCTCTTTTCTATTACATGTTTGGCTTAAGGAACTTTATCTGTGCTCATTTCAATCTCTGGTTTTATGCAGCACCCCAACTCACCTTTCCACTTAAGCAAGCATAAGTTGGTTTTCTAAATTTGAGACCCTGTTCTGTTTTGTAATCCAGTTCGTGTGTAGCCAAGTTTACATTCCATGTATTAGTGATATCTTATGATGTTTCTTTTTCTGTGTGACTTATTTCAGTTAGAATCATCATACCTGAATCCACTCATTATGCTGCTACGGGCCTGATGACATAGATTTCATTGCTGAGTGATATTGCATTGTACGTAAGTACCACAACTTCTTTATCCATTTTTCACTTTCTGCGATATTGAACTTCTACCGTAAATGAGGTTCTTGTAAACAGAGAGGTCCCAAACTTTGGGGTGGCTGTGTCTTTTTGATTTTAATTTCCCTAAGCTATAGGACTATAAGTGGAAGTGCCCTAGGCTCTGTTGCTTTGTTTTTTAGATGTTTCAGGAAACACCATACACTTCTCCTGAGTGGCTGTTGGCAATTTTCATCCCGCCCATCAGCATAACAAGGCTCCCAGTTCTCCATGGCCTGTCCTGCCTTTCTGGATTTTACACTTTTTTCACATGGCCCTTTTGACTGTGGGGAAGTGAGACTTCATTGTAGTGCAGATTTCCTTTGCAAGCTTGCTTGGTTGGCCAAAAAGGGCGTATGCGTTTTTTCCTGAATATATGCAGGAAAAAACGCATACGCACTTTTCGGCCAAGTGCATCATTGTCGACGATCTGCCTCTTTTCTTATGCTTAAATGCAATTCCAGTCTACCTCCTGAAATCGGTTTCCTGCAATTCTGCCCCGCTTTCAAGTCCTCTTGGCAGACTTACTTCAGTATATTTTTGGACGATAGCTGTCATTCATAACTCTGCAGGTTTGTGATAACAGTGCCCCTGAGCTCCTTTCTTCAACTCGCTTTCTTGTGAGCTGGCCGCAACACCGCAGGATTGCTTCAGGCCCTAATCTGTTTCCGGCATGGCACGCTGAGCCTTTGCTTAATTCCTCTTCCTGGTGGGAAATGAGAGTTAAATTTGCCCGTCCAGACACCTCCAGCTAGTCTCTCATTGGTTCTCCCTATTCCTGTTCATCTTCCGCAGAATTTGCAAACTGGGCCAAACAGGAGGTTAAAGGCACTGACTCTCCAAGTCGGGAGAGTGTTAGTAAAGCATCTGGAATGTTGCACCCGAGTACCAGGGGATGAGAACTGAGACATATTTGAACACGTCTCCCGATCACATGGTTGATCATACTCTGGGTTCCACATGCATGTTTTAGCTGAAGGAATAATCCCTTAAACCTGGAGAGTTGAGACCCGTGGAATGGGTACCATGCAATATGACTTCAAAGGGTCTTCATTTGCTCACCAAAACTCTCCAATCCTATCACTGCTGCGTTTATGCCCCGGTACTCACGCTTGATTCTCTTTCAGAGACATAGCAATCCATAAGTTTTAAGATACTTACTAGTCAGGTACATTATTAGGCGTTTAATATGTGGTTTTGAGTCCATTTCGTTGATCAAGGAGTAGCTCTTGTCTATTCCATATTTGGCTTAAGGAAATTTATCTGTGCTCATTTCAATCTCTGGTTTTATGCAGCACCCCAACTCACCTTTC
Organism: Orcinus orca; assembly: GCF_937001465.1. Lineage (NCBI taxonomy): Eukaryota > Metazoa > Chordata > Mammalia > Artiodactyla > Delphinidae > Orcinus > Orcinus orca. Next base: position 1,755,247 of record NW_026043955.1, on the reverse strand, counting down.
CACTTAAGCAAGCATAAGTTGGTTTTCTAACTTTGAGACCATGTTCTGTTTTGTAATTCAGTTCCTGTGTAGCCAAGTTTACATTCCGTGTATTGGTGATATCTTAAGACGTTTCTTTTTCTGTGTTACATATTGTAGTTAGAATCATCATACCTGAATCCACTCATTATGCTGCTACGGGCCTGATGACATAGATTTCATTGCTGAGTGATATTGCATTGTACGTAAGTACCACAACTTCTTTATCCATTTTTCACTTTCTGCGATATTGAACTTGTACCGTAAACGAGGTTCTTGTAAACAGAGCCGTCCAAAACTTTTGGGTGGTTCTGCTTTTTGATTTTAATTTCCCTAAGCTATAGGACCATAAGTGGAAGTGCCCTAGGCTCTGTTGCTTTGTTTTTTAGATGTTTCAGGAAACACCATACACTTCTCCTGAGTGGCTGTTGGCAATTTACATCCCGCCCATCAGCATAACAAGGCTCCCAGTTCTCCATGGCCTGTCCTGCCTTTCTGGATTTTACACTTTTTACAGATGGCCCTTTTGACCCGGGGGAAGTGAGACTTCATTGTAGTGCAGAATTCCTTTGCAAGCTTGCTTGCTTGGCCAAAAAGGGCGTATGCGTTTTTTCCTGAATATATTCATGAAAAAACGCATACGCACATTTTGGCCAAGTGCATCATTGTCGACGTTCTGCCTCTTTTCCTATGCTTTAAATGCAATTCCAGTCTAACTCCTGAAATCGGTTTCCTGCAATTCTGCCCCGCTTTCAAGTCCGCTTGGCAGCCTTACTTCAGTATATTTTTGGACGATAGCTGTCATTTATAACTCTGCAGGTTTGTGAATTTCAGTGCCCCTGAGCTCCTTTCTTCAGCTCGCTTTCTTGTGAGCTGGCCGCAACACCGCAGGATTGCTTCAGGCCCTAATCTGGTTCCGGCACGGCACGCTGAGGCTTCGGGTAATTCCTCTTCCTGGTGGGAAATGAGAGTTAAATTTGCCCGTCCAGACACCTCCAGCTAGTCTCTAATTGGTTCTCCCTATTCCTGTTCATCATCCGCGGAATTTGCAAACTGGGCCAAACAGGAGGTTAAAGGCACTGACTCTCCAAATCGGGAGTGTGTTACTAAAGCGTGTGGAATGTTACACCCGAGTACCAGGGGAGGAGAACTGAGACATATTTGAACACGTCTTCCGATGACACGGTTGATCATACTCTGGATTTCACATGCATATTTCAGCTGAAGGAAGAATCCCTTAAACCTGGAGAGTTGAGACCCGTGGAATGGGTACCATGCAATATGACTTCAAAGGGTCTTCATTTGCTCACCGAACCTCTCCAATCCTATCACTGCTGCGTTTATGTCCCTGTACTCACGCTTGATTCTCTTTCGGAGACATAGCAATCCATAGGTTTTAACATACTTACTAGTTAGGTACATTATTAGGCATTTAATATGGTGTTTTGAGTCCATTTCGTTGAGCAAGGAGTACCTCTTGTCTATTCCATATTTGGCTTAAGGAACTTTATCTGTGCTCATTTCAATCTCTGGTTTTATGCAGCACCCCAACTCACCTTTCCCCTTAAGCAAGCATACGTTGCTTTTCTACATTTGAGACCCTGTTCTGTTTTGTAATCCAGTTCCTGGGTAGCCAAGTTTACATTCCGTGTATTAGTGATATCTTATGATGTTTCATTTTCTGTGTGACTTATTTCAGTTAGAATCATCATACCTGAATCCACTCTATGCTGCTACGGGCCTGATGACATAGATTTCATTGCTGAGTGATATTGCATTGTACGTAAGTACCACAACTTCTTTATCCATTTTTCAATTTCTGCGATATTGAACTTGTACCGTAAACGAGGTTCTTGTAAACAGAGCCATCCCATACTTTGGGGTGGCTGTGTCTTTTTGGTTTTAATTTCCCTAAGCTATAGGACTATAAGTGGAAGTGCCCTAGGCTCTGTTGCTTTGTTTTTTAGATGTTTCAGGAAACACCATACACTTTTCCCGAGTGGCTGTTGGGAATTTACATCCCGCCCATCAGCATAACAAGGCTCCCAGTTCTCCATGGCCTGTCCTGCCTTTCTGGATTTTACACTTTTTTCAGATGGCCCTTTTGACCGGGGGGAAGTGAGACTTCATTGTAGTGCAGATTTCCTTTGCAAGCTTGCTTGGTTGGCCAAAAAGGGCGTATGCGTTTTTTCCTGAATATATTCAGGAAAAAACGCATACGCCCTTTTTGGCCAAGTGCATCATTGTGGACGTTCTGCCTCTTTTCCTATGCTTTAAATGCAATTCCAGTCTACCTCCTGAAATTGGTTTCCTGCAATTCTGCCCAGCTTTCAAGTCCTCTTGGCCGCCTTACTTCAGTATATTTTTGGACGATAGCTGTCATTTATAACTCTGCAGGTTTGTGAATTACAGTGCCCCTGAGCTCCTTTCTTCAACTCGCTTTCTTGTGAGCTGGCCGCAACACCGCAGGATTGCTTCAGGCCCTAATCTGGTTCCGGCACGGCACACTGAGCCTTTGGTTAATTCCCCTTCCTGGTGGGAAATGAGAGTTAAATTTGCCCGTCCAGACACCTCCAGCTAGTCTCTCATTGGTTCTCCCTATTCCTGTTCATCTTCCGCAGAAATTGCAAACTGGGCCAAACAGGAGGTTAAAGGCACTGACTCTCCAAGTCGGAAGAGTGTTAGTAAAGCATCTGGAATGTTGCACCCGAGTACCAGGGGACGAGAACTGAGACATATTGGAACACGTCTCCCGATCACACGGTTGATCATACTCTGTGTTCCACATGCATGCTTTAGCTGAAGGAAGAATCCCTTAAAAGTGGAGAGTTGAGACCCGTGGAATGGGTACCATGCAATATGACTTCAAAGGGACTTCATTTGCTCACCGAACCTCTCCAATCCTATCACTGCTACGTTTATGCCCCTGTACACACGCTTGGTTCTCTTTTGGAGACATAGCAATCCATAGGTTTTATGATACTTACTAGTCAGGTACATTCTTAGGCGTTTAATATGGGGTGTTGAGTCCATTTCGTTGAGCAAGGAGTAGCTCTTGTATATTACATATTTGGCTTAAGGAACTTTATCTGTGCTCATTTCAATCTCTGGTTTTATGCAGCACCCCAACTCACCTTTCCCCTTAAGCAAGCATAAGTTGGTTTTCTAAATTTGAGACCCTGTTGTGTTTTGTAATTCAGTGCCTGTGTCGCCAAGTTTACATTCCGTGTATTAGTGATATCTTATGAAGTTTCTTTTTCTGTGTGACTTATTTCAGTTAGAATCATCATACCTGAATCCACTCATTATGCTGCTACGGGAATGATGACATAGATTTCATTGCTGAGTGATATTGCATTGTACGTAAGTACCACAGCTTCTTTATCCATTTTTCGCTTTCTGCGATATTGAACTTGTACCGTAAACGCGGTTCTTGTAAACAGAGCCGTCCCAAACTTTGGGGTGGCTGTGTCTTTTTGATTTTAATTTCCCTAAGCTATATGACAATAAGTGGAAGTGCCCTAGGCTCTGTTGCTTTGTTTTTTAGATGTTTCAGGAAACACCATACACTTCTCCCGAGTGGCTGTTGGCAATTTACATCCCGCCCATCAGCATAACAAGGTTCCCAGTTCTCCATGGCCTGTTCTGCCTTTCTAGATTTTACACTTTTTTCAGATGGCCCTTTTGACCGGGGGGAAGTGAGACTTCATTGTAGTGCAGATTTCCTTTGCAAGCTTGCTTGGTTGGCCAAAAAGGGCGTATGCGTTTTTTCCTGAATATATTCAGGAAAAAACGCATACGCCCTTTTTGGCCAAGTGCATCATTGTCGACGTTCTGCCTCTTTTCCTATGCTTTAAATGCAGTTCCAGTCTACCTCCTGAAATCGGTTTCCTGCAATTCTGTCCCGCTTTCAAGTCCTCTTGGCAGCCTTACTTCAGTGTATTTTTGGACGATAGCTGTCATTTATAACTCTGCAGGTTTGTGAATTACAGTGCCCCTGAGCTCCTTTCTTCAACTCGCTTTCTTGTGAGCTGGCCGCAACACCGCAGGATTGCTTCAGGCCCTAATCTGGTTCCGGCACGGCACGCTGAGCCTTTGCTTAATTGCTACTCCTGGTGGGAAATGAGAGTTAAATTTGCCCGTCCAGACACCTCCAGCTAGTCTCTCATTGGTCCTCCCTATCCCTGTTCATCTTCCGCAGAAATTGCAAACTGGGCCAAGCAGGAGGTTAAAGGCACTGACTCTCCAAGTCAGGAGAGTGTTAGTAAAGCATCTGGAATGTTGCACCTGAGTACCAGCGGACGAAAACTGAGACATATTTGAACACGTCTCCCAATCACACGGTTGATCATACTCTGGGTTCCACATGCATGTTTCAGATGAAGGAAGAATCCCTTAAAGCTGGAGCGTTGAGACCCGTGGAATGGGTACCATGCAATATGACTTCAAAGGGTATTCATTTGCTCACCGAACCTCTCCAATCCTATCACTGCTGCGTTTATGCCCCTGTACACACGCTTGATTCTCTTTTGGAGACATAGCAATCCATAGATTTTAAGATACTTACTAGTCAGGTACATTCTTAGGCGTTTAATATGGGGTGTTGAGTCCATTTCGTTGAGCAAGGAGTAGCTCTTGTCTATTCCATATTTGGCTTAAGGAACTTTATCTGTGCTCATTTCAATCTCTGGTTTTATGCAGCACCCCAACTCACCTTTCCCCTTAAACAAGTATAAGTTGGTTTTCTAAATTTGAGACCCTGTTGTGTTTTGTAATCCAGTTCCTGTGTAGCCAAGTTTACATTCCGTGTATTAGTGATATCTTATGATGTTTCTTTTTCTGTGTGACTTATTTCAGTTAGAATCATCATACCTGAACCCAGTCATTTTCTGCTACAGGCCTGATGACATAGATTTCATTGCTGAGTGATATTGCATTGTATGTAAGTACCACAACTTCTTTATCCATTTTTCACTTTCTGTGATATTGAACTTGTACCATAAACGAGGTTCTTGTAAACAGAGCCGTCCCAAACTTTGGGGTGGCTGTGTGTTTTTGATTTTAATTTCCCTAAGCTATAGGACCATAAGTGTAAGTGCCCTAGGCTCTGTTGCTTTGTTTTTTAGATGTTTCAGGAAACACCATACACTTCTCCCAAGTGGCTGTTGGCAATTTACATCCCGCCCAACAGCATAGCAAGGCTCCCAGTTCTCCATTGCCTTTCCTGCCTTTCTGGATTTTACACTTTTTTCAGATGATCCTTTTGACCAGGTGGGAAGTGAGACTTCAATGTAGTGCAGATTACCTTTGCAAGCTTGCTTGGTTGGCCAAAAAGGGCGTATGCGTTTTTTCCTGAATATATTCAGGAAACAACGCATACGCCCTTTTTGGCCAAGTGCATCATTGTGGACGTTCTGCCTCTTTTCCTATGCTTTAAATGCAATTCCAGTCTACCTTCTGAAATCGGTTTCCTGCAATTCTGCCCCGCTTTCAAGTCCTCTTGGCTGCGTTACTTCAGTATATTTTTGGATGATAGCTGTCATTTATAACTCTGCAGGTTTGTGAATTACAGTGCCACTGAGCTCCTATCTTCAACTCGCTTTCTTGTGAGCTGGCCGCAACACCGCAGGATTGCTTCAGGCCCTAATCTGGTTCCGGCACGGCATGCTGAGCCTTTGGTTAATTCCTCTTCCTGGTGGGAAATGAGAGTTAAATTTGCCCGTCCAGACACCTCCAGCTAGTCTCTCATTGCTTCTCCCTATTCCTGTTCATCTTCCGCAGAAATTGCAAACTGGGACAAACAGGAGATTAAAGGCACTGACTTTCCAATTCGGGAGAGTGTTAATAAAGCGTTTGGAATGTTGTACCCAAGTAACAGGGTATGAGAACTGAGACATATGTGAACACGTCTCCCAATCACACGGTTGATCATACTCTGGGTTCCACATGCATGTTTTAGCTGAAGGAAGAATCCCTTAAACCTGGAGAGTTGACACCCGTGGAATGGGTACCATGCAATGTGACTTCAAAGGGTCTTCATTTGCTCACCGAACCTCTGCAATCCTATCACTGCTGCGTTTATGCCCCTGTACACACGCTTGGTTCTCTTTCGGAGACATAGCAATCCATAGGTTTTAAGATACTTACTAGTCAGGTACATTCTTAGGCGTTTAATATGGGGTGTTGAGTCCATTTCGTTGAGCAAGGAGTAGCTCTTGTATATTACATATTTGGCTTAAGGAACTTTATCTGTGCTCATTTCAATCTCTGGTTTTATGCAGCACCCCAACTCACCTTTCCCCTTAAGCAAGCATAAGTTGGTTTTCTAAATTTGAGACCCTGTTGTGTTTTGTAATTCAGTGCCTGTGTCGCCAAGTTTACATTCCGTGTATTAGTGATATCTTATGAAGTTTCTTTTTCTGTGTGACTTATTTCAGTTAGAATCATCATACCTGAATCCACTCATTATGCTGCTACGGGAATGATGACATAGATTTCATTGCTGAGTGATATTGCATTGTACGTAAGTACCACAGCTTCTTTATCCATTTTTCGCTTTCTGCGATATTGAACTTGTACCGTAAACGCGGTTCTTGTAAACAGAGCCGTCCCAAACTTTGGGGTGGCTGTGTCTTTTTGATTTTAATTTCCCTAAGCTATATGACAATAAGTGGAAGTGCCCTAGGCTCTGTTGCTTTGTTTTTTAGATGTTTCAGGAAACACCATACACTTCTCCCGAGTGGCTGTTGGCAATTTACATCCCGCCCATCAGCATAACAAGGTTCCCAGTTCTCCATGGCCTGTTCTGCCTTTCTAGATTTTACACTTTTTTCAGATGGCCCTTTTGACCGGGGGGAAGTGAGACTTCATTGTAGTGCAGATTTCCTTTGCAAGCTTGCTTGGTTGGCCAAAAAGGGCGTATGCGTTTTTTCCTGAATATATTCAGGAAAAAACGCATACGCCCTTTTTGGCCAAGTGCATCATTGTCGACGTTCTGCCTCTTTTCCTATGCTTTAAATGCAGTTCCAGTCTACCTCCTGAAATCGGTTTCCTGCAATTCTGCCCCGCTTTCAAGTCCTCTTGGCAGCCTTACTTCAGTGTATTTTTGGACGATAGCTGTCATTTATAACTCTGCAGGTTTGTGAATTACAGTGCCCCTGAGCTCCTTTCTTCAACTCGCTTTCTTGTGAGCTGGCCGCAACACCGCAGGATTGCTTCAGGCCCTAATCTGGTTCCGGCACGGCACGCTGAGCCTTTGCTTAATTGCTACTCCTGGTGGGAAATGAGAGTTAAATTTGCCCGTCCAGACACCTCCAGCTAGTCTCTCATTGGTCCTCCCTATCCCTGTTCATCTTCCGCAGAAATTGCAAACTGGGCCAAGCAGGAGGTTAAAGGCACTGACTCTCCAAGTCAGGAGAGTGTTAGTAAAGCATCTGGAATGTTGCACCTGAGTACCAGCGGACGAAAACTGAGACATATTTGAACACGTCTCCCAATCACACGGTTGATCATACTCTGGGTTCCACATGCATGTTTCAGATGAAGGAAGAATCCCTTAAAGCTGGAGCGTTGAGACCCGTGGAATGGGTACCATGCAATATGACTTCAAAGGGTATTCATTTGCTCACCGAACCTCTCCAATCCTATCACTGCTGCGTTTATGCCCCTGTACACACGCTTGATTCTCTTTTGGAGACATAGCAATCCATAGATTTTAAGATACTTACTAGTCAGGTACATTCTTAGGCGTTTAATATGGGGTGTTGAGTCCATTTCGTTGAGCAAGGAGTAGCTCTTGTCTATTCCATATTTGGCTTAAGGAACTTTATCTGTGCTCATTTCAATCTCTGGTTTTATGCAGCACCCCAACTCACCTTTCCCCTTAAACAAGTATAAGTTGGTTTTCTAAATTTGAGACCCTGTTGTGTTTTGTAATCCAGTTCCTGTGTAGCCAAGTTTACATTCCGTGTATTAGTGATATCTTATGATGTTTCTTTTTCTGTGTGACTTATTTCAGTTAGAATCATCATACCTGAACCCAGTCATTTTCTGCTACAGGCCTGATGACATAGATTTCATTGCTGAGTGATATTGCATTGTATGTAAGTACCACAACTTCTTTATCCATTTTTCACTTTCTGTGATATTGAACTTGTACCATAAACGAGGTTCTTGTAAACAGAGCCGTCCCAAACTTTGGGGTGGCTGTGTGTTTTTGATTTTAATTTCCCTAAGCTATAGGACCATAAGTGTAAGTGCCCTAGGCTCTGTTGCTTTGTTTTTTAGATGTTTCAGGAAACACCATACACTTCTCCCAAGTGGCTGTTGGCAATTTACATCCCGCCCAACAGCATAGCAAGGCTCCCAGTTCTCCATTGCCTTTCCTGCCTTTCTGGATTTTACACTTTTTTCAGATGATCCTTTTGACCAGGTGGGAAGTGAGACTTCAATGTAGTGCAGATTACCTTTGCAAGCTTGCTTGGTTGGCCAAAAAGGGCGTATGCGTTTTTTCCTGTATATATTCAGGAAAAAACGCATACGCCCTTTAAGGCCAAGTGCATCATTGTCGACGTTCTGCCTCTTTTCCTATGCTTTAAATGCAATTCCAGTCTACCTTCTGAAATCGGTTTCCTGCAATTCTGCCCCGCTTTCAAGTCCTCTTGGCTGCGTTACTTCAGTATATTTTTGGATGATAGCTGTCATTTATAACTCTGCAGGTTTGTGAATTACAGTGCCACTGAGCTCCTATCTTCAACTCGCTTTCTTGTGAGCTGGCCGCAACACCGCAGGATTGCTTCAGGCCCTAATCTGGTTCCGGCACGGCATGCTGAGCCTTTGGTTAATTCCTCTTCCTGGTGGGAAATGAGAGTTAAATTTGCCCGTCCAGACACCTCCAGCTAGTCTCTCATTGCTTCTCCCTATTCCTGTTCATCTTCCGCAGAAATTGCAAACTGGGACAAACAGGAGATTAAAGGCACTGACTTTCCAATTCGGGAGAGTGTTAATAAAGCGTTTGGAATGTTGTACCCAAGTAACAGGGTATGAGAACTGAGACATATGTGAACACGTCTCCCAATCACACGGTTGATCATACTCTGGGTTCCACATGCATGTTTTAGCTGAAGGAAGAATCCCTTAAACCTGGAGAGTTGACACCCGTGGAATGGGTACCATGCAATGTGACTTCAAAGGGTCTTCATTTGCTCACCGAACCTCTGCAATCCTATCACTGCTGCGTTTATGCCCCTGTACACACGCTTGGTTCTCTTTCGGAGACATAGCAATCCATAGGTTTTAAGATACTTACTAGTCAGGTACATTCTTAGGCGTTTAATATGGGGTGTTGAGTCCATTTCGTTGAGCAAGGAGTAGCTCTTGTATATTACATATTTGGCTTAAGGAACTTTATCTGTGCTCATTTCAATCTCTGGTTTTATGCAGCACCCCAACTCACCTTTCCCCTTAAGCAAGCATAAGTTGGTTTTCTAAATTTGAGACCCTGTTGTGTTTTGTAATTCAGTGCCTGTGTCGCCAAGTTTACATTCCATGTATTAGTGATATCTTATGACGTTTCTTTTTCTGTGTGACTTATTTCAGTTAGAATCATCATACCTGAATCCACTCATTATGCTGCTACGGGAATGATGACATACATTTCATTGCTGAGTGATATTGCATTGTACGTAAGTACCACAACTTCTTTATCCATTTTTCGCTTTCTGCGATATTGAACTTGTACCGTAAACGAGGTTCTTGTAAACAGAGCCATCCCAAACTTTGGGGTGGCTGTGTCTTTTTAATTTTAATTTCACTAAGCTATATGACAATAAGTGGAAGTGCCCTAGGCTCTGTTGCTTTGTTTTTTATATGTTTCAGGAAACACCATACACTTCTCCCGAGTGGCTGTTGGCAATTTACATCCCGCCCATCAGCATAACAAGGCTCCCAGTTCTCCATGGTCTGTCCTGCCTTTCTGGATTTTACACTTTTTTCAGATGGCCCTTTTGACCAGGCGGAAGTGAGACTTCATTGTAGTGCAGATTTCCTTTGCAAGCTTGCTTGGTTGGCCAAAAAGGGCGTATGCGTTTTTTCCTGAATATATTCAGGAAAAAACGCATACGCCCTTTTTGGCCAAGTGCATCATTGTGGAAGTTCTGCCTCTTTTCCTATGCTTTAAATGCAATTCCAGTCTACCTCCTGAAATCGGTTTCCTGCAATTCTGCCCAGCTTTCAAGTCCTCTTGGCAGCCTTACTTCAGTATATTTTTGGACGATAGCTGTTATTTATAACTCTGCAGGTTTGTGAATTACAGTGCCCCTGAGCTCCTTTCTTCAACTCGCTTTCTTGTGAGCTGGCCGCAACACCGCAGGATTGCTTCAGGCCCTAATCTGGTTCCGGCACTGCACGCTGAGCCTTTGGTTAATTCCTCTTCCTGGTGGGAAATGAGAGTTAAATTTGCCCGTCCAGACACCTCCAGCTAGTGTCTCATTGGTCCTCCCTATCCCTGTTCATATTCCGCAGAAATTGCAAACTGGGCCAAACAGGAGGTTAAAGGCACTGACTCTCCAAGTCGGGAGAGTCTTAGTAAAGCATGTGGAATGTTGCACCCGAGTACCAGGGGACAAGAACTGAGACATATTTGAACCCGTCTCCCAATCACATGGTTGATCATACTCCGGGATCCACATGCATGTTTTAGCTGAAGGAAGAATCCCTTAAGCCTGGAGAGTTGAGACCCGTGGAATGGGTACCATGCAATATGACTTCAAAGGGTCTTCATTTGCACACCGAAACTCTCCAATCCTATCACTGCTGCGTTTATGCCCCGGTACTCACGCTTGATTCTCTTTCAGAGACATAGCAATCCATAGGTTTTAAGATACTTACTGTCAGGTACATTATTAGGCATTTAATATGGGGTTTTGAGTCCATTTCGTTGAGCAAGGAGTAGCTCTTGTCTATTCCATATTTGGCTTAAGGAACTTTATCTGTGCTCATTTCAATCTCTGGTTTTATGCAGCACCCCAACTCACCTTTCCCCTTAAACAAGCATAAGTAGGTTTTCTAAATTTGAGACCCTCTTCTGTTTTGTAATCCAGTTCCTGTGTAGCCAAGTTTACATTCCGTGTATTAGTGATATCTTATGATGTTTCTTTTTCTGTGTGACTTATTTCAGTTAGAATCATCATACCTGAATCCACTCATTATGCTGCTATGGGCCAGATGACATAGATTTCATTGCTGAGTGATATTACATTGTAAGTAAGTACCATAACTTCTTTATCCATTTTTCACTTTCTGCGATATTGAACATGTACCGTAAACGAGGTTCTTGTAAACAGAGCCATCCCAAACTTTGGGGTGGCTGTGTCTTTTTGATTTTAATTTCCCTAAGCTATAGGACCATAAGTGGAAGTGCCCTAGGCTCTGTTGCTTTGTTTTTTAGATGTTTCAGGAAACACCATACACTACTCCCGAGTGGCTGTTGGCAATTTACATCCCGCCCATCAGCATAACAAGGCTCCCAGTTCTCCATGGCCTGTCCTGCCTTTCTGGATTTTACACTTTTTACAGATGGCCCTTTTGACCCAGGGGAAGTGAGACTTCATTGTAGTGCAGATTTCCTTTGCAAGCTTGCATGGTTGGCCAAAAAGTGCGTATGCATTTTTTCCTGAATATATTCAGGAAAAAACGCATATGCCCTTTTTGGCCTAGTGCATCATTGTCGACGTTCTGCCTCTTTTCCTATGCTTTAAATGCAATTCCAGTCTAACTCCTGAAATCGGTTTCCTGCAATTCTGCCCAGCTTTCAAGTCCTCTTGGCAGCCTTACTTCAGTATATTTTTGGACGATAGCTGTCATTTATAACTCTGCAGGTTTGTGAATTACAGTGCCCCTGAGCTCCTCTCTTCAGCTCGCTTTCTTGTGAGCTGTCCGCAACACCGCAGGATTGCCTCAGGCCCTAATCTGGTTCCGGCACGGCACGCTGAGCCTTTGGTTAATTCCTCTTCCTGGTGGGAAATGAGAGTTAAATTTGCCCGTCCAGACACCTCCAGCTAGTCTCTCATTGGTTCTCCCTATTCCTGTTCATCATCCGCGGAATTTGCAAACTGGGCCAAACAGGAGGTTAAAGGTACTGACTCTCCAAGTCGGGAGAGTGTTAGTAAAGTGTCTAGAATGTTGCACCCGATAACCAGGGGATGAGAACTGAGACATGTTTGAACATGACTCACGATCACACGGTTGATCATAGTCTGGGTTCCAAATGCATGTTTAGCTGAAGGAAGAATCCCTTAAACCTGGAGAGTTGAGACCCGTGGAATGGGTACCATGCAATATGACTTCAAAGGGTCTTCATTTGCTCACCGAACTTCTCCAATCCTATCACTGCTGCGTTTATGGCGCTGTACTCACGCTTGATTCTCTTTCAGAGACATAGCAATCCATAGGTTTTAAGATACTTACTGTCAGGTACATTATTAGGCGTTTAATATGGGGTTTTGAGTCCATTTCGTTGAGCAAGGAGTAGCTCTTGTCTATTCCATATTTGGCTTAAGGAACTTTATCTGTGCTCATTTCAATCTCTGGTTTTATGCAGCACCCCAACTCACCTTTCCCCTTAAGCAAGCATAAGTTGGTTTTCTAAATTTGAGACCCTGTTCTCTTTTGTAATTCAGTTCCTGTGTAGCCAAGTTTACATTTCGTGTATTGGTGATATCTTAAGATGTTTCTTTTTCTGTGTTACATATTGTAGTTAGAATCATCATACCTAAATCCACTCATTATGCTGCTACGGGCCTGATGACATAGATTTAATTGCTGAGTGATATTGCATTGTACGTAAGTACCACAACTTCTTTATCCATTTTTCACTTTCTGCGATATTGAACTTGTACCGTAAACGAGGTTCTTGTAAACATAGCCGTCCAAAACTCTTGGGTGGTTCTGCCTTTTTGATTTTAATTTCCCTAAGCTATAGGACCATAAGTGGAAGTGCCCTAGGCTCTTTTCCTCTGTTTGTTAGATGTTTCAGGAAACACCATACACTTCTAACCAGTGGCTGTTGGCAATTTACTTCCCGCCCATCAGCATAACAAGGCTCCCATTTCTCCATGGCCTGTCCTGCCTTTCTGGATTTTACACTTTTTTCAGATGGCCCTTTTGACCGGGGGGAAGTGAGACTTCATTGCAGTGCAGATTTCCGTTGCAAGCTTGCTTGGTTGGCCAAAACGGGCGTATGCGTTTTTCCCTGAATATATTCAGGAAAAAACGCATACGCCCTTTTTGGCCTAGGGCATCATTGTCGACGTTCTGCCTCATTTCCTATGCATTAAATGCAATTCCATTCTAACTCCCGAAATCGGTTTCCGGCAATTCTACCCCGCTTTCAAGTCCTCTTGGCAGCCTTACTTCAGTATATTTTTGGACGATAGCTGTCATTTATAACTCTGCAGGTTTGTGAATTACAGTGCCCCTGAGCTCCTTTCTTCAACTCGCTTTCTTGTGAGCTGGCCGCAACAGCACACGATTGCTTCAGTCCCTAATCTGGTTCCGGCACGGCACGCTGAGCCTTTGCTTAATTCCTCTTCCTGGTGGGAAATGAGAGTTAAATTTGCCCGTCCAGACACCTCCAGCTAGTCTCTCATTGGTTCTCCCTATTCCTGTTCATCATCCGCGGAATTTGCAAACTGGGCCAAACAGGAGGTTAAAGGCACTGACTCTCCAAGTCGGGAGAGTGTTAGTAAGTGTCTAGAATGTTGCACCCGAGTACCAGGGGATGAGAACTGAGACATATTTGAACATGACTCACGATCACACGGTTGATCATAGTCTGGGTTCCAAATGCATGTTTAGCTGAAGGAAGAATCCCTTAAACCTGGAGAGTTGAGACCCGTGGAATGGGTACCATGCAATATGAATTCAAAGGGTCTTCATTTTCTCACCGAACCTCTCCAATCCTATCACTGCTGCGTTTATGGCGCTGTACTCATGCTTGATTCTCTTTCAGAGACATAGCAATCCATAGATTTTAAGATACTTATTGTCAGGTACATTATTAGGCGTTTAATATGGGGTTTTGAGTCCATTTCGTTGAGCAAGGGGTAGCTCTTGTCTATTACATATTTGGCTTAAGGAACCTTATCTGTGCTCATTTCAATCTCTGGTTTTATGCAGCACCCCAACTCACCTTTCCCCTTAAGCAAGCATAAGTTGGTTTTCTACATTTGAGACACTGTTCTGTTTTGTAATCCAGTTCCTGTGTAGCCAAGTTTACATTCCGTGTATTAGTGATATCTTATGATGTTTCATTTTCTGTGTGACTTATTTCAGTTAGAATCATCATAGCTGAATCCACTCATTATGCTGCTACGGGCCTGATGACATAGATTTCATTGCTGAGTGATATTGTATTGTACGTAAGTACCACAACTTCTTTATCCATTTTTCACTTTGCGGTATTGAACTTGTACTGTAAACGAGGTTCTTATAAACAGAGCCGTCCCAAACTTTTGGGTGGCTGTGTCTTTTTGATTTTAATTTCCCTAAGCTGTAGGACCATAAGTGGAAGTGCCCTAGGCTCTGTTGCTTTGTTTTTTAGATGTTTCAGGAAACACCATACAATTTTCCCAACTGGCTGTTTGAAATTTACATCCCGCCCATCAGCATAACAAGGCTCCCAGTTCTCCATGGCCTGTCCTGCCTTTCTGGATTTTACACTTTTTACAGATGGCCCTTTTGACCCGGGGGAATAGAGACTTCATTGTAGTGCAGATTTCCTTTGCAAGCTTGCCTGGTTGGCCAAAAAGTGCGTATGCTTTTTTTCCTGAATATATTCAGGAAAAAACGCGTATGCACTTTTTGGCCTAGTGCATCATTGTCGACGTTCTGCCTCTTTTCCTATGCTTTAAATGCAATTCCAGTCTACCTCCTGAAATCGGTTTCCTGCAATTCTGCCCCGCTTTCAAGTCCTCTTGGCAGCCTTACTTCAGTATATTTTTGGACGATAGCTGTCATTTATAACTCTGCAGGTTTGTGAATTACAGTGCCCCTGAGCTCCTTTCTTCAACTCGCTTTCTTGTGAGCTGGCCGCAACACCGCAGGATTGCTTCAGGCCCTAATCTGGTTCCGGCACGGCATGCTGAGCCTTTGCTTAATTCCTCTTCCTGGTGGGAAATGAGAGTTAAATTTGCCCGTCCAGACATCTCCAGCTAGTCTCTCATTGGTTCTCCCTATTCCTGTTCATCATCCGCGGAATTTGCAAACTGGGCCAAACAGGAGGTTAAAGGCACTGACTCTCCAAGTCGGGAGAGTGTTAGTAAAGTGTCTGGAATGTTGCACCCGATTAACAGGGGTTGAGAACTGAGACATATTTGAACATGACTCACGATCACACGGTTGATCATAGTCTGGGTTCCAAATGCATGTTTAGCTGAAGGAAGAATCCCTTAAACCTGGAGAGTTGAGACCCGTGGAATGGGTACCATGCAATATGACTTCAAAGGGTCTTCATTTGCTCACCGAACCTCTCCAATCCTATCACTGCTGCGTTTATGGCGCTGTACTCACGCTTGATTCTCTTTCAGAGACATAGCAATCCATAGATTTTAAGATACTTATTGTCAGGTACATTATTAGGCGTTTAATATGGGGTTTTGAGTCCATTTCGTTGAGCAAGGAGTAACTCTTGTCTGTTACATATTTGGCTTAAGGAACCTTATCTGTGCTCATTTCAATCTCTGGTTTTATGCAGCACCCCAACTCACCTTTCCCCTTAAGCAAGCATAAGTTGGTTTTCTAAATTTGAGACCCTGTTCTGTTTTGTAATTCAGTTCTGTGTAGCCAAGTTTACATTCCGTGTATTAGTGATATCTTATGATGTTTCTTTTTCTGTGTGACTTATTTCAGTTAGAATCATCATACCTGAATCCACTCATTATGCTGCTACGGGCCTGATGACATAGATTTCATTGCTGAGTGATATTGCATTGTACGTAAGTACCACAACTTCTTTATCCATTTTTCACTTTCTGCGATATTGAACTTGTACCGTAAACGAGGTTCTTGTAAACAGAGCCGTCCCAAACTTTGGGGTGGCTGGGTCTTTTTGATTTTAATTTCCCTAAGCTATAGGACCATAAGTGGAATTGACCTAGGCTCTGTTGCTTTGTCTTTTAGATGTTTCAGGAAACACCATACACTTCTCCCGAGTGGCTGTTGGGAATTTATATCCTGCCCATCAGCTTACAAGGCTCCCAGTTCTCCATGGCCTGTCCTGCCTTTCTGGATTTTACACTTTTTTCAGATGGCCCTTTTGATCGGGGGGAAGTGAGACTTCATTGTAGTGCAGATTTCCTTTGCAAGTTTGCTTGGTTGGCCAAAAAGGGCGTATGCGTTTTTTTCCTGAATATAATCAGGAAAAAACTCATACGCCCTTTTTGGCCAAGTGCCTTATTGTCGACGTTCTGCCTCTTTTCCTATGCTTTAAATGCAATTCCAGTCTACGTCCTGAAATCGGTTTCCTGCAATTCTGTCCCGCTTTCAAGTCCTCTTGGCAGCCTTAGTTCAGTATATTTTTGGACGAGAGCTGTCATTTATACCTCTGCAAGTTTGTGAATGACAGTGCCCCTGAGCTCCTTTCTTCAACTCGCTTTCTTGTGAGCTGGCCGCAACACTGCAGGATTGCTTCACGCCCTAAACTGGTTCCGGCACGGCACGCTGAGCCTTTGGTTAATTCCTCTTCCTGGTGGGAAATGAGAGTTAAATTTGCCCGTCCAGACACCTCCAGCTAGTCTCTCATTGGTTCTCCCTATTCCTGTTCATCTTCCGCAGAAATTGCAAACTGGGCCAAACAGGAGGTTAAAGGGACTGACTCTCCACGTCGGGAGAGTGTTAGTAAAGTGTCTGGAATGTTGCACCCGAGTACCAGGGGACGAGAACGGAGACATATTTGAACACGTCTCCCGATCACACGGTTGATCATACTCTGGGTTCCACATGCATGTTTTAGCTGAAGGAAGAATCCCTAAAACCTGGAGAGTTGACACCCGTGGAATGGGTACCATGCAATATGACTTCAAAGGGTCTTCATTTGCTCACCGAACTTCTCCAATCCTATCACTGCTGCGTTTATGCCCCTGTACACATGCTTGATTCTCTTTCGGAGACATAGCAATCCATAGGTTTTAAGATACTTACAAGTCAGCTACATTCTTAGTCGTTTATTATGGGGTGTTGAGCCCATTTCTTTGAGCAAGGAGTAGCTCTTGTCTATTACATATTTGGCTTAAGGAACGTTATCTGTGCTCATTTCAATCTCTGGTTTTATGCAGCACCCCAACTCACCTTTCCCCTTAAGCAAGCATAAGTTGTTTTCTAAATTTGAGACCCTGTTCTGTTTTGTAATCCAGTTCCTCTGTAGCCAAGTTTACATTCCGTGTATTAGTGATATCTTATGATGTTTCTTTTTCTGTGTGACTTATTTCAGTTAGAATCATCATACCTGAATCCACTCATTATGCTGCTATGGGCCTGATGACATAGATTTCATTGCTGAGTGATATTGCATTGTACATAAGTACCACAACTTCTTTATCCATTTTTCGCTTTCTGCGATATTGAACTTGTACCGTAAATGACGTTATTGTAAACAGAGCTATCCCAAACTTTGGGGTGGCTGTGTCTTTTTGATTTTAATTTCCCTAAGCTATAGGACCATAAGTGGAAGTGCCTTAGGCTCTGTTGCTTTGTTTTTTAGATGTTTCAGGAAACACCATACACTTCTCCCCATTGGCTGTTCGCAATTTACATCCGGCCCATCAGCATAACAAGTCTCCCAGTTCTCCATGGCCTGTCCTGCCTTTCTGGATTTTACACTTTTTTCAGATGGCCCTGTTATCCGGGGGAAAGTGAGATTTCATTGTAGTGCAGATTTCCTTTTCAAGCTTGCTTGGTTGGCCAAAAAGTTCGTAGACGTTTTTTCCTGAATACATTCAGGAAAAAATGCATACGCCCTTTTTTGCCAAGTGTATCATTGTCGACGTTCTGCCTCTTTTCCTATGCTTTAAATGCAATTCCAATCTACCTCCTGAAATCGGTTTCCTGAAATTCTGCCGTGCTTTCAAGTCGTCTTGGCAGGCTTACTTCAGTATATTTTTGGACGATAGCTGTCATTTATAACTCTGCAGGTTTGTGAATTACAGTGCCCCTGAGCTCCTTTTTTCAACTCGCTTTCTTGTGAGATGGCCACAACACCGCAGGATTGCTTCAGGCCCTAATCTGGTTCCGGCACGGCACACTGAGCCTTTGGTTAATTCCTCTTCCTGGTGGGAAATAAGAGTTAATTTTGCCAGTCCAGACACCTCCAGCTGGTCTCTCATTGGTTCTCCCTATTCCTGTTCATCTTCCGCAGAAATTGCAAACTGGGCCAAACAGGAGGTTAAAGGCACTGACTCTCCAAGTCGGGAGCGTGTTAGTAAAGCCTCTGGAATGTTGCACCCGAGTACCAGGGAACGAGAACTGAGACATATTGGAACACGTCTCCCGATCACACGGTGGATCATACTCTGGGTTCCACATGCATGTTTTAGCTGAAGGAAGAATCCCTTAAACCTGGAGAGTTGAGACCCGTGGAATGGGTACCATGCAATATGACTTCAAAGGTCTTCATTGGCTCACCGAATGTCTCCAATCCTATGACTGCTGCGTTTATGCCCCTGTACACATGCTTGATTCTCTTTCGGAGACATAGCAATCCATAGGTTTTAAGATACTTACTAGTCAGGTACATTCTTAGGCATTTAATAGGGGGTGTTGAGTCCATTTCCTTGAGCAAGGAGTAGCTCTTGTCTATTACATGTTTGGCTTAAGGAACTTTATCTGTGCTCATGTCAATCTCTGGTTTTATGCAGCACCCCAACTCACCTTTCCTCTTAAACAAGCATAAGTTGGTTTTCTAAATTTGAGACCCTGTTCTGTTTTGTAATTGAGTTCCTGTGTAGCCAAGTTTACATTCAGTGTATTAGTGATATCTTATGATGTTTCTTTTTCTGTGTGACTTATTTCAGTTAGAATCATCATACCTGAATCCACTCATTATGCTGCTATGGGCCTGATGACATAGATTTCATTGCTGAGTGATATTGCATTGTACGTAAGTACCACAAATTCTTTGTCCATTTTTCACTTTCTGCGATATTGAACTTGTACCGTAAACTAGGTTCTTGTAAACAGAGCCATCCAAAACTTTGGGGTGGCTGTGTCTTTTTGATTTTAATTTCCCTAAGCTATAGGACCATAAGTGGAAGTGCCCTAGGCTCTGTTGCTTTGTTTTTTAGATGTTTCAGGAAACACCATACACTTCTCCCGAGTGGCTGTTGGCAATTTACATCCCGCCCATCAGCATAACAAGGCTCCCAGTTCTCCATGGCCTGTCCTGCCTTTCTGGATTTTACACTTTTTTCAGATGGCCCTTTTGACCGGGGGGAAGTGAGACTTCATTGTAGTGCAGATTTCCTTTGCAGGCTTGCTTGGTTGGCCAAAAAGGGCGTATGCGTTTTTTCCTGAATATATTCAGGAAAAAACGCATACGCCCTTTTTGGCCAAGTGCATCATTGTGGACGTTCTGCCTCTTTTCCTATGCTTTAAATGCAATTCCAGTCCACCTCCTGAAATTGGTTTCCTGCAATTCTGCCCCGCTTTGAAGTCCTCTTGGCAGCCTTCCTTCAGTATATTTTTGGACGATAGCTGTCATTTATAACTCTGCAGGTTTGTGAATTACAGTGTCCCTGAGCTCCTTTCTTCAACTCGCTTTCTTGTGAGCTGGCCGCAACACCGCAGGATTGCTTCAGGCCCTAATCTAGTTCCACCACGGCACGCTGAGCCTTTGGTTAATTCCTCTTCCTGGTGGGAAATGAGAGTTAAATTTGCCCGTCCAGACACCTCCAGCTAGTCTCTCATTGGTTCTCCATATTCCTGTTCATCTTCCGCAGAAATTGCAAACTGGGCCAAAAAGGAGGTTAAAGGCACTGATTCTCCAAGTCGGGAGAGTGTTAATAAAGCGTCTGGAATGTTGCACCCGAGTACCAGGGGACGAGAACTGAGACATATTTCAACACGTCTCCCGATCACACGGTTGATCATACTCTGGGTTCCACATGCATGTTTTAGCTGAAGGAAGAATCCCTTAAACCTGGAGAGTTGAGACCCGTGGAATGGGTACCATGCAATATGATATCAAAGGGTCTTCATTTGCTCACCGAACCTCTCCAATCCTATCACTGCTGCGTTTATGCCCCTGCACACATGCTTGATTCTCTTTCAGAGACATAGCAATCCATAGGTTTTCAGATACTTACTTGTTAGGTACATTCTTAGGTGTTTAATATGGGGTGTTGAGTCCATTTCGTTGAGCAAGGAGTAGCTCTTGTCTATTCCATATTTGGCTTAAGGAACTTTATCTGTGCTCATTTCAATCTGTGGTTTTATGCAGCACCCCAACTCACCTTTCCCCTTAAGCAAGCATAAGTTGGTTTTCTAAATTTGAGACCCTCTTCGTCTTTGTAAACCAGTTCCTGTGTAGCCAAGTTTACATTCCGTGTATTAGTGATATCTTATGATGTTTCTTTTTCTGTGTGACTTATTTCAGTTAGAATCATCATACCTGAATCCACTCATTATGCTGCTATTGGCCTGATGACATAGATTTAATTGCTGAGTGATATTGCATTGTACGTAATTACCACAACTTCTTTATCCATTTTCCACTTTCTGCGATATTGAACTTGTACCATAAATGCGGTTCTTGTAAACAGAGTTGTCCCAAACTTTTGGGTGGCTGTGTCTTTTTGATTTTAATTTCCCTAATCTATAGTACCATAAGTGGAAGTGCCCTAGGCTCTGTTGCTTTGTTTTTTACATGTTTCAGGAAACACCATACACTTCTCCCGAGTGGCTGTTGGCAATTTACATCCCGCCCATCAGCATAACAAGGCTCCCAGTTCTCCATGGCCTGTCCTGCCTTTCTGGATTTTACACTTTTTTCAGATGGCCCTTTTGACCAGTGGGAAGTGAGACTTCATTGTAGTGCAGATTTCCTTTGCAAGCTTGCTTGGTTGGCCAAAAAGGGCGTATGCGTTTTTTCCTGAATATATTCAGGAAAAAACGCATACGCCCTTTTTGGCCAAGTGCATCATTGTGGACGTTCTGCCTCTTTTCCTATGCTTTAAATGCAATTCCAGTCTACCTCCTGAAATCGGTTTCCTGCAATTCTGCCTTGCCTCCAATGCCTCTTCATAGCCTTACCTCAATATATTTTTTGAAAATAGTTGGCCTTTATAACTCTGCAGGTTTTTGAATTGCAGTGGCCCTTAGCTCCATTTTTCTGCTCTTATTTTTGTAATCTTGCCTCATAACCACAGGATTCCTTCAGGCCCTATTCTTCTTCTGGGGCACCTTGCTGTCCCTTTGGTTTATTCTTCTTACTGATGTGAAATTAGAGTGACATGTGCCCATTGAAACTGCTACAGCTAGTTTCTCACTGGTTCCCCCTATTCCCATTCATCCTCCGCACTAACTGCAGACTGTGCGATACTAGAACTTAAAGGCATTGACTCTCCATGTGGGGATATTGTTAGTAAAGTGGCTGGAATGTCGATCCGGAGTCCCAGGAGAGGAAAAATGAGGTGCGTTTTAGAAACCTTTCCCGATCATATGGTATACCAGTTGCTGGGTTTCCCAAGCATGGTTTAGCTGTAGGAAGATTCCCTTCAACCTGGAGTTTTGGGACCCTTGGAATGAGTAGCATGAAGTATTGCATTAAACTTTTGGCAGTTGCTCACCAAAGCTCACCAATCCTCTCAGCCCCAAGTGTGCAGCCTTATGTCTTATCCAGCTGTGGGTTTATATGTGGTCAATCCAGGTTGCATCACAGCCCCTGAGCAAATTTTGTAAGAATTTTTCTCTCTTTCATTGTTTCTGCATTTTGTTTTTAAAATTTATTTCTATAATGGGGTTTAGCTCATTTTCACTGCTGTGTTTGTGCCACTCTGCACACACTTGATTCCCTTATGGAGATATATCAATACATGGGTTTTAAGATTCTTATTACTCAGATATATTTCTCTGCGGTGTATAGGGTGTGTTGAGGCCAGTTCATTGAGCAAGGTGTAGATCTTGTCTAATATCTATTTGGTTTATTGAACGGTATCTGTGCTAATTTCAAACTCTGGTTTAATGCATCACCCCACCTCTCCTTTCCCCTTAAGCTGACATAAGTGTGTTTTCTAAATGTGAGACACTGTTCTGTTCTGTAATTCATTTCTTGTGCAGCCATATTTACCCTCCCTCTATAAGTGATATCTTATGATATGTTTCTTTTTCTGTTTGACTTATTTCAAGTAGTATTATCGGACCTAAATCCACTCTTTATCCTTCTACTAGCCTTATTACCTTGATTTCATGGTGAAGAGATATTCCATTGTACATAAGTACCACATCTTCTTTATCCATTGTTCTCTTTCCTGGGATATTTAAGGTGTACTGAAGTTGAGGTTCTTGTAAACAGAGTAGCCCTAAACTGTGGTGTGCTTGTGTCTTGTTGATTTTTAGACTTCCCTAGATATACTCCCATGATTGGAAGTGTCCTATGCTCTGTAGCTCTGTTTTTTAGATGATTTAGGAACCACCATACACTTCTCCAGAGTGGCTCTCGGCAGTTCACACACTGCCCATCAGCGTATAAAGGCTCCCTGTTCTCCATGGCCTGTCCTGCATTTCTGGTTTTTACAATTTTTTAGGATGGCCCTTTTGACCGGTGGGAAATGAGACTTCTTTGTTGTGCACATTTGCATTGCTTGCTTGCTTCGTTGCCCATAAAGTGCGTATGCGTTTTTTCCTGGATATAATCAGGAAAAAACGCATACGCCCTTTTGGGCCAACTGCATCATTGTCGAAATTCTGCCGCTTTTCATGTGCTTTAAAGACGAGTCCAATCTATCTCTTGAAATCTGTTTCTTGCAATTCTGTCTTGCATTCAGATCCTCTTCTTTGCCTTACCTCAACATATTTTTGGACGTTAGTTTTCATTTATAACTCTGCAGGTTTGTGAATTGCAGTGACCCTGAGCTCCATTTTTTAAGTTGCTCTTTTGTGAGCTGGCCTCAAACCCGCAGGATTGCTTCAGGCCCTATTTTGGCTCCGGCGAGGCGGGCTGAGCCTTTTTTCAATTCTTATTCTTAATGGGAAATTAGAGTGATATGTGCCCGTCCAAACCCCTACAACTATTCTCTCATTGGTTCCCCCTCTTCCCGTTCATCCTCCTCACAATTTGCAAAATGTGTGAAACAGAAGTTGAAATGTGCTGATTCTCCAAGTGGGCAGATTCTAAGTAACGTGGCTGGAATGGTGAACAGGAGCACCAGGAGAGGATAAATGAGCTGCATTTTAGACACATCTCCCGATCACATGGTGTACAGTCCTCTGGGTTTTCCATGCATGTTTTAGCTGTAGGAAGATCCCTTGAACCTGCAGATTTGGGACCCATTGAATGGGTACCAGGTAGTATTACTTTAAAGGGTGTGCATTTCCTCACCCAACCTCACATTTCTCTTAGTGCAAACAGTTTCCAGCCTTATGTCTCATCCTGCTGTGGGTCTAGATGTGTTCAATCCATGTTGCATCACCGTCCCTGAGGAAAAGTTGTAAGAGGTTTTCTCTGTCTCTCTGTCGTTTATTTTTTTCAATTTATTACTATATTGGTTACAGCTGATTTTCAAAGCTCTGTTTCTTGCTGCTGTACATCCACTTGATTCACGTACAGAGAGACATCAGTAAATTCTTTTTCAGATTCTTACCAGTCGTATATATTCTTTTCCGGTGACTTGAGTGTGCTGAGTGCAGTTCTTTTAGCTACCGTGTGGGCCTTGTTGATTATCAGTTTGGTATTTGGAATGGTATCTTTGCTAATTTCAACCTCCTGGATGATGCCTCACCCCTCCCCACCTTTCCCGTTTAGCAGCCTTATGCGTGTTTTCTACATATTTGACTATGTTTTTGTTTTGTAATTTATTTCATGTGTAGCCATTTTGGATTCCACCTTTAAGTGATATCTTATGATATGTGTCTTTTTCTTTTTGAATTATGTCACTTAGAAAGATCATACGTAACTCCTCCGGAGTTGTTACAACTGGCCATATTTCATTGATTTCCAGGCTGAATAATATTCCACTCTACCTAAGTACCACATCTCTATCCATTTTTTCCCTCCAGAGACATTTAAGTTATATCCTAGTCGAGGACCTTTTTAACAGAGAGGGGGTAAACATTGGGGTGCCTGTGTCCTCTCAATTTTTGTTTTTCCCAAGATATACGCCCATGAGTGCAAGTGCCCTATGCTCTGTAGCTCATTTTTTAGATGCTTTAGTAAACACAATACACTTCTCCAGAATGGCCATTGGCAATATACATTTCCACTATAAGTCTCACAGGGCTCCCTCTTCTCCTTGCCCTGTCCTGCATTTCTGTTGTTTACGCTTTATGAGGATGGCTCTTCTGACTGATGCGAAGTGATATCTTTTGTAGTATTGACTTCCAGTGCCCACCTGTTTGCTTGGCTAAAAAAGTGTATGCCCTTTTCTTGAATATATACAGAAAAAAACGCATACACCCTTTTTGGCCAACTGCAATGTTGGCAATGTTCAGCTCCTTTTCTTGTGCTTAATGGCGAGTCCTTTCTACCTCCTCAGATCCCTTTCCTGCCATTCTCCCTTGCTTACAAGTCCTTTTCTCTGACTTTCCTCAAGACATTTTTCAGTGATGGATATTTTCAACTCTGCAGTTTCGTGAATTTTACTGCCCCTGAGTTCCATTGTTCAACTTGTGTTTATGGGAACTGGCCACAAAGCAGCAGGATTTCCTCAAGCCCTATACTGTTTCCATGGGCAACCCTAGCCTTTGGTCAATTCGTCTTCCTGATTGGAAATTAGAGTGACATGTGCCTGTCTGAACACCTAGGACTTGTCTCTCATTGTTCTTCATCCTTCCGCTTCATCCTCTGGACAAATTCCAAACTGTACACAACAGGATGTTGACAGTGCTGACATCTCCAAGTGGGGAGACTGTTAGTAAAGACGCTGGAGGGGTGAACCCGAGCACCAGGAGATGAGGAGATGAGATGCCTTTTCCAAACTCTTCCCGATCAGACGGTATACCATCCTCTGGGTGTGACAGACATGTTTTAGCAGTAGGAAGAGTCCCATTCATGTAAGGAGAACATCAGGGCTTTTTCAAAATCAGTGTCTCCCCGAAACACAAACTGGGGAATTTTTTAAGCTACGGCTACACATATGTTCATTAAGGGCCTTGGGAAGTAGGCAGAGTCCAAACTTTAGATGATTGAAGTCTTCAGGGTCAGAAGCACTCACCACCAGCTTCCCTTAGGTTACACTTTAACTGTCATTGATAGATGATGTCAGTAAAAATATCTATTCTTTTTCAGATTATTTCCCCTTATAGCTTATTGCAAAATGTTGAGTGTAGTTCCCTGTGCTATACAGTAGTTCCTTGTTGATGATCTATTTTATACATAGCAGTGTGTATGTGTTAATCCCAAACTGTTAATTTATCCCTCCTCCCACCTTTCCCCTTTGGTAATAATAAATTATAAGATTTTATACTTCTCAGAAATGGGGGAGCTGAAAGAGAGGTATCATTTTCAATGGAAAAGCATTTAAAACAAGATTGAAGCTTTAACCAAGATTATTAGATGTACATCCTTGGAAAGTAATCACTTCGTTTCTCTAATATTGACCTGACAAATAAGACAAACCTTTTCACTGAACTTGCTTATAATAAAGTGATGGAAATATCAAATGGAAGTGTTAGAAACATCTTCTTTTACCCGAGCCTTATACACTGTTCTATGTTAACTACAGTTTGGCTCACACATCTGTTCATTGAGGTTACAATAGTCTCAATTTCTGTTACTGATCCTCCAGAGTGGACCCCAACAAGTGTCCCCCTGCCCAGTGTCATTGGGGCCAACAGATCGAGACTGAGTTTGGTTCACAAGCAAAGGAAACTTTATATTTTGATCAGAGAATGGAGAGGTGAGAGCATGCACTACCCCCTGGGCTGTGGGCTGGGCTGCTGTGTAGAGATCCTGTCAGAGTCAGTGGGAGGGAGGGGGCGGAGCTCTCGAGGGCCGGGTTGGCTGCAGCTCAGGCTCTGTATCGCGGAGTCTGCACTGGGCCCCAGGAGCTGAGGTGTCGTCCCAGCCATTCTGCACTAGGAAATCTGGTCTGAAGTGCCAGGTGTGGAACCTCTGCATGCGGGACCCTAGGAGCACATGAAATTAGACAAAGCACAAAGGATAAAAAAGGTTAGACTTGACTTTATTGCCCAGATTCTATTTTTATCTCCCAGGGATTTTTAATGGGCTTTGCTGGGGACAAACCCCTCCTCTGCCTTTTGTCCCGTTCCTCATTCTTGGAGTGCTGAGGGTGCAGACCCTTCTTCTGTAACTGCTGAGTGCTGAGTTGGGAGCCCTCATACCCGGGGGCGAGGGTCAGAGCTTCTCCCCAGCAGCCTCCAGGTGACGTTGATTGTCCCCAGGCCCCCTGCCTCCCTGCTCGTCCACCTGAGCACCAGCATTGGAAGTGTTATAGATTCTAATGACCTTTAAGGGTCCAGGAAAGAGATGTGCAGAGACGCTGTGGGGGCCGGTTTCACCCCGCCCCACATTTGTTCAGCCACCTTAGGCTGACCGTTTCTGCCAGCCTAGATGCTCTGACCAGTAGTCTGCACTTTCTTCAATTAGGCCCCTGAATTAACGTACAAACAGCACCAGGTGTCAGAGCCCTGCCTGCTCAACTCCCAGACAGTCCAGGGTCAGTGGTGATCAAGGACCATGATGGCCACTGAGTCAACAGCCTTTTGAAGTAAACAGGAGTCCAGCCAGTCTTATTGGCCACCATCATCACGGTGTCTGTAGGCTTTTCTATGGTGACAGTGTGATATACGGTTCCCCCGCCAAGATTATTAGCTCCCCTCTGGGTGCAGTATGTCCTGCAAGCAGTAGTCTACTCTTTTGGGACACACTCTTGTTGTTTTATGAGAGAAACTCCAGGTCAAGTGATGTTCACATGAGTCGTCATGGTGCCCTGTTGCCCCCGGTTATCTCTCTGGATGTTGAAGTTGGAAGGCCTCCTCACTCGAGGTTGGTGTGCCCACAGAGCGAACCCTGAAACTTCAGGGCATGGTTGGTGGTTAGGATCACCACGTGGGGTCCTTTTCCCTTAGGAGGGAGGTGACCTTTGGGGCTGCTGATTTCCAGGTTTTTAGATACCGCCAGTATCTTGGCCAGATGTGGCAGTTGGCCAAGCCCCTTGGTGACCGTAGTTTATCCTACCTGGATGGCATTCTTGCATTGTTCCATTTCAAGTGGTCCCAGTTTTTGCACTAATTCTCCAATGGCGATTCACCTTTCACCGGGAATGTAAAGGTCAAAGGGTTTAGCTAAATTAGGGAGTTCCAGGGCAAGGGTCTGAATTGACTGCTCTTTCCATTCTTGAAAGGCCACTTCTGGATTCTATTCAACAGGATCATCATCTTTTCCTTTCAGTGTTTCATATAGAGGCCCAGCTAGTAGACTGTAGTTAGGGATCCAGAAGCAGCAAACCCTGGCCTCCCCAGGAACCCCTAAGCTGTCTTCTAGTTTTAGAAAGGGGTAAGGCTGAAAATGGTTTCTTCCCTTTCCTGGGATGGGCTTCTCCGACCTTCTGTGAGAATGAAGCCCAGGCAGGTCACCGCAGTCTGTGATATTTGAGCTTTTTCTTGGACAACTTCTATCCTTTATTGGCTTGGTAGTTCAGAGGCCTCCTTAGTAGGGCTGGCGATCAGAATGTCGTCTGTGTACTGAAGGAGGGTTTCCTTTTCCAGAGGTAGAATTTTAGGTCTTTAGCTAAGCTTTCCCCAAAGATGGTGTGGGAATTTTTGCACCCTTGGGGCAAGACGGCCCGGAAGTATTGTTTTAGTTGTATGTTGAGTCCTGCCACTCACAAGCCAAAATTTCTTGTGACTCTGGGACTAATGGAATACAAAAGAAGGCATCATTGAAGACTAATACAGAATACCATGTCCTGGTGGTTGGTAGAATGACCAGCAGGGTGTAGGAATTAGGAGCAGCTGGAGGTATATCCTCGGTGACTTCACTGACTGTCCTGACATCCTTTACCAGGTCCCCAGCAGCCCATGGGGCTCTCGTGGTCAGACCAATCCCAGAATATGGAGCTCACCTGGGCAGGTACCCCACCCCCACCCCAGCCCACGGGGCTCTCGTGGTCAGGCCCCTCCCAGGATACAGAGCTACCCTTGCAGGTACCATGGCAGGGCTGGGCACACAGGAACCGTGCACATAGCCCTCATTGCAGAGCACCCCCAGCTCACCTGTCGCTCAGAGCTGACACAGAGCACCTCAGAGCAGGACTTGAACTAACAAACAGCAGCTGCGACAGGTCTGTGACCCTGGGCATCACTCTGTGCGGCCTCCCTCCACCTGGTCTTCCAGAGACTTCCACTGCACCCGGGGCACCAGGCCTCTGTCTCCAACCACCACCCACCCCTCCTCTCCCTGACTCCTGGGTTCCTCTCATTAGGAGAGGGTTTTCTTGAAGTTGTCTCCCACTCATGGGCCAGATAAAATGATTAGAAAACAAGCCAAAGCTGCAGCTCCTTGTCTATCCTGACTCTCAGGAGCCCACACCTGTTCCTTGGACCTGGCCGGTTCAGCAAGTTCCATTTTCTGCAACTGTGAGCCCCTGAGGGGTGATGATTGGCTGACCTGGGCAGCCTTACCATGCCGGCCAGCCCTCCCCAGGTGTGCCTGGGTTGAGATCAATATAAATACCACTCCAGGCAGCAAGAGCCCCTGCAGCCGTGCCTGACGCCATTTTCTCTGCCCTGTCAGCAGTCTCGGGGCTGGGCTGGTGGGAGGGAGTGAGAGGCCACGGCTTTGTAGGTGGCCCAGTGTGAGTGGGGCTCTGCTGGACTTTCTGCAGCAGTTGCCAGGCTGCCACCTGCTAAAGAAGAGGATGTGTCACCTATACCTGCTGCTGGAATTTCTCCCTGGGCAGAGGTGAGGAAGGAAAGAAGCAGTGGGGGCAGGGACAGGACGGGTATCTCAGGCAGGGAAATGGAAATCTTCCAGAAGAGCACCCAGGGCCAGGACCATCCTGGCTGGCCTGCAGGCACCAAGTCGGCCGGCATGCTGTCACTCGTGTGGCTCTATGGCCCTTCCTCTAGGCTTTCAAGTCCTTGTATATATTCAGGTGTTTTACCTGGGACGGGTGGGAATAGTTCAGCAGCAACTGGCCTGGGGCTCAGCTCACGTTTACTCCCAGATGCCTCGGCACGGTGCCCCAGCTTTGCAATGAGGACGCTTGTTGCGTGGGGGCTGCTGGCTGAATGGGAGACAATTCCCCACCACTGACCAACTTCAGAATTGTTTACAACTGGAGCAAGTGCCCTGATACGGTTTTCCTCTGTGGAACTGGTGGGTTCTGTGTTTTTTTTCTCTTTTTCGTTTTTGGTTCAAGGTAGATTTTATTCCTCTTTTTTGTATTTACAGATACAAGCATGGAAATAATTTATTCATATAAATACATGTATGTGA
Organism: Orcinus orca; assembly: GCF_937001465.1. Taxonomy (NCBI): domain Eukaryota; kingdom Metazoa; phylum Chordata; class Mammalia; order Artiodactyla; family Delphinidae; genus Orcinus; species Orcinus orca. The sequence continues at coordinate 1,725,564 of NW_026043955.1, read as the reverse complement.
AGGGAATAATTGTTTTTTCTGTTTTATTTTTTAAATTTTATTTCTTTTTAATTTTGAATTTTATTTTATATTTTTATACAGCAGGTTCTTATTGGTTACCTATTTTATACGTATAAATGTATACATGCCAATCCCAGTCTCTCAACTCCTCCCACCACCACCCCCCCAACAGCCTTCCACCCTTGTTGTCCATACGTTTGTTGTCTACATCTGTTGCTATATTTATGCCTTGCAAAATGGTTAACCTGTACAGTTTTTCTAGGTTCCACATATATGCATGAATATACAAGATTTGTTTTTCTCTTTCTGACTTACTTCACTCTGTATGAGACTCTCTAGATCCATCGACGTCTTGACAAATGACCCAATTTCATTCCTTTTCATGGCTTAGTAATATTCCATTTTATATATGTACCACAGCTTTATGCATACGTCTGTCTGTGGGCATTTAGGTTGCTTCCATTACCTCGATATTGTAAAGAGTGAGGCAATGAACATTGCGGTGAATGTCTCTTTTTGATTTATGGTTTTGTCTGGGTATATGTCCAGAACTGGTATTGCTGTATCATATGGTAATTCTACTGTTAGTTTCTTAAGAAACTCCATATTGTTCTCCATAGTGACTGTATCAATTTATATTCCCAACAATAGTGGAAGAGGGTTCCTTTTCTCCACACCCTTTCCAGCATTTTTTTTTTGTAGATTTTCTGATGATGCCCATTCTACCAGGTGTGAGGTGATACCTCATTGCTGAGTCCATTTCCTTGAGCAAGGGGTAGGTCTTGTCTATTAAATATTTGGCTTATGGAACGGTATCTGTGCTAATTTCAAACTCTGGTTTTATGCAGCACCCCAACTCACCTTCCCACTTAAGCAAGCATAAGTTGGTTTTCTAAATTTGAGACCGTGTTCTGTTTTGTAAATCAGTTCATGTGTAGCCAAGTTCTCATTCCATGTATTAGTGGTACCTTATGATGTTTCTTTTTCTGTGTGACTTTTTTCACTTAGAATCACCGTGCCTCAATCCACTCATTATGCTGGTACGGGCCTGGTGACATAGTTTTCATTGCTGAGAGGTATTCTGTTGTACGTAAGTACCGCAACTTCTTTATCCATTATTTGTTCTCTGGCATATTTAACTTATGCTGCAGAAGAGGTTCCTGTAAACAGAGCTGTCCTAAACTTTGGGGTGGCTGTGTCTTTTTGATTTTAATTTCCCTAAGCTATAGGACCATAAGTGGAAGTGCCCTAGGCTCTGTTGCTTTGTTTTTTATATGTTTCAGGAAACACCATACACTTCTCCCGAGTGGCTGTTGGCAATTTACATCCCACCCATCAGCATAACAAGGCTCCCAGTTCTCCATGGCCTGTCCTGCCTTTCTGGATTTTACACTTTTTTCAGATTGCCCTTTTGACCGGGGGGAAGTGAGACTTCATTGTAGTGCAGATTTCCTTTGCAAGCTTGCTTGGTTGGCCAAAAAGTGCGTATGCGTTTTTCCCTGAATATATTCAGGAAAAAACGCATACGCCCTTTTTGGCCAAGTGCATCATTGTCGACGTTCTGCCTCTTTTCCTATGCTTTAATTGCAATTCCAGTCTGCCTCCTGAAATCGGTTTCCTGCAATTCTGCCCCGCTTTCAAGTCCGCTTGGCAGCCTTACTTCAGTATATTTTTGGACGATAGCTGTCATTTATAACTCTGCAGGTTTGTGAATTACAGTGCTCTTGAGCTCCTTTCTTCAACTCGCTTTCTTGTGAGCTGCCCGCAACACTGCAGGATTGCTTCAGGCCCTAATCTGGGTCTGGCACGGCATGCTGAGCCTTTGGTTAATCCTCTTCCTGGTGTGAAATAAGAGTTAAATTTGCCCGTCCAGAAACCTCCAGCTAGTCTCTCATTGGTTCTCCCTATTCCTGTTCATCTTCCGCAGAAATTGCAAACTGGGCCAAACAGGAGGTTAAAGGCACTGACTCTCCAAGTCGGCAGAGCGTTAGTAAAGCATCTGGAATGTTGCACACGAGTACCAGGGGACGAGAAATGAGACATATTGGAACACGTCTCCCGATCACATGGTTGATCATACTCTGGGTTCCACATGCATGCTTTAGCTGAAGGAAGAATCCCTTAAACCTGGAGAGTTGAGACCCGTGGAATGGGTACCATGCAATATGACTTCAAAGGGTCTTCATTTGCTCACCGAACCTCTCCAATCCTATCACTGCTGCGTTTATGCCAGTGTACACACGCTTGATTCTCTTTCGGAGACATAGCAATCCATAGGTTTTAAGATACTTACTAGTCAGGCACATTCTTAGGCGTTTAATATGAGGTGTTGAGTCCATTTCGTTGAGTAAGGAGTAGCTCTTGTCTATTACATATTTGGCTTAAGGAACTTTATCTGTGCTCATTTCAATCTCTGGTTTTATGCAGCACCCCAACTCACCTTTCCCCTTAAGCAAGCATAAGTTGGTTTTCTATATTTGAGACCCTGTTGTGTTTTGTAATCCAGTTCCTGTGTAGCCAAGTTTACATTCCGTGTATTAGTGATATCTTATGATGTTTCTTTTTCTGTGTGACTTATTTCAGTTAGAAACATCATACCTGAATCCACTCATTATGCTGCTATGGGCCTGATGACATAGATTTCATTGCTGAGTGATATTGCATTGTACATAAGTACCACAACTTCTTTATCCATTTTTCACTTTCTGCGATATTAAACTTGCCCCGTAAACGAGTTTCTTGTAAACAGAGCCGTCCCAAACTTTGGGGTGGCTGTGCCTTTTTGATTTTAATTTCCCTAAGCTATAGGACCATAAGTGGAAGTGCCCTAGGCTCTGTTGTTTTGTTTTTTAGATGTTTCAGGAAACACCATACACTTCTCCCGAGTGGCTGTTGGCAATTTACATCCCGCCCATCAGCATAACAAGGCTCCCATTTCTCCATGGCCTGTCCTGCCTTTCTGGATTTTACACTTTTTTCAGATGGCACTTTTGACCTGGGGGAAGTGAGACTTCATTGTAGTGCAGATTTCCTTTGCAAGCTTGCTTGGTTGGCCAAAAAGGGCGTATGCGTTTTTTCCTGAATATATTCAGGAAAAAACGCATACGCCCTTTTTGGCCAAGTGCATCATTGTCGACGTTCTGCCTCTTTTCCTATGCTTTAAATGCAATTCCAGTCTACCTCCTGAAATCGGTTTCCTGCAATTCTGCCCCGCTTTCAAGTCCTCGTGGCAGACTTACTTCAGTATATTTTTGGACGATAGCTGTCATTTATAACTCTGCAGGTTTGTGAATTACAGTGCCCCTGAGCTCCTTTCTTCAACTCGCTTTCTTGTGAGCTCGCCGCAACACCGCACGATTGCTTCAGGCCCTAATCTGGTTCCGGCACGGCACGCTGAGCCTTTGCTTAATTGCTCTTCCTGGTGGGAAATGAGAGTTAAATTTGCCCGTCCAGACAACTGCAGCTAGTCTCTCATTGGTCCTCCCTATCCCTGTTCATCTTCCGCAGAAATTGCAAACTGGGCCAAGCAGGAGGTTAAAGGCACTGACTCTCCAAGTCGAGAGAGTGTTAGTAAAGCATCTGGAATGTTGCACCTGAGTACCAGCGGTCGAAAACTGAGACATATTGGAACACGTCTCCCGATCACATGATTGATCATACTCTGGGTTCCACATGCATGCTTTAGCTGAAGGAAGAATCCCTTAAACCTGGAGAGTTGAGACCCGTGGAATGGGTACCATGCAATATGACTTCAAAGGGTCTTCATTTGCTCACCGAACCTCTCCAATCCTATCACTGCTGCGTTTATGACCCTGTACACACGCTTGATTCTCTTTCAGAGACATAGCAATCCATAGGTTTTAAGATACTTACTAGTCAGGTACATTCTTAGGCGTTTAATATGGGGTTTTGAGTCCATTTCGTTGAGCAAAGAGTAGCTCTTGTGTATTACATATTTGGCTTAAGGAACTTTATCTGTGCTCATTTCAATCTCTGGTTTTATGCAGCACCCCAACTCACCTTTCCCCTTAAGCAAGCATAACTTGGTTTTCTACATTTGAGAACCTGTTGTGTTTTGTAATCCAGTTCCTGTGTAGCCAAGTTTACATTCCATGTATTAGTGATATCTTATGATGTTTCTTTTTCTGTGTGACTTATTTCAGTTAGAATCATCATACCTGAATCCACGCATTATGCTGCTATGGGCCTGATGACATACATTTCATTGCTGAGTGATATTGCATTGTACGTAAGTACCACACCTTCTTTATCCATTTTTCACTTTCTGCGATATTGAACTTGTCCCGTAAAAGAGTTTCTTGTAAACAGAGCCGTCCCAAACTTAGGGGTGGCTGTGTCTTTTTGATTTTAATTTCCCTAAGCTATAGAACCATAAGTGGAATTGCCCTAGGCTCTGTTAGTTTGTTTTTTAGATGTTTCAGGAAACAACATACACTTCTCCCGAGTGGCTGTTGGCAATTTACATCCCGCCCATCAGCATAACAAGGCTCTCAGTTCTCCATGGCCTGTCCTGCCTTTCTGGATTTTACACTTTCTTCAGATGGCCCTTTTGACCCAGGGGAAGTGAGACTTCATTGTAGTGCAGATTTCCTTTGCAAGCTTGCTTGGTTGGCCAAAAAGGGCGTATGCGTTTTTTCCTGAATATATTCAGGAAAAAACGCATACGCCCTTTTTGGCCAAGTGCATCATTGTCGACCTTCTGCCTCTTTTCCTATGCTTTAAATGCAATTCCAGTCTACCTCCTGAAATCGGTTTCCTGCAATTCTGCCCCTCTTTCAAGTCCTCTTGGCAGGCTTACTTCAGTATATTTTTGGACGATAGCTGTCATTTATAACTCTGCAGATTTGTGAATTACAGTGCCCCTGAGCTCCTTTCTTCAACTTGCTTTCTTGTGAGCTGGCCGCAACACTGCAGGATTGCTTCAGGCCCTAATCTGGTTCTGGCACGGCACGCTGAGCCTTTGGTTAATTCCTCTTCCTAGTGGGAAATGAGAGTTAAATTTTCCCGTCCAGACACCTCCAGCTAGTCTCTCATTGGTTCTCCCTATTCTTGTTCATCTTCTGCAGAAATTGCAAACTGGTCCAAACAGGAGTTTAAAGGCACTGACTCTCCAAGTCGGGAGAGTGTTAATAAAGCGTCTGGAATGTTGCACCCGAGTACCAGGGGACGAGAACTGAGACATATTGGAACACGTCTCCCGATCACACAGTTGATCATACTCTGGGTTCCACAAGCATGTTTTAGCTGAAGGAAGAATCCCTTAAACCTGGAGAATTGAGACCCGTGGAATGGGTACCATGCAATATGACTTCAAAGGGTCTTCATTTGCTCACCGAACCTCTCCAATCCTATCACTGCTGCATTTATGCCCCTGTACACATGCCTGATTCTCTTTCGGAGACATAGCAATCCATAGGTTTTAAGATACTTACTAGTCAGGTACATACTTCGGCGTTTAATATGGGGTGTTGAGTCCATTTCGTTGAGCAAGGAGTAGCTCTTGTCTAATACATAAGTGGCTTAAGGAACTTTATCTGTGCTCATTTCAATCTCTGGTTTTATGCAGCACCCCAACTCCCCTTTCCCCTTAAGCAAGCATAAGTTGGTTTTCTAAATTTGAGACCCTGTTTTGTTTTGTAATTCAGTTCCTGTGTAGCAAGTTTACATTCTGTGTATTAGTGATAACTTATGATGTTTCTTTTTCTGTGTGACTTATCTCAGTTAGAATCATCATACCTGAATCCACTCATTATGCTGCTATGGGAATGATGACATAGATTTCATTGCTGAGTGATATTGCATTGTACGTAAGTACCAAAACTTCTTTATCCATTTTTCGCTTTATGCGATATTGAACTTGTACCGTAAACGAGGGTCTTGTAAACAGAGCCGTCCCAAACTTTGGCGTGGCTGTGCCTTTTTGATTTTAATTTCCCTAAGCTATAGGACCATAAGTGGAAGTGCCCTAGGCTCTGTTCCTATGTTTTTTAGATGTTTCAGGAAGCACCATACACTTCTCCCCAGTGACTGTTGGCAATTTACATCCCGCCCATCAGCATAACAAGGCTCCCAGTTCTCCATGGCCTGTCCTGCCTTTCTGGATTTTACACTTTTTTCAGATGGCCCTTTTGACCTGGGGGAAGTGAGACTTCATTGCAGTGCAGATTTCATTTGCAGGCTTGCTTGGTTGGCCAAAAAGTGCGTATGCATTTTTTCCTGAATATATTCAGGAAGAAACACATACGCCCTTTTTGGCCAAATGCATCATTGTGGACGTTCTGCCTCTTTTCCTATGCTTTAAATGCAATTCCAGTCTACCTCCTGAAATCGGTTTCCTGCAATTCTGCCCCGCTTTCAAGTCCGCTTGGCAGCCTTACTTCAGTATATTTTTGGATGATAGCTGTCATTTATAACTCTGCAGGTTTGTGAATTACAGTGCCCCTGAGCTCCTTTCTTCAACTTGCTTTCTTGTGAGCTGGCCGTAACACTGCAGGATTGCTTCAGGCCCTAATCTGGTTCTGGCACGGCACGCTGAGCCTTTGGTTAATTCCTCTTCCTGGTGGGAAATGAGAGTTAAATTTGCCCGTCCAGACACCTCCAGCTAGTCTCTCATTGGTTCTTCCTATTCTTGTTCATCTTCCGCAGAAATTGCAAACTGGTCCAAACAGGAGTTTAAAGGCACTGACTCTCCAAGTCGGGAGAGTGTTAATAAAGCGTCTGGAAAGTTGCACCCGAGTACCAGGGGACGAGAACTGAGACATATTGGAACACGTCTCCCGATCACACGTTTGATCATACTCTGGGTTCCACATGCATGCTTTAGCTGAAGGAAGAATCCCTTAAACCTGGAGAGTTGAAACCCGTGGAATGGGTACCATGCAATATGATTTCAAAGGGTCTTCATTTGCTCACCAAACCTCTCCAATCCTATCATTGCTGCATTTATGCCCCTGTACACATGCTTGATTCTCTTTTGGAGACGTAGCAATACATAGGTTTTAAGATACTTACTAGTCAGCTACATTCTTAGGTGTTTAATATGGGGTGTTGAGTCCATTTCGTTGAGCAAGGAGTAGCTCTTTTGTATTACATATTTGGCTTAAGGAACATTATCTGTGCTTATTTCAATCTCTGGTTTTATGCAGCACCCCAACTCACCTTTCCCCTTAAGCAAGCATAAGTTGGCTTTCTAAATTTGAGATCCTGTTCTGTTTTGTAATCCAGTTCCTGTGTAGCCAAGTTTACATTCCGTGTATTAGTGATATCTTATGATGTTTCTTTTTCTGTGTGCCTTATTTCAGTTAGAATCATCATACCTGAATTCACTCATTATGCTGCTACAGGCCTGATGACATAGATTTCATTGCTGAGTGATATTGCATTGTACGTAAATACCACAAATTCTTTATCAATTTTTCACTTTCTGCCATATTGAACTTGTACCGTAAATGAGGTTCTTGTAAACAGAGCCGTCCCAAATATTGGGGTGGCTGTGTCTTTTTGATTTTAATTTCCCTAAGCTATAGGACCATAAGTGGAAGTGCCCTAGGCTCTGTTGCTTTGTTTTTTAGATGTTTCAGGAAGCACCATACACTTCTCCCCAGTGGCTGTTGGCAATTTACATCCCGCCAATCAGCATAACAAGTCTCCCAGTTCTCCATGGCCTGTCCTGCCTTTCTGGATTTTACACTTTTTTCAGATGGCCCTTTTGACCGGGGGGAAGTGAGACTTCATTGTAGTGCAGATTTCCTTTGCAAGCTTGCTTGGTTGGCCAAAAAGGACGTACGTGTTTTTTTCCTGAATATATTCAGGAAAAAACGCATACACCCTTTTTGGCCAAGTGCATCATTGTCGACGTTCTGCCTCTTTTCCTATGCTTTAAATGCAATTCCAGTCTACATCCTGAAATCGGATTATTGCAATTCTGCCCCGCTTTGAAGTCCTCTTGGCAGCCTTACTTCAGTATATTTTTGGATGATAGCTGTCATTTATAACTCTGCAGATTTGTGATTACAGTGCCCCTGAGCTCCTTTCTTCAACTCGCTTTCTTGTGAGCTGGCCGCAACACCGCAGGATTGCTTCAGGCCCTAAACTGGTTCCGGCACGGCACGCTGAGCCTTTTGTTAATTTCTATTCCTGGTGGGAAATGAGAGTTAAATTTGCCCGTCCAGACACTTCCAGCTAGTCTCTCATTGGTCCTCCCTATTCCTGTTCATCTTCTGCAGAAATTGCAAACTGGGCCAATCAGGAGGTTAAAGGCACTGACTCTCCAAGTCGGGAGAGTGTTATTAAAGCGTCTGGAATGTTGCACCCGAGTACCAGGGGACGAGAACTGAGACATATTTGAACACGTCTCCCGATCACACGGTTGATCATACTCTGGGTTCCACATGCATGTTTTAGCTGAAGGAAGAATCCCTTAAACCAGGAGAGTTGAGACCCGTGGAATGGGTACCATGCAATATGACTTCAAAGGGTCTTCATTTGCTCACCGAACCTCTCCAATCCTTTCACTGCTGTGTTTATGCCCCTGTAGACACGCTTGATTCTCTTTTGGAGACATAGCAAGCCATGGGTTTTAAGATACTTACTAGTCAGGTACATTCTTTGGCGTTTAATATGGGGTGTTGAGTCCATTTCGTTGAGCAAGGAGTAGCTCTTGTCTATTACATAAGTGGCTTAAGGAACTTTATCTGTGCTCATTTCAATCTCTGGTTTTATGCAGCACCCCAACTCCCCTTTCCCCTTAAGCAAGCATAAGTTGGTTTTCTAAATTTGAGACCCTGTTTTGTTTTGTAATTCAGTTCCTGTGTAGCAAGTTTACATTCTGTGTATTAGTGATAACTTATGATGTTTCTTTTTCTGTGTGACTTATCTCAGTTAGAATCATCATACCTGAATCCACTCATTATGCTGCTATGGGAATGATGACATAGATTTCATTGCTGAGTGATATTGCATTGTACGTAAGTACCAAAACTTCTTTATCCATTTTTCGCTTTATGCGATATTGAACTTGTACCGTAAACGAGGGTCTTGTAAACAGAGCCGTCCCAAACTTTGGCGTGGCTGTGCCTTTTTGATTTTAATTTCCCTAAGCTATAGGACCATAAGTGGAAGTGCCCTAGGCTCTGTTCCTATGTTTTTTAGATGTTTCAGGAAGCACCATACACTTCTCCCCAGTGACTGTTGGCAATTTACATCCCGCCCATCAGCATAACAAGGCTCCCAGTTCTCCATGGCCTGTCCTGCCTTTCTGGATTTTACACTTTTTTCAGATGGCCCTTTTGACCTGGGGGAAGTGAGACTTCATTGCAGTGCAGATTTCATTTGCAGGCTTGCTTGGTTGGCCAAAAAGTGCGTATGCATTTTTTCCTGAATATATTCAGGAAGAAACACATACGCCCTTTTTGGCCAAATGCATCATTGTGGACGTTCTGCCTCTTTTCCTATGCTTTAAATGCAATTCCAGTCTACCTCCTGAAATCGGTTTCCTGCAATTCTGCCCCGCTTTCAAGTCCGCTTGGCAGCCTTACTTCAGTATATTTTTGGATGATAGCTGTCATTTATAACTCTGCAGGTTTGTGAATTACAGTGCCCCTGAGCTCCTTTCTTCAACTTGCTTTCTTGTGAGCTGGCCGTAACACTGCAGGATTGCTTCAGGCCCTAATCTGGTTCTGGCACGGCACGCTGAGCCTTTGGTTAATTCCTCTTCCTGGTGGGAAATGAGAGTTAAATTTGCCCGTCCAGACACCTCCAGCTAGTCTCTCATTGGTTCTTCCTATTCTTGTTCATCTTCCGCAGAAATTGCAAACTGGTCCAAACAGGAGTTTAAAGGCACTGACTCTCCAAGTCGGGAGAGTGTTAATAAAGCGTCTGGAAAGTTGCACCCGAGTACCAGGGGACGAGAACTGAGACATATTGGAACACGTCTCCCGATCACACGTTTGATCATACTCTGGGTTCCACATGCATGCTTTAGCTGAAGGAAGAATCCCTTAAACCTGGAGAGTTGAAACCCGTGGAATGGGTACCATGCAATATGATTTCAAAGGGTCTTCATTTGCTCACCAAACCTCTCCAATCCTATCATTGCTGCATTTATGCCCCTGTACACATGCTTGATTCTCTTTTGGAGACGTAGCAATACATAGGTTTTAAGATACTTACTAGTCAGCTACATTCTTAGGTGTTTAATATGGGGTGTTGAGTCCATTTCGTTGAGCAAGGAGTAGCTCTTTTGTATTACATATTTGGCTTAAGGAACATTATCTGTGCTTATTTCAATCTCTGGTTTTATGCAGCACCCCAACTCACCTTTCCCCTTAAGCAAGCATAAGTTGGCTTTCTAAATTTGAGATCCTGTTCTGTTTTGTAATCCAGTTCCTGTGTAGCCAAGTTTACATTCCGTGTATTAGTGATATCTTATGATGTTTCTTTTTCTGTGTGCCTTATTTCAGTTAGAATCATCATACCTGAATTCACTCATTATGCTGCTACAGGCCTGATGACATAGATTTCATTGCTGAGTGATATTGCATTGTACGTAAATACCACAAATTCTTTATCAATTTTTCACTTTCTGCCATATTGAACTTGTACCGTAAATGAGGTTCTTGTAAACAGAGCCGTCCCAAATATTGGGGTGGCTGTGTCTTTTTGATTTTAATTTCCCTAAGCTATAGGACCATAAGTGGAAGTGCCCTAGGCTCTGTTGCTTTGTTTTTTAGATGTTTCAGGAAGCACCATACACTTCTCCCCAGTGGCTGTTGGCAATTTACATCCCGCCAATCAGCATAACAAGTCTCCCAGTTCTCCATGGCCTGTCCTGCCTTTCTGGATTTTACACTTTTTTCAGATGGCCCTTTTGACCGGGGGGAAGTGAGACTTCATTGTAGTGCAGATTTCCTTTGCAAGCTTGCTTGGTTGGCCAAAAAGGACGTACGTGTTTTTTTCCTGAATATATTCAGGAAAAAACGCATACACCCTTTTTGGCCAAGTGCATCATTGTCGACGTTCTGCCTCTTTTCCTATGCTTTAAATGCAATTCCAGTCTACATCCTGAAATCGGATTATTGCAATTCTGCCCCGCTTTGAAGTCCTCTTGGCAGCCTTACTTCAGTATATTTTTGGATGATAGCTGTCATTTATAACTCTGCAGATTTGTGATTACAGTGCCCCTGAGCTCCTTTCTTCAACTCGCTTTCTTGTGAGCTGGCCGCAACACCGCAGGATTGCTTCAGGCCCTAAACTGGTTCCGGCACGGCACGCTGAGCCTTTTGTTAATTTCTATTCCTGGTGGGAAATGAGAGTTAAATTTGCCCGTCCAGACACTTCCAGCTAGTCTCTCATTGGTCCTCCCTATTCCTGTTCATCTTCTGCAGAAATTGCAAACTGGGCCAATCAGGAGGTTAAAGGCACTGACTCTCCAAGTCGGGAGAGTGTTATTAAAGCGTCTGGAATGTTGCACCCGAGTACCAGGGGACGAGAACTGAGACATATTTGAACACGTCTCCCGATCACACGGTTGATCATACTCTGGGTTCCACATGCATGTTTTAGCTGAAGGAAGAATCCCTTAAACCAGGAGAGTTGAGACCCGTGGAATGGGTACCATGCAATATGACTTCAAAGGGTCTTCATTTGCTCACCGAACCTCTCCAATCCTTTCACTGCTGTGTTTATGCCCCTGTAGACACGCTTGATTCTCTTTTGGAGACATAGCAAGCCATGGGTTTTAAGATACTTACTAGTCAGGTACATTCTTTGGCGTTTAATATGGGATGTTGAGTCCATTTCGTTGAGCAAGGAGTAGCTCTTGTCTATTACATATTTGGCTTAAGGAACTTTATCTGTGCTCATTTCAATCTCTGGTTTTATGCAGCACCCCAACTCACCTTTCCCCTTAAGCAAGCATAAGTTGGTTTTCTAAATTTGAGACCCTGTTCTGTTTTGTAATCCAGTTCCTGTGTAGCCAAGTTTACATTCCGTGTATTAGTGATATCTTATGATGTTTCTTTTTCTGTGTGGCTTATTTCAGTTAGAATCATCATACCTGAATCCACTCATTATGCTGCTACGGGCCTGATGACATAGATGGCATTGCTGAGTGATATTGCATTGTACGTAAGTACCACAACTTCTTTATCCATTTTTCGCTTTCTGCGATATTGAACTTGTACCGTAAACGAGGTTCTTGTAAACAGAGCCATCCCAAACTTTGGGGTGGCTATGTCTTTTTGATTTTAATTTCCCTAAGCTATAGGACCATAAGTGGAAGTGCCCTAGGCTCTGTTGCTTTGTTTTTTAGATGTTTCAGGAAACACCATACACTTCTCTCGAGTGGCTGTTGGCAATTTACATCCCGCCCATCAGCATAACAAGGCTCCCAGTTCTCCATGGCCTGTCCTGCCTTTCTGGATTTTACACTTTTTTCAGATGGCCCTTTTGATGGGGGGGAAGTGAGACTTCATTGTAGTGCAGATTTCCTTTGCAAGCTTGCTTGGTTGGCCAAAAAGGGCGTATGCGTTTTTTCCTGAATATATTCATGAAAAAACGCATACGCCCTTTTTGGCCAAGTGCATCATTGTCGACCTTCTGCCTCTTTTCCTATGCTTTAAATGCAATTCCAGTCTACCTCCTGAAATCAGTTTCCTGCAATTCTGCCCGGCTTTCAAGTCCTCTTGGCAGCCTTACTTCAGTATATTTTTGGATGATAGCTGTCATTTATAACTCTGCAGGTTTGTGAATTACAGTGCCCCTGAGCTCCTTTCTTCAACTCGCTTTCTTCTGAGCTGGCCGCAACACCGCAGGATTGCTTCAGGCCCTAATCTGGTTCCGGCATGGCACGCTGAGCCTTTGGTTAATTCCTCTTCCTGGTGGGAAATGAGAGTTAAATTTTCCCGTCCAGACACCTCCAGCTAGTCTCTCATTGGTTCTCCCTATTCTTGTTCATCTTCTGCAGAAATTGCAAACTGGTCCAAACAGGAGTTTAAAGGCACTGACTCTCCAAGTCGGGAGAGTGTTAATAAAGCGTCTGGAATGTTGCACCCGAGTACCAGGGGACGAGAACTGAGACATATTGGAACACGTCTCCCGATCACACAGTTGATCATACTCTGGGTTCCACAAGCATGTTTTAGCTGAAGGAAGAATCCCTTAAACCTGGAGAATTGAGACCCGTGGAATGGGTACCATGCAATATGACTTCAAAGGGTCTTCATTTGCTCACCGAACCTCTCCAATCCTATCACTGCTGCATTTATGCCCCTGTACACATGCCTGATTCTCTTTCGGAGACATAGCAATCCATAGGTTTTAAGATACTTACTAGTCAGGTACATACTTCGGCGTTTAATATGGGGTGTTGAGTCCATTTCGTTGAGCAAGGAGTAGCTCTTGTCTAATACATAAGTGACTTAAGGAACTTTATCTGTGCTCATTTCAATCTCTGGTTTTATGCAGCACCCCAACTCCCCTTTCCCCTTAAGCAAGCATAAGTTGGTTTTCTAAATTTGAGACCCTGTTTTGTTTTGTAATTCAGTTCCTGTGTAGCAAGTTTACATTCTGTGTATTAGTGATAACTTATGATGTTTCTTTTTCTGTGTGACTTATCTCAGTTAGAATCATCATACCTGAATCCACTCATTATGCTGCTATGGGAATGATGACATAGATTTCATTGCTGAGTGATATTGCATTGTACGTAAGTACCAAAACTTCTTTATCCATTTTTCGCTTTATGCGATATTGAACTTGTACCGTAAACGAGGGTCTTGTAAACAGAGCCGTCCCAAACTTTGGCGTGGCTGTGCCTTTTTGATTTTAATTTCCCTAAGCTATAGGACCATAAGTGGAAGTGCCCTAGGCTCTGTTCCTATGTTTTTTAGATGTTTCAGGAAGCACCATACACTTCTCCCCAGTGACTGTTGGCAATTTACATCCCGCCCATCAGCATAACAAGGCTCCCAGTTCTCCATGGCCTGTCCTGCCTTTCTGGATTTTACACTTTTTTCAGATGGCCCTTTTGACCTGGGGGAAGTGAGACTTCATTGCAGTGCAGATTTCATTTGCAGGCTTGCTTGGTTGGCCAAAAAGTGCGTATGCATTTTTTCCTGAATATATTCAGGAAGAAACACATACGCCCTTTTTGGCCAAATGCATCATTGTGGACGTTCTGCCTCTTTTCCTATGCTTTAAATGCAATTCCAGTCTACCTCCTGAAATCGGTTTCCTGCAATTCTGCCCCGCTTTCAAGTCCGCTTGGCAGCCTTACTTCAGTATATTTTTGGATGATAGCTGTCATTTATAACTCTGCAGGTTTGTGAATTACAGTGCCCCTGAGCTCCTTTCTTCAACTTGCTTTCTTGTGAGCTGGCCGTAACACTGCAGGATTGCTTCAGGCCCTAATCTGGTTCTGGCACGGCACGCTGAGCCTTTGGTTAATTCCTCTTCCTGGTGGGAAATGAGAGTTAAATTTGCCCGTCCAGACACCTCCAGCTAGTCTCTCATTGGTTCTTCCTATTCTTGTTCATCTTCCGCAGAAATTGCAAACTGGTCCAAACAGGAGTTTAAAGGCACTGACTCTCCAAGTCGGGAGAGTGTTAATAAAGCGTCTGGAAAGTTGCACCCGAGTACCAGGGGACGAGAACTGAGACATATTGGAACACGTCTCCCGATCACACGTTTGATCATACTCTGGGTTCCACATGCATGCTTTAGCTGAAGGAAGAATCCCTTAAACCTGGAGAGTTGAAACCCGTGGAATGGGTACCATGCAATATGATTTCAAAGGGTCTTCATTTGCTCACCAAACCTCTCCAATCCTATCATTGCTGCATTTATGCCCCTGTACACATGCTTGATTCTCTTTTGGAGACGTAGCAATACATAGGTTTTAAGATACTTACTAGTCAGCTACATTCTTAGGTGTTTAATATGGGGTGTTGAGTCCATTTCGTTGAGCAAGGAGTAGCTCTTTTGTATTACATATTTGGCTTAAGGAACATTATCTGTGCTTATTTCAATCTCTGGTTTTATGCAGCACCCCAACTCACCTTTCCCCTTAAGCAAGCATAAGTTGGCTTTCTAAATTTGAGATCCTGTTCTGTTTTGTAATCCAGTTCCTGTGTAGCCAAGTTTACATTCCGTGTATTAGTGATATCTTATGATGTTTCTTTTTCTGTGTGCCTTATTTCAGTTAGAATCATCATACCTGAATTCACTCATTATGCTGCTACAGGCCTGATGACATAGATTTCATTGCTGAGTGATATTGCATTGTACGTAAATACCACAAATTCTTTATCAATTTTTCACTTTCTGCCATATTGAACTTGTACCGTAAATGAGGTTCTTGTAAACAGAGCCGTCCCAAATATTGGGGTGGCTGTGTCTTTTTGATTTTAATTTCCCTAAGCTATAGGACCATAAGTGGAAGTGCCCTAGGCTCTGTTGCTTTGTTTTTTAGATGTTTCAGGAAGCACCATACACTTCTCCCCAGTGGCTGTTGGCAATTTACATCCCGCCAATCAGCATAACAAGTCTCCCAGTTCTCCATGGCCTGTCCTGCCTTTCTGGATTTTACACTTTTTTCAGATGGCCCTTTTGACCGGGGGGAAGTGAGACTTCATTGTAGTGCAGATTTCCTTTGCAAGCTTGCTTGGTTGGCCAAAAAGGACGTACGTGTTTTTTTCCTGAATATATTCAGGAAAAAACGCATACACCCTTTTTGGCCAAGTGCATCATTGTCGACGTTCTGCCTCTTTTCCTATGCTTTAAATGCAATTCCAGTCTACATCCTGAAATCGGATTATTGCAATTCTGCCCCGCTTTGAAGTCCTCTTGGCAGCCTTACTTCAGTATATTTTTGGATGATAGCTGTCATTTATAACTCTGCAGATTTGTGATTACAGTGCCCCTGAGCTCCTTTCTTCAACTCGCTTTCTTGTGAGCTGGCCGCAACACCGCAGGATTGCTTCAGGCCCTAAACTGGTTCCGGCACGGCATGCTGAGCCTTTTGTTAATTTCTATTCCTGGTGGGAAATGAGAGTTAAATTTGCCCGTCCAGACACTTCCAGCTAGTCTCTCATTGGTCCTCCCTATTCCTGTTCATCTTCTGCAGAAATTGCAAACTGGGCCAATCAGGAGGTTAAAGGCACTGACTCTCCAAGTCGGGAGAGTGTTATTAAAGCGTCTGGAATGTTGCACCCGAGTACCAGGGGACGAGAACTGAGACATATTTGAACACGTCTCCCGATCACACGGTTGATCATACTCTGGGTTCCACATGCATGTTTTAGCTGAAGGAAGAATCCCTTAAACCAGGAGAGTTGAGACCCGTGGAATGGGTACCATGCAATATGACTTCAAAGGGTCTTCATTTGCTCACCGAACCTCTCCAATCCTTTCACTGCTGTGTTTATGCCCCTGTAGACACGCTTGATTCTCTTTTGGAGACATAGCAAGCCATGGGTTTTAAGATACTTACTAGTCAGGTACATTCTTTGGCGTTTAATATGGGATGTTGAGTCCATTTCGTTGAGCAAGGAGTAGCTCTTGTCTATTACATATTTGGCTTAAGGAACTTTATCTGTGCTCATTTCAATCTCTGGTTTTATGCAGCACCCCAACTCACCTTTCCCCTTAAGCAAGCATAAGTTGGTTTTCTAAATTTGAGACCCTGTTCTGTTTTGTAATCCAGTTCCTGTGTAGCCAAGTTTACATTCCGTGTATTAGTGATATCTTATGATGTTTCTTTTTCTGTGTGGCTTATTTCAGTTAGAATCATCATACCTGAATCCACTCATTATGCTGCTACGGGCCTGATGACATAGATGGCATTGCTGAGTGATATTGCATTGTACGTAAGTACCACAACTTCTTTATCCATTTTTCGCTTTCTGCGATATTGAACTTGTACCGTAAACGAGGTTCTTGTAAACAGAGCCATCCCAAACTTTGGGGTGGCTATGTCTTTTTGATTTTAATTTCCCTAAGCTATAGGACCATAAGTGGAAGTGCCCTAGGCTCTGTTGCTTTGTTTTTTAGATGTTTCAGGAAACACCATACACTTCTCTCGAGTGGCTGTTGGCAATTTACATCCCGCCCATCAGCATAACAAGGCTCCCAGTTCTCCATGGCCTGTCCTGCCTTTCTGGATTTTACACTTTTTTCAGATGGCCCTTTTGATGGGGGGGAAGTGAGACTTCATTGTAGTGCAGATTTCCTTTGCAAGCTTGCTTGGTTGGCCAAAAAGGGCGTATGCGTTTTTTCCTGAATATATTCATGAAAAAACGCATACGCCCTTTTTGGCCAAGTGCATCATTGTCGACCTTCTGCCTCTTTTCCTATGCTTTAAATGCAATTCCAGTCTACCTCCTGAAATCAGTTTCCTGCAATTCTGCCCGGCTTTCAAGTCCTCTTGGCAGCCTTACTTCAGTATATTTTTGGATGATAGCTGTCATTTATAACTCTGCAGGTTTGTGAATTACAGTGCCCCTGAGCTCCTTTCTTCAACTCGCTTTCTTCTGAGCTGGCCGCAACACCGCAGGATTGCTTCAGGCCCTAATCTGGTTCCGGCATGGCACGCTGAGCCTTTGGTTAATTCCTCTTCCTGGTGGGAAATGAGAGTTAAATTTTCCCGTCCAGACACCTCCAGCTAGTCTCTCATTGGTTCTCCCTATTCTTGTTCATCTTCTGCAGAAATTGCAAACTGGTCCAAACAGGAGTTTAAAGGCACTGACTCTCCAAGTCGGGAGAGTGTTAATAAAGCGTCTGGAATGTTGCACCCGAGTACCAGGGGACGAGAACTGAGACATATTGGAACACGTCTCCCGATCACACAGTTGATCATACTCTGGGTTCCACAAGCATGTTTTAGCTGAAGGAAGAATCCCTTAAACCTGGAGAATTGAGACCCGTGGAATGGGTACCATGCAATATGACTTCAAAGGGTCTTCATTTGCTCACCGAACCTCTCCAATCCTATCACTGCTGCATTTATGCCCCTGTACACATGCCTGATTCTCTTTCGGAGACATAGCAATCCATAGGTTTTAAGATACTTACTAGTCAGGTACATACTTCGGCGTTTAATATGGGGTGTTGAGTCCATTTCGTTGAGCAAGGAGTAGCTCTTGTCTAATACATAAGTGGCTTAAGGAACTTTATCTGTGCTCATTTCAATCTCTGGTTTTATGCAGCACCCCAACTCCCCTTTCCCCTTAAGCAAGCATAAGTTGGTTTTCTAAATTTGAGACCCTGTTTTGTTTTGTAATTCAGTTCCTGTGTAGCAAGTTTACATTCTGTGTATTAGTGATAACTTATGATGTTTCTTTTTCTGTGTGACTTATCTCAGTTAGAATCATCATACCTGAATCCACTCATTATGCTGCTATGGGAATGATGACATAGATTTCATTGCTGAGTGATATTGCATTGTACGTAAGTACCAAAACTTCTTTATCCATTTTTCGCTTTATGCGATATTGAACTTGTACCGTAAACGAGGGTCTTGTAAACAGAGCCGTCCCAAACTTTGGCGTGGCTGTGCCTTTTTGATTTTAATTTCCCTAAGCTATAGGACCATAAGTGGAAGTGCCCTAGGCTCTGTTCCTATGTTTTTTAGATGTTTCAGGAAGCACCATACACTTCTCCCCAGTGACTGTTGGCAATTTACATCCCGCCCATCAGCATAACAAGGCTCCCAGTTCTCCATGGCCTGTCCTGCCTTTCTGGATTTTACACTTTTTTCAGATGGCCCTTTTGACCTGGGGGAAGTGAGACTTCATTGCAGTGCAGATTTCATTTGCAGGCTTGCTTGGTTGGCCAAAAAGTGCGTATGCATTTTTTCCTGAATATATTCAGGAAGAAACACATACGCCCTTTTTGGCCAAATGCATCATTGTGGACGTTCTGCCTCTTTTCCTATGCTTTAAATGCAATTCCAGTCTACCTCCTGAAATCGGTTTCCTGCAATTCTGCCCCGCTTTCAAGTCCGCTTGGCAGCCTTACTTCAGTATATTTTTGGATGATAGCTGTCATTTATAACTCTGCAGGTTTGTGAATTACAGTGCCCCTGAGCTCCTTTCTTCAACTTGCTTTCTTGTGAGCTGGCCGTAACACTGCAGGATTGCTTCAGGCCCTAATCTGGTTCTGGCACGGCACGCTGAGCCTTTGGTTAATTCCTCTTCCTGGTGGGAAATGAGAGTTAAATTTGCCCGTCCAGACACCTCCAGCTAGTCTCTCATTGGTTCTTCCTATTCTTGTTCATCTTCCGCAGAAATTGCAAACTGGTCCAAACAGGAGTTTAAAGGCACTGACTCTCCAAGTCGGGAGAGTGTTAATAAAGCGTCTGGAAAGTTGCACCCGAGTACCAGGGGACGAGAACTGAGACATATTGGAACACGTCTCCCGATCACACGTTTGATCATACTCTGGGTTCCACATGCATGCTTTAGCTGAAGGAAGAATCCCTTAAACCTGGAGAGTTGAAACCCGTGGAATGGGTACCATGCAATATGATTTCAAAGGGTCTTCATTTGCTCACCAAACCTCTCCAATCCTATCATTGCTGCATTTATGCCCCTGTACACATGCTTGATTCTCTTTTGGAGACGTAGCAATACATAGGTTTTAAGATACTTACTAGTCAGCTACATTCTTAGGTGTTTAATATGGGGTGTTGAGTCCATTTCGTTGAGCAAGGAGTAGCTCTTTTGTATTACATATTTGGCTTAAGGAACATTATCTGTGCTTATTTCAATCTCTGGTTTTATGCAGCACCCCAACTCACCTTTCCCCTTAAGCAAGCATAAGTTGGCTTTCTAAATTTGAGATCCTGTTCTGTTTTGTAATCCAGTTCCTGTGTAGCCAAGTTTACATTCCGTGTATTAGTGATATCTTATGATGTTTCTTTTTCTGTGTGCCTTATTTCAGTTAGAATCATCATACCTGAATTCACTCATTATGCTGCTACAGGCCTGATGACATAGATTTCATTGCTGAGTGATATTGCATTGTACGTAAATACCACAAATTCTTTATCAATTTTTCACTTTCTGCCATATTGAACTTGTACCGTAAATGAGGTTCTTGTAAACAGAGCCGTCCCAAATATTGGGGTGGCTGTGTCTTTTTGATTTTAATTTCCCTAAGCTATAGGACCATAAGTGGAAGTGCCCTAGGCTCTGTTGCTTTGTTTTTTAGATGTTTCAGGAAGCACCATACACTTCTCCCCAGTGGCTGTTGGCAATTTACATCCCGCCAATCAGCATAACAAGTCTCCCAGTTCTCCATGGCCTGTCCTGCCTTTCTGGATTTTACACTTTTTTCAGATGGCCCTTTTGACCGGGGGGAAGTGAGACTTCATTGTAGTGCAGATTTCCTTTGCAAGCTTGCTTGGTTGGCCAAAAAGGACGTACGTGTTTTTTTCCTGAATATATTCAGGAAAAAACGCATACACCCTTTTTGGCCAAGTGCATCATTGTCGACGTTCTGCCTCTTTTCCTATGCTTTAAATGCAATTCCAGTCTACATCCTGAAATCGGATTATTGCAATTCTGCCCCGCTTTGAAGTCCTCTTGGCAGCCTTACTTCAGTATATTTTTGGATGATAGCTGTCATTTATAACTCTGCAGATTTGTGATTACAGTGCCCCTGAGCTCCTTTCTTCAACTCGCTTTCTTGTGAGCTGGCCGCAACACCGCAGGATTGCTTCAGGCCCTAAACTGGTTCCGGCACGGCATGCTGAGCCTTTTGTTAATTTCTATTCCTGGTGGGAAATGAGAGTTAAATTTGCCCGTCCAGACACTTCCAGCTAGTCTCTCATTGGTCCTCCCTATTCCTGTTCATCTTCTGCAGAAATTGCAAACTGGGCCAATCAGGAGGTTAAAGGCACTGACTCTCCAAGTCGGGAGAGTGTTATTAAAGCGTCTGGAATGTTGCACCCGAGTACCAGGGGACGAGAACTGAGACATATTTGAACACGTCTCCCGATCACACGGTTGATCATACTCTGGGTTCCACATGCATGTTTTAGCTGAAGGAAGAATCCCTTAAACCAGGAGAGTTGAGACCCGTGGAATGGGTACCATGCAATATGACTTCAAAGGGTCTTCATTTGCTCACCGAACCTCTCCAATCCTTTCACTGCTGTGTTTATGCCCCTGTAGACACGCTTGATTCTCTTTTGGAGACATAGCAAGCCATGGGTTTTAAGATACTTACTAGTCAGGTACATTCTTTGGCGTTTAATATGGGATGTTGAGTCCATTTCGTTGAGCAAGGAGTAGCTCTTGTCTATTACATATTTGGCTTAAGGAACTTTATCTGTGCTCATTTCAATCTCTGGTTTTATGCAGCACCCCAACTCACCTTTCCCCTTAAGCAAGCATAAGTTGGTTTTCTAAATTTGAGACCCTGTTCTGTTTTGTAATCCAGTTCCTGTGTAGCCAAGTTTACATTCCGTGTATTAGTGATATCTTATGATGTTTCTTTTTCTGTGTGGCTTATTTCAGTTAGAATCATCATACCTGAATCCACTCATTATGCTGCTACGGGCCTGATGACATAGATGGCATTGCTGAGTGATATTGCATTGTACGTAAGTACCACAACTTCTTTATCCATTTTTCGCTTTCTGCGATATTGAACTTGTACCGTAAACGAGGTTCTTGTAAACAGAGCCATCCCAAACTTTGGGGTGGCTATGTCTTTTTGATTTTAATTTCCCTAAGCTATAGGACCATAAGTGGAAGTGCCCTAGGCTCTGTTGCTTTGTTTTTTAGATGTTTCAGGAAACACCATACACTTCTCTCGAGTGGCTGTTGGCAATTTACATCCCGCCCATCAGCATAACAAGGCTCCCAGTTCTCCATGGCCTGTCCTGCCTTTCTGGATTTTACACTTTTTTCAGATGGCCCTTTTGATGGGGGGGAAGTGAGACTTCATTGTAGTGCAGATTTCCTTTGCAAGCTTGCTTGGTTGGCCAAAAAGGGCGTATGCGTTTTTTCCTGAATATATTCATGAAAAAACGCATACGCCCTTTTTGGCCAAGTGCATCATTGTCGACCTTCTGCCTCTTTTCCTATGCTTTAAATGCAATTCCAGTCTACCTCCTGAAATCAGTTTCCTGCAATTCTGCCCGGCTTTCAAGTCCTCTTGGCAGCCTTACTTCAGTATATTTTTGGATGATAGCTGTCATTTATAACTCTGCAGGTTTGTGAATTACAGTGCCCCTGAGCTCCTTTCTTCAACTCGCTTTCTTCTGAGCTGGCCGCAACACCGCAGGATTGCTTCAGGCCCTAATCTGGTTCCGGCATGGCACGCTGAGCCTTTGGTTAATTCCTCTTCCTGGTGGGAAATGAGAGTTAAATTTTCCCGTCCAGACACCTCCAGCTAGTCTCTCATTGGTTCTCCCTATTCCTGTTCATCTTCCGTGGAATTTGCAAACTGGGCCAAACAGGAGGTTAAAGGCACTGACTCTCCAAGTCGGGAGAGTGTTAGTAGAGCATCTGGAATGTTGCACCCGAGTACCAGGGGACGAGAACTGAGACATATTTCAACACGTCTCCCGATCACACGGTTGATCATACTCTGGGTTCCACATGCATGTTTTAGCTGAAGGAAGAATCCCTTAAACCTGGAGAGTTGAGACCCGTGGAATGGGTACCATGCAATATGACTTCAAAGGGTCTTCATTTGCTCACCAAAACTCTCCAATCCTATCACTGCTGCGTTTTTGCCCCTGTACTCACGATTGATTCACTTTCAGAGACATAGCAATCCATAGGTTTTAAGATACTTACTAGTCAGGTACATTATTAGGCGTTTAATATGGGGTTTTGAGTCCATTTCGTTGAGCAAGGAGTAGCTCTTGCCTATTACATATTTGGCTTAAGGAACTTTATCTGTGCTCATTTCAATCTCTGGTTTTATGCAGCACCCCAACTCACCTTTCCCCTTAAGCAAGCATAAGTTGATTTTCTAAATTTGGGACCATGTTCTGTTTTGAAATTCAGTTCCTGTGTAGCCAAGTTTACATTCCGTGTATTAGTGATATCTTATGATGTTTCTTTTTCTGTGTGACTTATTTCAGTTAGAATCATCATACCTGAATCCACTCATTATGCTGCTATGGGCCTGATGACATAGATGTCATTGCTGAGTGATATTGCATTGTACATAAGTACCACAACTTCTTTATCCATTTTTCGCTTTATGTGATATTGAACTTGTACCGTAAACGAGTTTCTTGTAAACAGAGCCATCCCAAACTTTGGGGTGGCTGTGTCTTTTTGATTTTAATTTCCCTAAGCTATAGGACCATAAGTGGAAGTGCCCTAGGCTCTGTTGCTTTGTTTTTTAGATGTTTCAGGAAACACCATACACTTCTCTGGAGTGGCTGTTGGCAATTTACATCCCGCCCATCAGCATAACAAGGCTCCCAGTTCTCCATGGCCTGTCCTGCCTTTCTGGATTTTACACTTTTTTCAGATGGCCCTTTTGACGGGGGGGGGAAGTGAGACTTCATTGTAGTGCAGATTTTCTTTGCAAGCTTGCTTGGTTGGCCAAAAAGGGCGTATGCGTTTTTTCCTGAATATATTCAGGAAAAAACGCATACGCCCTTTTTGGCCAAGTGCATCATTGTCGACCTTCTGCCTCTTTTCCTATGCTTTAAATGCAATTCCAGTCTACCTCCTGAAATCGGTTTCCTGCAATTCTGCCCGGCTTTCAAGTCCTCTTGGCAGCCTTACTTCAGTATATTTTTGGATGATAGCTGTCATTTATAACTCTGCAGGTTTGTGAATTACAGTGCCCCTGAGCTCCTTTCTTCAACTCGCTTTCTTGTGAGCTGGCCGCAACACCGCAGGATTGCTTCAGGCCCTAATCTGGTTCCGGCATGGCACGCTGAGCCTTTGGTTAATTCCTCTTCCTGGTGGGAAATGAGAGTTAAATTTTCCCGTCCAGACACCTCCAGCTAGTCTCTCATTGGTTCTCCCTATTCCTGTTCATCTTCCGCGGAATTTGCAAACTGGGCCAAACAGGAGGTTAAAGGCACTGACTCTCCAAGTCGGGAGAGTGTTAGTAAAGCATCTGGAATGTTGCACCCGAGTACCAGGGGACGAGAACTGAGACATATTTCAACACGTCTCCCGATCACACGGTTGATCATACTCTGGGTTCCACATGCATGTTTTAGCTGAAGGAAGAATCCCTTAAACCTGGAGAGTTGAGACCCGTGGAATGGGTACCATGCAATATGACTTCAAAGGGTCTTCATTTGCTCACCAAAACTCTCCAATCCTATCACTGCTGCGTTTTTGCCCCTGTACTCACGATTGATTCACTTTCAGAGACATAGCAATCCATAGGTTTTAAGATACTTACTAGTCAGGTACATTATTAGGCGTTTAATATGGGGTTTTGAGTCCATTTCGTTGAGCAAGGAGTAGCTCTTGTCTATTACATATTTGGCTTAAGGAACTTTATCTGTGCTCATTTCAATCTCTGGTTTTATGCAGCACCCCAACTCACCTTTCCCCTTAAGCAAGCATAAGTTGATTTTCTAAATTTGGGACCATGTTCTGTTTTGAAATTCAGTTCCTGTGTAGCCAAGTTTACATTCCGTGTATTAGTGATATCTTATGATGTTTCTTTTTCTGTGTGACTTATTTCAGTTAGAATCATCATACCTGAATCCACTCATTATGCTGCTATGGGCCTGATGACATAGATGTCATTGCTGAGTGATATTGCATTGTACGTAAGTACCACAACTTCTTTATCCATTTTTCGCTTTATGCGATATTGAACTTGTACTGTAAACGAGGTTCTTGTAAACAGAGCCGTCCCAAACTTTGGGGTGGCTGTGTCTTTTTGATTTTAATTTCCCTAAGCTATAGGACCATAAGTGGAAGTGCCCTAGGCTCTGTTGCTTTGTTTTTTAGATGTTTCAGGAAACACCATACACTTCTCCCGAGTGGCTGTTGGCAATTTACATCCCGCCCATCAGCATAACAAGGCTCCCAGTTCTCCATGGCCTGTCCTGCCTTTCTGGATTTTACACTTTTTTCAGATGGCCCTTTTGACGGGGGGGAAGTGAGACTTCATTGTAGTGCAGATTTCCTTTGCAAGCTTGCTTGGTTGGCCAAAAAGTGCGTATGCGTTTTTTCCTGAATATATTCAGGAAAAAACGCATACGCCCTTTTTGGCCAAGTGCATCATTGTCGACCTTCTGCCTCTTTTCCTATGCTTTAAATGCAATTCCAGTCTACCTCCTGAAATCGGTTTCCTGCAATTCTGCCCGGCTTTCAAGTCCTCTTGGCAGCCTTACTTCAGTATATTTTTGGATGATAGCTGTCATTTATAACTCTGCAGGTTTGTGAATTACAGTGCCCCTGAGCTCCTTTCTTCAACTCGCTTTCTTGTGAGCTGGCCGCAACACCGCAGGATTGCTTCAGGCCCTAATCTGGTTCCGGCATGGCACGCTGAGCCTTTGGTTAATTCCTCTTCCTGGTGGGAAATGAGAGTTAAATTTTCCCGTCCAGACACCTCCAGCTAGTCTCTCATTGGTTCTCCCTATTCCTGTTCATCTTCCGCGGAATTTGCAAACTGGGCCAAACAGGAGGTTAAAGGCACTGACTCTCCAAGTCGGGAGAGTGTTAGTAAAGCATCTGGAATGTTGCACCCGAGTACCAGGGGACGAGAACTGAGACATATTTCAACACGTCTCCCGATCACACGGTTGATCATACTCTGGGTTCCACATGCATGTTTTAGCTGAAGGAAGAATCCCTTAAACCTGGAGAGTTGAGACCCGTGGAATGGGTACCATGCAATATGACTTCAAAGGGTCTTCATTTGCTCACCAAAACTCTCCAATCCTATCACTGCTGCGTTTTTGCCCCTGTACTCACGATTGATTCACTTTCAGAGACATAGCAATCCATAGGTCTTAAGATACTTACTAGTCAGGTACATTATTAGGCGTTTAATATGGGGTTTTGAGTCCATTTCGTTGAGCAAGGAGTAGCTCTTGTCTATTACATATTTGGCTTAAGGAACTTTATCTGTGCTCATTTCAATCTCTGGTTTTATGCAGCACCCCAACTCACCTTTCCCCTTAAGCAAGCATAAGTTGATTTTCTAAATTTGGGACCATGTTCTGTTTTGAAATTCAGTTCCTGTGTAGCCAAGTTTACATTCCGTGTATTAGTGATATCTTATGATGTTTCTTTTTCTGTGTGACTTATTTCAGTTAGAATCATCATACCTGAATCCACTCATTATGCTGCTATGGGCCTGATGACATAGATGTCATTGCTGAGTGATATTGCATTGTACGTAAGTACCACAACTTCTTTATCCATTTTTCGCTTTATGCGATATTGAACTTGTACCGTAAACGAGTTTCTTGTAAACAGAGCCGTCCCAAACTTTGGGGTGGCTGTGTCTTTTTGATTTTAATTTCCCTAAGCTATAGGACCATAAGTGGAAGTGCCCTAGGCTCTGTTGCTTTGTTTTTTAGATGTTTCAGGAAACACCATACACTTCTCCCGAGTGGCTGTTGGCAATTTACATCCCGCCCATCAGCATAACAAGGCTCCCAGTTCTCCATGGCCTGTCCTGCCTTTCTGGATTTTACACTTTTTTCAGATGGCCCTTTTGACGGGGGGGAAGTGAGACTTCATTGTAGTGCAGATTTCCTTTGCAAGCTTGCTTGGTTGGCCAAAAAGGGCGTATGCGTTTTTTCCTGAATATATTCAGGAAAAAACGCATACGCCCTTTTTGGCCAAGTGCATCATTGTCGACCTTCTGCCTCTTTTCCTATGCTTTAAATGCAATTCCAGTCTACCTCCTGAAATCGGTTTCCTGCAATTCTGCCCGGCTTTCAAGTCCTCTTGGCAGCCTTACTTCAGTATATTTTTGGATGATAGCTGTCATTTATAACTCTGCAGGTTTGTGAATTACAGTGCCCCTGAGCTCCTTTCTTCAAGTCGCTTTCTTGTGAGCTGGCCGCAACACCGCAGGATTGCTTCAGGCCCTAATCTGGTTCCGGCATGGCACGCTGAGCCTTTGGTTAATTCCTCTTCCTGGTGGGAAATGAGAGTTAAATTTTCCCGTCCAGACACCTCCAGCTAGTCTCTCATTGGTTCACCCTATTCCTGTTCATCTTCCGCGGAATTTGCAAACTGGGCCAAACAGGAGGTTAAAGGCACTGACTCTCCAAGTCGGGAGAGTGTTAGTAAAGCATCTGGAATGTTGCACCCGAGTACCAGGTGACGAGAACTGAGACATATTTCAACACGTCTCCCGATCACACGGTTGATCATACTCTGGGTTCCACATGCATGTTTTAGCTGAAGGAAGAATCCCTTAAACCTGGAGAGTTGAGACCCGTGGAATGGGTACCATGCAATATGACTTCAAAGGGTCTTCATTTGCTCACCAAAACTCTCCAATCCTATCACTGCTGCGTTTTTGCCCCTGTACTCACGATTGATTCACTTTCAGAGACATAGCAATCCATAGGTTTTAAGATACTTACTAGTCAGGTACATTATTAGGCGTTTAAAATGGGGTTTTGAGTCCATTTCGTTGAGCAAGGAGTAGCTCTTGTCTATTACATATTTGGCTTAAGGAACTTTATCTGTGCTCATTTCAATCTCTGGTTTTATGCAGCACCCCAACTCACCTTTCCCCTTAAGCAAGCATAAGTTGATTTTCTAAATTTGGGACCATGTTCTGTTTTGAAATTCAGTTCCTGTGTAGCCAAGTTTACATTCCGTGTATTAGTGATATCTTATGATGTTTCTTTTTCTGTGTGACTTATTTCAGTTAGAATCATCATACCTGAATCCACTCATTATGCTGCTACGGGCCTGATGACATAGATGTCATTGCTGAGTGATATTGCATTGTACGTAAGTACCACAACTTCTTTATCCATTTTTCGCTTTATGCGATATTGATCTTGTACCGTAAACGAGTTTCTTGTAAACAGAGCCATCCCAAACTTTGGGGTGGCTGTGTCTTTTTGATTTTAATTTCCCTAAGCTATAGGACCATAAGTGGAAGTGCCCTAGGCTCTGTTGCTTTGTTTTTTAGATGTTTCAGGAAACACCATACACTTCTCCCGAGTGGCTGTTGGCAATTTACATCCCGCCCATCAGCATAACAAGGTTCCCAGTTCTCCATGGCCTGTCCTGCCTTTCTGGATTTTACACTTTTTTCAGATGGCCCTTTTGACGGGGGGGGGGGGGAAGTGAGACTTCATTGTAGTGCAGATTTCCTTTGCAAGCTTGCTTGGTTGGCCAAAAAGGGCGTATGCGTTTTTTCCTGAATATATTCAGGAAAAAACGCATACGCCCTTTTTGGCCAAGTGCATCATTGTCGACCTTCTGCCTCTTTTCCTATGCTTTAAATGCAATTCCAGTCTACCTCCTGAAATCGGTTTCCTGCAATTCTGCCCGGCTTTCAAGTCCTCTTGGCAGCCTTACTTCAGTATATTTTTGGATGATAGCTGTCATTTATAACTCTGCAGGTTTGTGAATTACAGTGCCCCTGAGCTCCTTTCTTCAACTCGCTTTCTTGTGAGCTGGCCGCAACACCGCAGGATTGCTTCAGGCCCTAATCTGGTTCTGGCATGGCACGCTGAGCCTTTGGTTAATTCCTCTTCCTGGTGGGAAATGAGAGTTAAATTTTCCCGTCCAGACACCTCCAGCTAGTCTCTCATTGGTTCTCCCTATTCCTGTTCATCTTCCGCGGAATTTGCAAACTGGGCCAAACAGGAGGTTAAAGGCACTGACTCTCCAAGTCGGGAGAGTGTTAGTAAAGCATCTGGAATGTTGCACCCGAGTACCAGGGGACGAGAACTGAGACATATTTCAACACGTCTCCCGATCACACGGTTGATCATACTCTGGGTTCCACATGCATGTTTTAGCTGAAGGAAGAATCCCTTAAACCTGGAGAGTTGAGACCCGTGGAATGGGTACCATGCAATATGACTTCAAAGGGTCTTCATTTGCTCACCAAAACTCTCCAATCCTATCACTGCTGCGTTTTTGCCCCTGTACTCACGATTGATTCACTTTCAGAGACATAGCAATCCATAGGTCTTAAGATACTTACTAGTCAGGTACATTATTAGGCGTTTAATATGGGGTTTTGAGTCCATTTCGTTGAGCAAGGAGTAGCTCTTGTCTATTACATATTTGGCTTAAGGAACTTTATCTGTGCTCATTTCAATCTCTGGTTTTATGCAGCACCCCAACTCACCTTTCCCCTTAAGCAAGCATAAGTTGATTTTCTAAATTTGGGACCATGTTCTGTTTTGAAATTCAGTTCCTGTGTAGCCAAGTTTACATTCCGTGTATTAGTGATATCTTATGATGTTTCTTTTTCTGTGTGACTTATTTCAGTTAGAATCATCATACCTGAATCCACTCATTATGCTGCTATGGGCCTGATGACATAGATGTCATTGCTGAGTGATATTGCATTGTACGTAAGTACCACAACTTCTTTATCCATTTTTCGCTTTATGCGATATTGAACTTGTACCGTAAACGAGGTTCTTGTAAACAGAGCCGTCCCAAACTTTGGGGTGGCTGTGTCTTTTGGATTTTAATTTCCCTAAGCTATAGGACCATAAGTGGAAGTGCCCTAGGCTCTGTTGCTTTGTTTTTTAGATGTTTCAGGAAACACCATACACTTCTCCCGAGTGGCTGTTGGCAATTTACATCCCGCCCATCAGCATAACAAGGCTCCCAGTTCTCCATGGCCTGTCCTGCCTTTCTGGATTTTACACTTTTTTCAGATGGCCCTTTTGACGGGGGGGAAGTGAGACTTCATTGTAGTGCAGATTTCCTTTGCAAGCTTGCTTGGTTGGCCAAAAAGGGCGTATGCGTTTTTTCCTGAATATATTCAGGAAAAAACGCATACGCCCTTTTTGGCCAAGTGCATCATTGTCGACCTTCTGCCTCTTTTCCTATGCTTTAAATGCAATTCCAGTCTACCTCCTGAAATCGGTTTCCTGCAATTCTGCCCGGCTTTCAAGTCCTCTTGGCAGCCTTACTTCAGTATATTTTTGGATGATAGCTGTCATTTATAACTCTGCAGGTTTGTGAATTACAGTGCCCCTGAGCTCCTTTCTTCAAGTCGCTTTCTTGTGAGCTGGCCGCAACACCGCAGGATTGCTTCAGGCCCTAATCTGGTTCCGGCATGGCACGCTGAGCCTTTGGTTAATTCCTCTTCCTGGTGGGAAATGAGAGTTAAATTTTCCCGTCCAGACACCTCCAGCTAGTCTCTCATTGGTTCTCCCTATTCCTGTTCATCTTCCGCGGAATTTGCAAACTGGGCCAAACAGGAGGTTAAAGGCACTGACTCTCCAAGTCGGGAGAGTGTTAGTAAAGCATCTGGAATGTTGCACCCGAGTACCAGGGGACGAGAACTGAGACATATTTCAACACGTCTCCCGATCACACGGTTGATCATACTCTGGGTTCCACATGCATGTTTTAGCTGAAGGAAGAATCCCTTAAACCTGGAGAGTTGAGACCCGTGGAATGGGTACCATGCAATATGACTTCAAAGGGTCTTCATTTGCTCACCAAAACTCTCCAATCCTATCACTGCTGCGTTTTTGCCCCTGTACTCACGATTGATTCACTTTCAGAGACATAGCAATCCATAGGTTTTAAGATACTTACTAGTCAGGTACATTATTAGGCGTTTAATATGGGGTTTTGAGTCCATTTCGTTGAGCAAGGAGTAGCTCTTGTCTATTCCATATTTGGCTTAAGGAACTTTATCTGTGCTCATTTCAATCTCTGGTTTTATGCAGCACCCCAACTCACCTTTCCCCTTAAGCAAGCATAAGTTGATTTTCTAAATTTGGGACCATGTTCTGTTTTGAAATTCAGTTCCTGTGTAGCCAAGTTTACATTCCGTGTATTAGTGATATCTTATGATGTTTCTTTTTCTGTGTGACTTATTTCAGTTAGAATCATCATACCTGAATCCACTCATTATGCTGCTATGGGCCTGATGACATAGATGTCATTGCTGAGTGATATTGCATTGTACGTAAGTACCACAACTTCTTTATCCATTTTTCGCTTTATGCGATATTGAACTTGTACCGTAAACGAGTTTCTTGTAAACAGAGCCATCCCAAACTTTGGGGTGGCTGTGTCTTTTTGATTTTAATTTCCCTAAGCTATAGGACCATAAGTGGAAGTGCCCTAGGCTCTGTTGCTTTGTTTTTTAGATGTTTCAGGAAACACCATACACTTCTCCCGAGTGGCTGTTGGCAATTTACATCCCGCCCATCAGCATAACAAGGCTCCCAGTTCTCCATGGCCTGTCCTGCCTTTCTGGATTTTACACTTTTTTCAGATGGCCCTTTTGACGGGGGGGAAGTGAGACTTCATTGTAGTGCAGATTTCCTTTGCAAGCTTGCTTGGTTGGCCAAAAAGGGCGTATGCGTTTTTTCCTGAATATATTCAGGAAAAAACGCATACGCCCTTTTTGGCCAAGTGCATCATTGTCGACCTTCTGCCTCTTTTCCTATGCTTTAAATGCAATTCCAGTCTACCTCCTGAAATCGGTTTCCTGCAATTCTGCCCGGCTTTCAAGTCCTCTTGGCAGCCTTACTTCAGTATATTTTTGGATGATAGCTGTCATTTATAACTCTGCAGGTTTGTGAATTACAGTGCCCCTGAGCTCCTTTCTTCAACTCGCTTTCTTGTGAGCTGGCCGCAACACCGCAGGATTGCTTCAGGCCCTAATCTGGTTCCGGCATGGCACGCTGAGCCTTTGGTTAATTCCTCTTCCTGGTGGGAAATGAGAGTTAAATTTTCCCGTCCAGACACCTCCAGCTAGTCTCTCATTGGTTCTCCCTATTCCTGTTCATCTTCCGCGGAATTTGCAAACTGGGCCAAACAGGAGGTTAAAGGCACTGACTCTCCAAGTCGGGAGAGTGTTAGTAAAGCATCTGGAATGTTGCACCCGAGTACCAGGGGACGAGAACTGAGACATATTTCAACACGTCTCCCGATCACACGGTTGATCATACTCTGGGTTCCACATGCATGTTTTAGCTGAAGGAAGAATCCCTTAAACCTGGAGAGTTGAGACCCGTGGAATGGGTACCATGCAATATGACTTCAAAGGGTCTTCATTTGCTCACCAAAACTCTCCAATCCTATCACTGCTGCGTTTTTGCCCCTGTACTCACGATTGATTCACTTTCAGAGACATAGCAATCCATAGGTTTTAAGATACTTACTAGTCAGGTACATTATTAGGCGTTTAATATGGGGTTTTGAGTCCATTTCGTTGAGCAAGGAGTAGCTCTTGTCTATTACATATTTGGCTTAAGGAACTTTATCTGTGCTCATTTCAATCTCTGGTTTTATGCAGCACCCCAACTCACCTTTCCCCTTAAGCAAGCATAAGTTGATTTTCTAAATTTGGGACCATGTTCTGTTTTGAAATTCAGTTCCTGTGTAGCCAAGTTTACATTCCGTGTATTAGTGATATCTTATGATGTTTCTTTTTCTGTGTGACTTATTTCAGTTAGAATCATCATACCTGAATCCACTCATTATGCTGCTATGGGCCTGATGACATAGATGTCATTGCTGAGTGATATTGCATTGTACGTAAGTACCACAACTTCTTTATCCATTTTCCGCTTTATGCGATATTGAACTTGTACCGTAAACGAGTTTCTTGTAAACAGAGCCATCCCAAACTTTGGGGTGGCTGTGTCTTTTTGATTTTAATTTCCCTAAGCTATAGGACCATAAGTGGAAGTGCCCTAGGCTCTGTTGCTTTGTTTTTTAGATGTTTCAGGAAACACCATACACTTCTCCCGAGTGGCTGTTGGCAATTTACATCCCGCCCATCAGCATAACAAGGCTCCCAGTTCTCCATGGCCTGTCCTGCCTTTCTGGATTTTACACTTTTTTCAGATGGCCCTTTTGACGGGGGGGAAGTGAGACTTCATTGTAGTGCAGATTTCCTTTGCAAGCTTGCTTGGTTGGCCAAAAAGGGCGTATGCGTTTTTTCCTGAATATATTCAGGAAAAAACGCATACGCCCTTTTTGGCCAAGTGCATCATTGTCGACCTTCTGCCTCTTTTCCTATGCTTTAAATGCAATTCCAGTCTACCTCCTGAAATCGGTTTCCTGCAATTCTGCCCGGCTTTCAAGTCCTCTTGGCAGCCTTACTTCAGTATATTTTTGGATGATAGCTGTCATTTATAACTCTGCAGGTTTGTGAATTACAGTGCCCCTGAGCTCCTTTCTTCAAGTCGCTTTCTTGTGAGCTGGCCGCAACACCGCAGGATTGCTTCAGGCCCTAATCTGGTTCCGGCATGGCACGCTGAGCCTTTGGTTAATTCCTCTTCCTGGTGGGAAATGAGAGTTAAATTTTCCCGTCCAGACACCTCCAGCTAGTCTCTCATTGGTTCTCCCTATTCCTGTTCATCTTCCGCGGAATTTGCAAACTGGGCCAAACAGGAGGTTAAAGGCACTGACTCTCCAAGTCGGGAGAGTGTTAGTAAAGCATCTGGAATGTTGCACCCGAGTACCAGGGGACGAGAACTGAGACATATTTCAACACGTCTCCCGATCACACGGTTGATCATACTCTGGGTTCCACATGCATGTTTTAGCTGAAGGAAGAATCCTTAAACCTGGAGAGTTGAGACCCGTGGAATGGGTACCATGCAATATGACTTCAAAGGGTCTTCATTTGCTCACCAAAACTCTCCAATCCTATCACTGCTGCGTTTTTGCCCCTGTACTCACGATTGATTCACTTTCAGAGACATAGCAATCCATAGGTCTTAAGATACTTACTAGTCAGGTACATTATTAGGCGTTTAATATGGGGTTTTGAGTCCATTTCGTTGAGCAAGGAGTAGCTCTTGTCTATTACATATTTGGCTTAAGGAACTTTATCTGTGCTCATTTCAATCTCTGGTTTTATGCAGCACCCCCAACTCACCTTTCCCCTTAAGCAAGCATAAGTTGATTTTCTAAATTTGGGACCATGTTCTGTTTTGAAATTCAGTTCCTGTGTAGCCAAGTTTACATTCCGTGTATTAGTGATATCTTATGATGTTTCTTTTTCTGTGTGACTTATTTCAGTTAGAATCATCATACCTGAATCCACTCATTATGCTGCTATGGGCCTGATGACATAGATGTCATTGCTGAGTGATATTGCATTGTACGTAAGTACCACAACTTCTTTATCCATTTTTCGCTTTATGCGATATTGAACTTGTACCGTAAACGAGGTTCTTGTAAACAGAGCCGTCCCAAACTTTGGGGTGGCTGTGTCTTTTGGATTTTAATTTCCCTAAGCTATAGGACCATAAGTGGAAGTGCCCTAGGCTCTGTTGCTTTGTTTTTAGATGTTTCAGGAAACACCATACACTTCTCCCGAGTGGCTGTTGGCAATTTACATCCCGCCCATCAGCATAACAAGGCTCCCAGTTCTCCATGGCCTGTCCTGCCTTTCTGGATTTTACACTTTTTTCAGATGGCCCTTTTGACGGGGGGGAAGTGAGACTTCATTGTAGTGCAGATTTCCTTTGCAAGCTTGCTTGGTTGGCCAAAAAGGGCGTATGCGTTTTTTCCTGAATATATTCAGGAAAAAACGCATACGCCCTTTTTGGCCAAGTGCATCATTGTCGACCTTCTGCCTCTTTTCCTATGCTTTAAATGCAATTCCAGTCTACCTCCTGAAATCGGTTTCCTGCAATTCTGCCCGGCTTTCAAGTCCTCTTGGCAGCCTTACTTCAGTATATTTTTGGATGATAGCTGTCATTTATAACTCTGCAGGTTTGTGAATTACAGTGCCCTGAGCTCCTTTCTTCAAGTCGCTTTCTTGTGAGCTGGCCGCAACACCGCAGGGATTGCTTCAGGCCCTAATCTGGTTCCGGCATGGCACGCTGAGCCTTTGGTTAATTCCTCTTCCTGGTGGGAAATGAGAGTTAAATTTTCCCGTCCAGACACCTCCAGCTAGTCTCTCATTGGTTCTCCCTATTCCTGTTCATCTTCCGCGGAATTTGCAAACTGGGCCAAACAGGAGGTTAAAGGCACTGACTCTCCAAGTCGGGAGAGTGTTAGTAAAGCATCTGGAATGTTGCACCCGAGTACCAGGGGACGAGAACTGAGACATATTTCAACACGTCTCCCGATCACACGGTTGATCATACTCTGGGTTCCACATGCATGTTTTAGCTGAAGGAAGAATCCCTTAAACCTGGAGAGTTGAGACCCGTGGAATGGGTACCATGCAATATGACTTCAAAGGGTCTTCATTTGCTCACCAAAACTCTCCAATCCTATCACTGCTGCGTTTTTGCCCCTGTACTCACGATTGATTCACTTTCAGAGACATAGCAATCCATAGGTTTTAAGATACTTACTAGTCAGGTACATTATTAGGCGTTTAATATGGGGTTTGAGTCCATTTCGTTGAGCAAGGAGTAGCTCTTGTCTATTCCATATTTGGCTTAAGGAACTTTATCTGTGCTCATTTCAATCTCTGGTTTTATGCAGCACCCCAACTCACCTTTCCCCTTAAGCAAGCATAAGTTGATTTTCTAAATTTGGGACCATGTTCTGTTTTGAAATTCAGTTCCTGTGTAGCCAAGTTTACATTCCGTGTATTAGTGATATCTTATGATGTTTCTTTTTCTGTGTGACTTATTTCAGTTAGAATCATCATACCTGAATCCACTCATTATGCTGCTATGGGCCTGATGACATAGATGTCATTGCTGAGTGATATTGCATTGTACGTAAGTACCACAACTTCTTTATCCATTTTCCGCTTTATGCGATATTGAACTTGTACCGTAAACGAGTTTCTTGTAAACAGAGCCATCCCAAACTTTGGGGTGGCTGTGTCTTTTTGATTTTAATTTCCCTAAGCTATAGGACCATAAGTGGAAGTGCCCTAGGCTCTGTTGCTTTGTTTTTTAGATGTTTCAGGAAACACCATACACTTCTCCCGAGTGGCTGTTGGCAATTTACATCCCGCCCATCAGCATAACAAGGCTCCCAGTTCTCCATGGCCTGTCCTGCCTTTCTGGATTTTACACTTTTTTCAGATGGCCCTTTTGACGGGGGGGAAGTGAGACTTCATTGTAGTGCAGATTTCCTTTGCAAGCTTGCTTGGTTGGCCAAAAAGGGCGTATGCGTTTTTTCCTGAATATATTCAGGAAAAAACGCATACGCCCTTTTTGGCCAAGTGCATCATTGTCGACCTTCTGCCTCTTTTCCTATGCTTTAAATGCAATTCCAGTCTACCTCCTGAAATCGGTTTCCTGCAATTCTGCCCGGCTTTCAAGTCCTCTTGGCAGCCTTACTTCAGTATATTTTTGGATGATAGCTGTCATTTATAACTCTGCAGGTTTGTGAATTACAGTGCCCCTGAGCTCCTTTCTTCAACTCGCTTTCTTGTGAGCTGGCCGCAACACCGCAGGATTGCTTCAGGCCCTAATCTGGTTCCGGCATGGCACGCTGAGCCTTTGGTTAATTCCTCTTCCTGGTGGGAAATGAGAGTTAAATTTTCCCGTCCAGACACCTCCAGCTAGTCTCTCATTGGTTCTCCCTATTCCTGTTCATCTTCCGCGGAATTTGCAAACTGGGCCAAACAGGAGGTTAAAGGCACTGACTCTCCAAGTCGGGAGAGTGTTAGTAAAGCATCTGGAATGTTGCACCCGAGTACCAGGGGACGAGAACTGAGACATATTTCAACACGTCTCCCGATCACACGGTTGAACATACTCTGGGTTCCACATGCATGTTTTAGCTGAAGGAAGAATCCCTTAAACCTGGAGAGTTGAGACCCGTGGAATGGGTACCATGCAATATGACTTCAAAGGGTCTTCATTTGCTCACCAAAACTCTCCAATCCTATCACTGCTGCGTTTTTGCCCCTGTACTCACGATTGATTCACTTTCAGAGACATAGCAATCCATAGGTTTTAAGATACTTACTAGTCAGGTACATTATTAGGCGTTTAATATGGGGTTTTGAGTCCATTTCGTTGAGCAAGGAGTAGCTCTTGTCTATTACATATTTGGCTTAAGGAACTTTATCTGTGCTCATTTCAATCTCTGGTTTTATGCAGCACCCCAACTCACCTTTCCCCTTAAGCAAGCATAAGTTGATTTTCTAAATTTGGGACCATGTTCTGTTTTGAAATTCAGTTCCTGTGTAGCCAAGTTTACATTCCGTGTATTAGTGATATCTTATGATGTTTCTTTTTCTGTGTGACTTATTTCAGTTAGAATCATCATACCTGAATCCACTCATTATGCTGCTATGGGCCTGATGACATAGATGTCATTGCTGAGTGATATTGCATTGTACGTAAGTACCACAACTTCTTTATCCATTTTTCGCTTTATGCGATATTGAACTTGTACCGTAAACGAGTTTCTTGTAAACAGAGCCATCCCAAACTTTGGGGTGGCTGTGTCTTTTTGATTTTAATTTCCCTAAGCTATAGGACCATAAGTGGAAGTGCCCTAGGCTCTGTTGCTTTGTTTTTTAGATGTTTCAGGAATCACCATACACTTCTCCCGATTGGCTTTTGGCAATGTACATCCCGCCCATCAGCATAACAAGGCTCCCAGTTCTCCATGGCCTGTCCTGCCTTTCTGGATTTTACACTTTTTTCAGATGGCCCTTTTGACCGGGGGGAAGTGAGACTTCATTGTAGTGCAGATTTCCTTTGCAAGCTTGCTTGGTTGGCCAAAAAGGGCGTATGCGTTTTTTCCTGAATATATTCAGGAAAAAACGCATACGCCCTTTTTGGCCAAGTGCATCATTGTCGACCTTCTGCCTCTTTTCCTATGCTTTAAATGCAATTCCAGTCTACCTCCTGAAATCGGTTTCCTGCAATTCTGCCCGGCTTTCAAGTCCTCTTGGCAGCCTTACTTCAGTATATTTTTGGATGATAGCTGTCATTTATAACTCTGCAGGTTTGTGAATTACAGTGCCCCTGAGCTCCTTTCTTCAACTCGCTTTCTTGTGAGCTGGCCGCAACACCGCAGGATTGCTTCAGGCCCTAATCTGGTTCCGGCATGGCACGCTGAGCCTTTGGTTAATTCCTCTTCCTGGTGGGAAATGAGAGTTAAATTTTCCCGTCCAGACACCTCCAGCTAGTCTCTCATTGGTTCTCCCTATTCCTGTTCATCTTCCGCGGAATTTGCAAACTGGGCCAAACAGGAGGTTAAAGGCACTGACTCTCCAAGTTGGGAGAGTGTTAGTAAAGCATCTGGAATGTTGCACCCGAGTACCAGGGGACGAGAACTGAGACATATTTCAACACGTCTCCCGATCACACGGTTGATCATACTCTGGGTTCCACATGCATGTTTTAGCTGAAGGAAGAATCCCTTAAACCTGGAGAGTTGAGACCCGTGGAATGGGTACCATGCAATATGACTTCAAAGGGTCTTCATTTGCTCACCAAAACTCTCCAATCCTATCACTGCTGCGTTTTTGCCCCTGTACTCACGATTGATTCACTTTCAGCGACATAGCAATCCATAGGTTTTAAGATACTTACTAGTCAGGTACATTATTAGGCGTTTAATATGGGGTTTTGAGTCCATTTCGTTGAGCAAGGAGTAGCTCTTGTCTATTACATATTTGGCTTAAGGAACTTTATCTGTGCTCATTTCAATCTCTGGTTTTATGCAGCACCCCAACTCACCTTTCCCCTTAAGCAAGCATAAGTTGGTTTTCTAAATTTGGGACCATGTTCTGTTTTGAAATTCAGTTCCTGTGTAGCCAAGTTTACATTCCGTGTATTAGTGATATCTTATGATGTTTCTTTTTCTGTGTGACTTATTTCAGTTAGAATCATCATACCTGAATCCACTCATCATGATGCTATGGGCCTGATGACATAGATGTCATTGCTGAGTGATATTGCATTGTACGTAAGTACCACAACTTCTTTATCCATTTTTCGCTTTATGCGATATTGAAC
Source organism: Orcinus orca (assembly GCF_937001465.1). Classification (NCBI taxonomy): domain Eukaryota; kingdom Metazoa; phylum Chordata; class Mammalia; order Artiodactyla; family Delphinidae; genus Orcinus; species Orcinus orca. The sequence continues at coordinate 1,686,503 of NW_026043955.1, read as the reverse complement.
TTGTACCGTAAACGAGTTTCTTGTAAACAGAGCCATCCCAAACTTTGGGGTGGCTGTGTCTTTTGGATTTTAATTTCCCTAAGCTATAGGACCATAAGTGGAAGTGCCCTAGGCTCTGTTGCTTTGTTTTTTAGATGTTTCAGGAAACACCATACACTTCTCCCGAGTGGCTGTTGGCAATTTACATCCCGCCCATCAGCATAACAAGGCTCCCAGTTCTCCATGGCCTGTCCTGCCTTTCTGGATTTTACACTTTTTTCAGATGGCCCTTTTGACGGGGGGGGGGGGGGAAGTGAGACTTCATTGTAGTGCAGATTTCCTTTGCAAGCTTGCTTGGTTGGCCAAAAAGGGCGTATGCGTTTTTTCCTGAATATATTCAGGAAAAAACGCATACGCCCTTTTTGGCCAAGTGCATCATTGTCGACCTTCTGCCTCTTTTCCTATGCTTTAAATGCAATTCCAGTCTACCTCCTGAAATCGGTTTCCTGCAATTCTGCCCGGCTTTCAAGTCCTCTTGGCAGCCTTACTTCAGTATATTTTTGGATGATAGCTGTCATTTATAACTCTGCAGGTTTGTGAATTACAGTGCCCCTGAGCTCCTTTCTTCAACTCGCTTTCTTGTGAGCTGGCCGCAACACCGCAGGATTGCTTCAGGCCCTAATCTGGTTCCGGCACGGCACGCTGAGCCTTTGGTTAATTCCTCTTCCTGGTGGGAAATGAGAGTTAAATTTTCCCGTCCAGACACCTCCAGCTAGTCTCTCATTGGTTCTCCCTATTCCTGTTCATCTTCCGCGGAATTTGCAAACTGGGCCAAACAGGAGGTTAAAGGCACTGACTCTCCAAGTCGGGAGAGTGTTAGTAAAGCATCTGGAATGTTGCACCCGAGTACCAGGGGACGAGAACTGAGACATATTTCAACACGTCTCCCGATCACACGGTTGATCATACTCTGGGTTCCACATGCATGTTTTAGCTGAAGGAAGAATCCCTTAAACCTGGAGAGTTGAGACCCGTGGAATGGGTACCATGCAATATGACTTCAAAGGGTCTTCATTTGCTCACCAAAACTCTCCAATCCTATCACTGCTGCGTTTTTGCCCCTGTACTCACGATTGATTCACTTTCAGAGACATAGCAATCCATAGGTTTTAAGATACTTACTAGTCAGGTACATTATTAGGCGTTTAATATGGGGTTTTGAGTCCATTTCGTTGAGCAAGGAGTAGCTCTTGTCTATTACATATTTGGCTTAAGGAACTTTATCTGTGCTCATTTCAATCTCTGGTTTTATGCAGCACCCCAACTCACCTTTCCCCTTAAGCAAGCATAAGTTGATTTTCTAAATTTGGGACCATGTTCTGTTTTGAAATTCAGTTCATGTGTAGCCAAGTTTACATTCCGTGTATTAGTGATATCTTATGATGTTTCTTTTTCTGTGTGACTTATTTCAGTTAGAATCATCATACCTGAATCCACTCATTATGCTGCTATGGGCCTGATGACATAGATGTCATTGCTGAGTGATATTGCATTGTACGTAAGTACCACAACTTCTTTATCCATTTTTCGCTTTATGCGATATTGAACTTGTACCGTAAACGAGTTTCTTGTAAACAGAGCCATCCCAAACATTGGGGTGGCTGTGTCTTTTTGATTTTAATTTCCCTAAGCTATAGGACCATAAGTGGAAGTGCCCTAGGCTCTGTTGCTTTGTTTTTTAGATGTTTCAGGAAACACCATACACTTCTCCCGAGTGGCTGTTGGCAATTTACATCCCGCCCATCAGCATAACAAAGCTCCCAGTTCTCCATGGCCTGTCCTGCCTTTCTGGATTTTACACTTTTTTCAGATGGCCCTTTTGACGGGGGGAAGTGAGACTTCATTGTAGTGCAGATTTCCTTTGCAAGCTTGCTTGGTTGGCCAAAAAGGGCGTATGCGTTTTTTCCTGAATATATTCAGGAAAAAACGCATACGCCCTTTTTGGCCAAGTGCATCATTGTCGACCTTCTGCCTCTTTTCCTATGCTTTAAATGCAATTCCAGTCTACCTCCTGAAATCGGTTTCCTGCAATTCTGCCCGGCTTTCAAGTCCTCTTGGCAGCCTTACTTCAGTATATTTTTGGATGATAGCTGTCATTTATAACTCTGCAGGTTTGTGAATTACAGTGCCCCTGAGCTCCTTTCTTCAACTCGCTTTCTTGTGAGCTGGCCGCAACACCGCAGGATTGCTTCAGGCCCTAATCTGGTTCTGGCACGGCACGCTGAGCCTTTGCTTAATTCCTCTTCCTGGTGGGAAATGAGAGTTAAATTTTCCCGTCCAGACACCTCCAGCTAGTCTCTCATTGGTTCTCCCTATTCCTGTTCATCTTCCGCGGAATTTGCAAACTGGGCCAAACAGGAGGTTAAAGGCACTGACTCTCCAAGTCGGGAGAGTGTTAGTAAAGCATCTGGAATGTTGCACCCGAGTACCAGGGGACGAGAACTGAGACATATTTCAACACGTCTCCCGATCACACGGTTGATCATACTCTGGGTTCCACATGCATGTTTTAGCTGAAGGAAGAATCCCTTAAACCTGGAGAGTTGAGACCCGTGGAATGGGTACCATGCAATATGACTTCAAAGGGTCTTCATTTGCTCACCAAAACTCTCCAATCCTATCACTGCTGCGTTTTTGCCCCTGTACTCACGATTGATTCACTTTCAGAGACATAGCAATCCATAGGTTTTAAGATACTTACTAGTCAGGTACATTATTAGGCGTTTAATATGGGGTTTTGAGTCCATTTCGTTGAGCAAGGAGTAGCTCTTGTCTATTACATATTTGGCTTAAGAAACTTTATCTGTGCTCATTTCAATCTCTGGTTTTATGCAGCACCCCAACTCACCTTTCCCCTTAAGCAAGCATAAGTTGGTTTTCTAAATTTGGGACCATGTTCTGTTTTGAAATTCAGTTCCTGTGTAGCCAAGTTTACATTCCGTGTATTAGTGATATGTTATGATGTTTCTTTTTCTGTGTGACTTATTTCAGTTAGAATCATCATACCTGAATCCACTCATTATGCTGCTATGGGCCTGATGACATAGATGTCATTGCTGAGTGATATTGCATTGTACGTAATTACCACAACTTCTTTATCCATTTTTCGCTTTATGCGATATTGAACTTGCACCGTAAACGAGTTTCTTGTAAACAGAGCCATCCCAAACTTTGGGGTGGCTGTGTCTTTTTGATTTTAATTTCCCTAAGCTATAGGACCATAAGTGGAAGTGCCCTAGGCTCTGTTGCTTTGTTTTTTAGATGTTTCAGGAAACACCATACACTTCTCCCGAGTGGCTGTTGGCAATTTACATCCCGCCCATCAGCATAACAAGGCTCCCAGTTCTCCATGGCCTGTCCTGCCTTTCTGGATTTTACACTTTTTTCAGATGGCCCTTTTGACGGGGGGGGGGGGGAGTGAGACTTCATTGTATTGCAGATTTCCTTTGCAAGCTTGCTTGGTTGGCCAAAAAGGGCGTATGCGTTTTTTCCTGAATATATTCAGGAAAAAACGCATACGCCCTTTTTGGCCAAGTGCATCATTGTCGACCTTCTGCCTCTTTTCCTATGCTTTAAATGCAATTCCAGTCTACCTCCTGAAATCGGTTTCCTGCAATTCTGCCCGGCTTTCAAGTCCTCTTGGCAGCCTTACTTCAGTATATTTTTGGATGATAGCTGTCATTTATAACTCTGCAGGTTTGTGAATTACAGTGCCCCTGAGCTCCTTTCTTCAACTCGCTTTCTTGTGAGCTGGCCGCAACACCGCAGGATTGCTTCAGGCCCTAATCTGGTTCCGGCATGGCACGCTGAGCCTTTGGTTAATTCCTCTTCCTGGTGGGAAATGAGAGTTAAATTTTCCCGTCCAGACACCTCCAGCTAGTCTCTCATTGGTTCTCCCTATTCCTGTTCATCTTCCGCGGAATTTGCAAACTGGGCCAAACAGGAGGTTAAAGGCACTGACTCTCCAAGTCGGGAGAGTGTTAGTAAAGCATCTGGAATGTTGCACCCGAGTACCAGGGGACGAGAACTGAGACATATTTCAACACGTCTCCCGATCACACGGTTGATCATACTCTGGGTTCCACATGCATGTTTTAGCTGAAGGAAGAATCCCTTAAACCTGGAGAGTTGAGACCCGTGGAATGGGTACCATGCAATATGACTTCAAAGGGTCTTCATTTGCTCACCAAAACTCTCCAATCCTATCACTGCTGCGTTTTTGCCCCTGTACTCACGATTGATTCACTTTCAGAGACATAGCAATCCATAGGTTTTAAGATACTTACTAGTCAGGTACATTATTAGGCGTTTAATATGGGGTTTTGAGTCCATTTCGTTGAGCAAGGAGTAGCTCTTGTCTATTACATATTTGGCTTAAGGAACTTTATCTGTGCTCATTTCAATCTCTGGTTTTATGCAGCACCCCAACTCACCTTTCCCCTTAAGCAAGCATAAGTTGGTTTTCTAAATTTGGGACCATGTTCTGTTTTGAAATTCAGTTCCTGTGTAGCCAAGTTTACATTCCGTGTATTAGTGATATCTTATGATGTTTCTTTTTCTGTGTGACTTATTTCAGTTAGAATCATCATACCTGAATCCACTCATTATGCTGCTATGGGCCTGATGACATAGATGTCATTGCTGAGTGATATTGCATTGTACGTAAGTACCACAACTTCTTTATCCATTTTTCGCTTTATGCGATATTGAACTTGTACCGTAAACGAGTTTCTTGTAAACAGAGCCATCCCAAACTTTGGGGTGGCTGTGTCTTTTTGATTTTAATTTCCCTAAGCTATAGGACCATAAGTGGAAGTGCCCTAGGCTCTGTTGCTTTGTTTTTTAGATGTTTCAGGAAACACCATACACTTCTCCCGAGTGGCTGTTGGCAATTTACATCCCGCCCATCAGCATAACAAGGCTCCCAGTTCTCCATGGCCTGTCCTGCCTTTCTGGATTTTACACTTTTTTCAGATGGCCCTTTTGACAGGGGGGGGGAAGTGAGACTTCATTGTAGTGCAGATTTCCTTTGCAAGCTTGCTTGGTTGGCCAAAAAGGGCGTATGCGTTTTTTCCTGAATATATTCAGGAAAAAACGCATACGCCCTTTTTGGCCAAGTGCATCATTGTCGACCTTCTGCCTCTTTTCCTATGCTTTAAATGCAATTCCAGTCAACCTCCTGAAATCGGTTTCCTGCAATTCTGCCCGGCTTTCAAGTCCTCTTGGCAGCCTTACTTCAGTATATTTTTGGATGATAGCTGTCATTTATAACTCTGCAGGTTTGTGAATTACAGTGCCCCTGAGCTCCTTTCTTCAACTCGCTTTCTTGTGAGCTGGCCGCAACACCGCAGGATTGCTTCAGGCCCTAATCTGGTTCCGGCATGGCACGCTGAGCCTTTGGTTAATTCCTCTTCCTGGTGGGAAATGAGAGTTAAATTTTCCCGTCCAGACACCTCCAGCTAGTCTCTCATTGGTTCTCCCTATTCCTGTTCATCTTCCGCGGAATTTGCAAACTGGGCCAAACAGGAGGTTAAAGGCACTGACTCTCCAAGTCGGGAGAGTGTTAGTAAAGCATCTGGAATGTTGCACCCGAGTACCAGGGGACGAGAACTGAGACATATTTCAACACGTCTCCCGATCACACGGTTGATCATACTCTGGGTTCCACATGCATGTTTTAGCTGAAGGAAGAATCCCTTAAACCTGGAGAGTTGAGACCCGTGGAATGGGTACCATGCAATATGACTTCAAAGGGTCTTCATTTGCTCACCAAAACTCTCCAATCCTATCACTGCTGCGTTTTTGCCCCTGTACTCACGATTGATTCACTTTCAGAGACATAGCAATCCATAGGTTTTAAGATACTTACTAGTCAGGTACATTATTAGGCGTTTAATATGGGGTTTTGAGTCCATTTCGTTGAGCAAGGAGTAGCTCTTGTCTATTACATATTTGGCTTAAGGAACTTTATCTGTGCTCATTTCAATCTCTGGTTTTATGCAGCACCCCAACTCACCTTTCCCCTTAAGCAAGCATAAGTTGATTTTCTAAATTTGGGACCATGTTCTGTTTTGAAATTCAGTTCATGTGTAGCCAAGTTTACATTCCGTGTATTAGTGATATCTTATGATGTTTCTTTTTCTGTGTGACTTATTTCAGTTAGAATCATCATACCTGAATCCACTCATTATGCTGCTATGGGCCTGATGACATAGATGTCATTGCTGAGTGATATTGCATTGTACGTAAGTACCACAACTTCTTTATCCATTTTTCGCTTTATGCGATATTGAACTTGTACCGTAAACGAGTTTCTTGTAAACAGAGCCATCCCAAACTTTGGGGTGGCTGTGTCTTTTTGATTTTAATTTCCCTAAGCTATAGGACCATAAGTGGAAGTGCCCTAGGCTCTGTTGCTTTGTTTTTTAGATGTTTCAGGAAACACCATACACTTCTCCCGAGTGGCTGTTGGCAATTTACATCCCGCCCATCAGCATAACAAAGCTCCCAGTTCTCCATGGCCTGTCCTGCCTTTCTGGATTTTACACTTTTTTCAGATGGCCCTTTTGACGGGGGGAAGTGAGACTTCATTGTAGTGCAGATTTCCTTTGCAAGCTTGCTTGGTTGGCCAAAAAGGGCGTATGCGTTTTTTCCTGAATATATTCAGGAAAAAACGCATACGCCCTTTTTGGCCAAGTGCATCATTGTCGACCTTCTGCCTCTTTTCCTATGCTTTAAATGCAATTCCAGTCTACCTCCTGAAATCGGTTTCCTGCAATTCTGCCCGGCTTTCAAGTCCTCTTGGCAGCCTTACTTCAGTATATTTTTGGATGATAGCTGTCATTTATAACTCTGCAGGTTTGTGAATTACAGTGCCCCTGAGCTCCTTTCTTCAACTCGCTTTCTTGTGAGCTGGCCGCAACACCGCAGGATTGCTTCAGGCCCTAATCTGGTTCCGGCACGGCACGCTGAGCCTTTGGTTAATTCCTCTTCCTGGTGGGAAATGAGAGTTAAATTTTCCCGTCCAGACACCTCCAGCTAGTCTCTCATTGGTTCTCCCTATTCCTGTTCATCTTCCGCGGAATTTGCAAACTGGGCCAAACAGGAGGTTAAAGGCACTGACTCTCCAAGTCGGGAGAGTGTTAGTAAAGCATCTGGAATGTTGCACCCGAGTACCAGGGGACGAGAACTGAGACATATTTCAACACGTCTCCCGATCACACGGTTGATCATACTCTGGGTTCCACATGCATGTTTTAGCTGAAGGAAGAATCCCTTAAACCTGGAGATTTGAGACCCGTGGAATGGGTACCATGCAATATGACTTCAAAGGGTCTTCATTTGCTCACCAAAACTCTCCAATCCTATCACTGCTGCGTTTTTGCCCCTGTACTCACGATTGATTCACTTTCAGAGACATAGCAATCCATAGGTTTTAAGATACTTACTAGTCAGGTACATTATTAGGCATTTAATATGGGGTTTTGAGTCCATTTCGTTGAGCAAGGAGTAGCTCTTGTCTATTACATATTTGGCTTAAGAAACTTTATCTGTGCTCATTTCAATCTCTGGTTTTATGCAGCACCCCAACTCACCTTTCCCCTTAAGCAAGCATAAGTTGATTTTCTAAATTTGGGACCATGTTCTGTTTTGAAATTCAGTTCCTGTGTAGCCAAGTTTACATTCCGTGTATTAGTGATATCTTATGATGTTTCTTTTTCTGTGTGACTTATTTCAGTTAGAATCATCATACCTGAATCCACTCATTATGCTGCTATGGGCCTGATGACATAGATGTCATTGCTGAGTGATATTGCATTGTACGTAAGTACCACAACTTCTTTATCCATTTTTCGCTTTATGCGATATTGAACTTGTACCGTAAACGAGTTTCTTGTAAACAGAGCCATCCCAAACTTTGGGGTGGCTGTGTCTTTTTGATTTTAATTTCCCTAAGCTGCAGGACCATAAGTGGAAGTGCCCTAGGCTCTGTTGCTTTGTTTTTTAGATGTTTCAGGAAACACCATACACTTCTCCGGAGTGGCTGTTGGCAATTTACATCCCGCCCATCAGCATAACAAGGCTCCCAGTTCTCCATGGCCTGTCCTGCCTTTCTGGATTTTACACTTTTTTCAGATGGCCCTTTTGACAGGGGGGAAGTGAGACTTCATTGTAGTGCAGATTTCCTTTGCAAGCTTGCTTGGTTGGCCAAAAAGGGCGTATGCGTTTTTTCCTGAATATATTTAGGAAAAAACGCATACGCCCTTTTTGGCCAAGTGCATCATTGTCGACCTTCTGCCTCTTTTCCTATGCTTTAAATGCAATTCCAGTCTACCTCCTGAAATCGGTTTCCTGCAATTCTGCCCGGCTTTCAAGTCCTCTTGGCAGCCTTACTTCAGTATATTTTTGGATGATAGCTGTCATTTATAACTCTGCAGGTTTGTGAATTACAGTGCCCCTGAGCTCCTTTCTTCAACTCGCTTTCTTGTGAGCTGGCCGCAACACCGCAGGATTGCTTCAGGCCCTAATCTGGTTCCGGCATGGCACGCTGAGCCTTTGGTTAATTCCTCTTCCTGGTGGGAAATGAGAGTTAAATTTTCCCGTCCAGACACCTCCAGCTAGTCTCTCATTGGTTCTCCCTATTCCTGTTCATCTTCCGCGGAATTTGCAAACTGGGCCAAACAGGAGGTTAAAGGCACTGACTCTCCAAGTCGGGAGAGTGTTAGTAAAGCATCTGGAATGTTGCACCCGAGTACCAGGGGACGAGAACTGAGACATATTTCAACACGTCTCCCGATCACACGGTTGATCATACTCTGGGTTCCACATGCATGTTTTAGCTGAAGGAAGAATCCCTTAAACCTGGAGAGTTGAGACCCGTGGAATGGGTACCATGCAATATGACTTCAAAGGGTCTTCATTTGCTCACCAAAACTCTCCAATCCTATCACTGCTGCGTTTTTGCCCCTGTACTCACGATTGATTCACTTTCAGAGACATAGCAATCCATAGGTTTTAAGATACTTACTAGTCAGGTACATTATTAGGCGTTTAATATGGGGTTTTGAGTCCATTTCGTTGAGCAAGGAGTAGCTCTTGTCTATTACATATTTGGCTTAAGGAACTTTATCTGTGCTCATTTCAATCTCTGGTTTTATGCAGCACCCCAACTCACCTTTCCCCTTAAGCAAGCATAAGCTGATTTTCTAAATTTGGGACCATGTTCTGTTTTGAAATTCAGTTCCTGTGTAGCCAAGGTTACATTCCGTGTATTAGTGATATCTTATGATGTTTCTTTTTCTGTGTGACTTATTTCAGTTAGAATCATCATACCTGAATCCACTCATTATGCTGCTATGGGCCTGATGACATAGATGTCATTGCTGAGTGATATTGCATTGTACGTAAGTACCACAACTTCTTTATCCATTTTTCGCTTTATGCGATATTGAACTTGTACCGTAAACGAGTTTCTTGTAAACAGAGCCATCCCAAACTTTGGGGTGGCTGTGTCTTTTTGATTTTAATTTCCCTAAGCTATAGGACCATAAGTGGAAGTGCCCTAGGCTCTGTTGCTTTGTTTTTTAGATGTTTCAGGAAACACCATACACTTCTCCCGAGTGGCTGTTGGCAATTTACATCCCGCCCATCAGCATAACAAGGCTCCCAGTTCTCCATGGCCTGTCCTGCCTTTCTGGATTTTACACTTTTTTCAGATGGCCCTTTTGACGGGGGGGGGGGGAAGTGAGACTTCATTGTATTGCAGATTTCCTTTGCAAGCTTGCTTGGTTGGCCAAAAAGGGCGTATGCGTTTTTTCCTGAATATATTCAGGAAAAAACGCATACGCCCTTTTTGGCCAAGTGCATCATTGTCGACCTTCTGCCTCTTTTCCTATGCTTTAAATGCAATTCCAGTCTACCTCCTGAAATCGGTTTCCTGCAATTCTGCCCGGCTTTCAAGTCCTCTTGGCAGCCTTACTTCAGTATATTTTTGGATGATAGCTGTCATTTATAACTCTGCAGGTTTGTGAATTACAGTGCCCCTGAGCTCCTTTCTTCAACTCGCTTTCTTGTGAGCTGGCCGCAACACCGCAGGATTGCTTCAGGCCCTAATCTGGTTCCGGCATGGCACGCTGAGCCTTTGGTTAATTCCTCTTCCTGGTGGGAAATGAGAGTTAAATTTTCCCGTCCAGACACCTCCAGCTAGTCTCTCATTGGTTCTCCCTATTCCTGTTCATCTTCCGCGGAATTTGCAAACTGGGCCAAACAGGAGGTTAAAGGCACTGACTCTCCAAGTCGGGAGAGTGTTAGTAAAGCATCTGGAATGTTGCACCCGAGTACCAGGGGACGAGAACTGAGACATATTTCAACACGTCTCCCGATCACACGGTTGATCATACTCTGGGTTCCACATGCATGTTTTAGCTGAAGGAAGAATCCCTTAAACCTGGAGAGTTGAGACCCTTGGAATGGGTACCATGCAATATGACTTCAAAGGGTCTTCATTTGCTCACCAAAACTCTCCAATCCTATCACTGCTGCGTTTTTGCCCCTGTACTTACGATTGATTCACTTTCAGAGACATAGCAATCCATAGGTTTTAAGATACTTACTAGTCAGGTACATTATTAGGCGTTTAATATGGGGTTTTGAGTCCATTTCGTTGAGCAAGGAGTAGCTCTTGTCTATTACATATTTGGCTTAAGAAACTTTATCTGTGCTCATTTCAATCTCTGGTTTTATGCAGCACCCCAACTCACCTTTCCCCTTAAGCAAGCATAAGTTGATTTTCTAAATTTGGGACCATGTTCTGTTTTGAAATTCATTTCCTGTGTAGCCAAGTTTACATTCCGTGTATTAGTGATATCTTATGATGTTTCTTTTTCTGTGTGACTTATTTCAGGTAGAATCATCATACCTGAATCCACTCATTATGCTGCTATGGGCCTGATGACATAGATGTCATTGCTGAGTGATATTGCATTCTACGTAATTACCACAACTTCTTTATCCATTTTTCGCTTTATGCGATATTGAACTTGTACCGTAAACGAGTTTCTTGTAAACAGAGCCATCCCAAACTTTGGGGTGGCTGTGTCTTTTTGATTTTAATTTCCCTAAGCTATAGGACCATAAGTGGAAGTGCCCTAGGCTCTGTTGCTTTGTTTTTTAGATGTTTCAGGAAACACCATACACTTCTCCCGAGTGGCTGTTGGCAATTTACATCCCGCCCATCAGCATAACAAAGCTCCCAGTTCTCCATGGCCTGTCCTGCCATTCTGGATTTTACACTTTTTTCAGATGGCCCTTTTGACGGGGGGAAGTGAGACTTCATTGTAGTGCAGATTTCCTTTGCAAGCTTGCTTGGTTGGCCAAAAAGGGCGTATGCGTTTTTTCCTGAATATATTCAGGAAAAAACGCTTACGCCCTTTTTGGCCAAGTGCATCATTGTCGACCTTCTGCCTCTTTTCCTATGCTTTAAATGCAATTCCAGTCTACCTCCTGAAATCGGTTTCCTGCAATTCTGCCCGGCTTTCAAGTCCTCTTGGCAGCCTTACTTCAGTATATTTTTGGATGATAGCTGTCATTTATAACTCTGCAGGTTTGTGAATTACAGTGCCCCTGAGCTCCTTTCTTCAACTCGCTTTCTTGTGAGCTGGCCGCAACACCGCAGGATTGCTTCAGGCCCTAATCTGGTTCCGGCACGGCACGCTGAGCCTTTGGTTAATTCCTCTTCCTGGTGGGAAATGAGAGTTAAATTTTCCCGTCCAGACACCTCCAGCTAGTCTCTCATTGGTTCTCCCTATTCCTGTTCATCTTCCGCGGAATTTGCAAACTGGGCCAAACAGGAGGTTAAAGGCTCTGACTCTCCAAGTCGGGAGAGTGTTAGTAAAGCATCTGGAATGTTGCACCCGAGTACCAGGGGACGAGAACTGAGACATATTTCAACACGTCTCCCGATCACACGGTTGATCATACTCTGGGTTCCACATGCATGTTTTAGCTGAAGGAAGAATCCCTTAAACCTGGAGATTTGAGACCCGTGGAATGGGTACCATGCAATATGACTTCAAAGGGTCTTCATTTGCTCACCAAAACTCTCCAATCCTATCACTGCTGCGTTTTTGCCCCTGTACTCACGATTGATTCACTTTCAGAGACATAGCAATCCATAGGTTTTAAGATACTTACTAGTCAGGTACATTATTAGGCATTTAATATGGGGTTTTGAGTCCATTTCGTTGAGCAAGGAGTAGCTCTTGTCTATTACATATTTGGCTTAAGGAACTTTATCTGTGCTCATTTCAATCTCTGGTTTTATGCAGCACCCCAACTCACCTTTCCCCTTAAGCAAGCATAAGTTGATTTTCTAAATTTGGGACCATGTTCTGTTTTGAAATTCAGTTCCTGTGTAGCCAAGTTTACATTCCGTGTATTAGTGATATCTTATGATGTTTCTTTTTCTGTGTGACTTATTTCAGTTAGAATCATCATACCTGAATCCACTCATTATGCTGCTATGGGCCTGATGACATAGATGTCATTGCTGAGTGATATTGCATTGTACGTAAGTACCACAACTTCTTTATCCATTTTTCGCTTTATGCGATATTGAACTTGTACCGTAAACGAGTTTCTTGTAAACAGAGCCATCCCAAACTTTGGGGTGGCTGTGTCTTTTTGATTTTAATTTCCCTAAGCTGCAGGACCATAAGTGGAAGTGCCCTAGGCTCTGTTGCTTTGTTTTTTAGATGTTTCAGGAAACACCATACACTTCTCCGGAGTGGCTGTTGGCAATTTACATCCCGCCCATCAGCATAACAAGGCTCCCAGTTCTCCATGGCCTGTCCTGCCTTTCTGGATTTTACACTTTTTTCAGATGGCCCTTTTGACAGGGGGGAAGTGAGACTTCATTGTAGTGCAGATTTCCTTTGCAAGCTTGCTTGGTTGGCCAAAAAGGGCGTATGCGTTTTTTCCTGAATATATTCAGGAAAAAACGCATACGCCCTTTTTGGCCAAGTGCATCATTGTCGACCTTCTGCCTCTTTTCCTATGCTTTAAATGCAATTCCAGTCTACCTCCTGAAATCGGTTTCCTGCAATTCTGCCCGGCTTTCAAGTCCTCTTGGCAGCCTTACTTCAGTATATTTTTGGATGATAGCTGTCATTTATAACTCTGCAGGTTTGTGAATTACAGTGCCCCTGAGCTCCTTTCTTCAACTCGCTTTCTTGTGAGCTGGCCGCAACACCGCAGGATTGCTTCAGGCCCTAATCTGGTTCCGGCATGGCACGCTGAGCCTTTGGTTAATTCCTCTTCCTGGTGGGAAATGAGAGTTAAATTTTCCCATCCAGACACCTCCAGCTAGTCTCTCATTGTTTCTCCCTATTCCTGTTCATCTTCCGCGGAATTTGCAAACTGGGCCAAACAGGAGGTTAAAGGCACTGACTCTCCAAGTCGGGAGAGTGTTAGTAAAGCATCTGGAATGTTGCACCCGAGTACCAGGGGACGAGAACTGAGACATATTTCAACACGTCTCCCGATCACACGGTTGATCATACTCTGGGTTCCACATGCATGTTTTAGCTGAAGGAAGAATCCCTTAAACCTGGAGAGTTGAGACCCGTGGAATGGGTACCATGCAATATGACTTCAAAGGGTCTTCATTTGCTCACCAAAACTCTCCAATCCTATCACTGCTGCGTTTTTGCCCCTGTACTCACGATTGATTCACTTTCAGAGACATAGCAATCCATAGGTTTTAAGATACTTACTAGTCAGGTACATTATTAGGCGTTTAATATGGGGTTTTGAGTCCATTTCGTTGAGCAAGGAGTAGCTCTTGTCTATTACATATTTGGCTTAAGGAACTTTATCTGTGCTCATTTCAATCTCTGGTTTTATGCAGCACCCCAACTCACCTTTCCCCTTAAGCAAGCATAAGCTGATTTTCTAAATTTGGGACCATGTTCTGTTTTGAAATTCAGTTCCTGTGTAGCCAAGGTTACATTCCGTGTATTAGTGATATCTTATGATGTTTCTTTTTCTGTGTGACTTATTTCAGTTAGAATCATCATACCTGAATCCACTCATTATGCTGCTATGGGCCTGATGACATAGATGTCATTGCTGAGTGATATTGCATTGTACGTAAGTACCACAACTTCTTTATCCATTTTTCGCTTTATGCGATATTGAACTTGTACCGTAAACGAGTTTCTTGTAAACAGAGCCATCCCAAACTTTGGGGTGGCTGTGTCTTTTTGATTTTAATTTCCCTAAGCTATAGGACCATAAGTGGAAGTGCCCTAGGCTCTGTTGCTTTGTTTTTTAGATGTTTCAGGAAACACCATACACTTCTCCCGAGTGGCTGTTGGCAATTTACATCCCGCCCATCAGCATAACAAGGCTCCCAGTTCTCCATGGCCTGTCCTGCCTTTCTGGATTTTACACTTTTTTCAGATGGCCCTTTTGACGGGGGGGGGGAAGTGAGACTTCATTGTATTGCAGATTTCCTTTGCAAGCTTGCTTGGTTGGCCAAAAAGGGCGTATGCGTTTTTTCCTGAATATATTCAGGAAAAAACGCATACGCCCTTTTTGGCCAAGTGCATCATTGTCGACCTTCTGCCTCTTTTCCTATGCTTTAAATGCAATTCCAGTCTACCTCCTGAAATCGGTTTCCTGCAATTCTGCCCGGCTTTCAAGTCCTCTTGGCAGCCTTACTTCAGTATATTTTTGGATGATAGCTGTCATTTATAACTCTGCAGGTTTGTGAATTACAGTGCCCCTGAGCTCCTTTCTTCAACTCGCTTTCTTGTGAGCTGGCCGCAACACCGCAGGATTGCTTCAGGCCCTAATCTGGTTCCGGCATGGCACGCTGAGCCTTTGGTTAATTCCTCTTCCTGGTGGGAAATGAGAGTTAAATTTTCCCGTCCAGACACCTCCAGCTAGTCTCTCATTGGTTCTCCCTATTCCTGTTCATCTTCCGCGGAATTTGCAAACTGGGCCAAACAGGAGGTTAAAGGCACTGACTCTCCAAGTCGGGAGAGTGTTAGTAAAGCATCTGGAATGTTGCACCCGAGTACCAGGGGACGAGAACTGAGACATATTTCAACACGTCTCCCGATCACACGGTTGATCATACTCTGGGTTCCACATGCATGTTTTAGCTGAAGGAAGAATCCCTTAAACCTGGAGAGTTGAGACCCGTGGAATGGGTACCATGCAATATGACTTCAAAGGGTCTTCATTTGCTCACCAAAACTCTCCAATCCTATCACTGCTGCGTTTTTGCCCCTGTACTCACGATTGATTCACTTTCAGAGACATAGCAATCCATAGGTTTTAAGATACTTACTAGTCAGGTACATTATTAGGCGTTTAATATGGGGTTTTGAGTCCATTTCGTTGAGCAAGGAGTAGCTCTTGTCTATTACATATTTGGCTTAAGAAACTTTATCTGTGCTCATTTCAATCTCTGGTTTTATGCAGCACCCCAACTCACCTTTCCCCTTAAGCAAGCATAAGTTGATTTTCTAAATTTGGGACCATGTTCTGTTTTGAAATTCATTTCCTGTGTAGCCAAGTTTACATTCCGTGTATTAGTGATATCTTATGATGTTTCTTTTTCTGTGTGACTTATTTCAGGTAGAATCATCATACCTGAATCCACTCATTATGCTGCTATGGGCCTGATGACATAGATGTCATTGCTGAGTGATATTGCATTCTACGTAATTACCACAACTTCTTTATCCATTTTTCGCTTTATGCGATATTGAACTTGTACCGTAAACGAGTTTCTTGTAAACAGAGCCATCCCAAACTTTGGGGTGGCTGTGTCTTTTTGATTTTAATTTCCCTAAGCTATAGGACCATAAGTGGAAGTGCCCTAGGCTCTGTTGCTTTGTTTTTTAGATGTTTCAGGAAACACCATACACTTCTCCCGAGTGGCTGTTGGCAATTTACATCCCGCCCATCAGCATAACAAAGCTCCCAGTTCTCCATGGCCTGTCCTGCCATTCTGGATTTTACACTTTTTTCAGATGGCCCTTTTGACGGGGGGAAGTGAGACTTCATTGTAGTGCAGATTTCCTTTGCAAGCTTGCTTGGTTGGCCAAAAAGGGCGTATGCGTTTTTTCCTGAATATATTCAGGAAAAAACGCTTACGCCCTTTTTGGCCAAGTGCATCATTGTCGACCTTCTGCCTCTTTTCCTATGCTTTAAATGCAATTCCAGTCTACCTCCTGAAATCGGTTTCCTGCAATTCTGCCCGGCTTTCAAGTCCTCTTGGCAGCCTTACTTCAGTATATTTTTGGATGATAGCTGTCATTTATAACTCTGCAGGTTTGTGAATTACAGTGCCCCTGAGCTCCTTTCTTCAACTCGCTTTCTTGTGAGCTGGCCGCAACACCGCAGGATTGCTTCAGGCCCTAATCTGGTTCCGGCATGGCACGCTGAGCCTTTGGTTAATTCCTCTTCCTGGTGGGAAATGAGAGTTAAATTTTCCCGTCCAGACACCTCCAGCTAGTCTCTCATTGGTTCTCCCTATTCCTGTTCATCTTCCGCGGAATTTGCAAACTGGGCCAAACAGGAGGTTAAAGGCACTGACTCTCCAAGTCGGGAGAGTGTTAGTAAAGCATCTGGAATGTTGCACCCGAGTACCAGGGGACGAGAACTGAGACATATTTCAACACGTCTCCCGATCACACGGTTGATCATACTCTGGGTTCCACATGCATGTTTTAGCTGAAGGAAGAATCCCTTAAACCTGGAGAGTTGAGACCCGTGGAATGGGTACCATGCAATATGACTTCAAAGGGTCTTCATTTGCTCACCAAAACTCTCCAATCCTATCACTGCTGCGTTTTTGCCCCTGTACTCACGATTGATTCACTTTCAGAGACATAGCAATCCATAGGTTTTAAGATACTTACTAGTCAGGTACATTATTAGGCGTTTAATATGGGGTTTTGAGTCCATTTCGTTGAGCAAGGAGTAGCTCTTGTCTATTACATATTTGGCTTAAGGAACTTTATCTGTGCTCATTTCAATCTCTGGTTTTATGCAGCACACCAACTCACCTTTCCCCTTAAGCAAGCATAAGCTGATTTTCTAAATTTGGGACCATGTTCTGTTTTGAAATTCAGTTCCTGTGTAGCCAAGGTTACATTCCGTGTATTAGTGATATCTTATGATGTTTCTTTTTCTGTGTGACTTATTTCAGTTAGAATCATCATACCTGAATCCACTCATTATGCTGCTATGGGCCTGATGACATAGATGTCATTGCTGAGTGATATTGCATTGTACGTAAGTACCACAACTTCTTTATCCATTTGTCGCTTTATGCGATATTGAACTTGTACCGTAAACGAGTTTCTTGTAAACAGAGCCATCCCAAACTTTGGGGTGGCTGTGTCTTTTTGATTTTAATTTCCCTAAGCTATAGGACCATAAGTGGAAGTGCCCTAGGCTCTGTTGCTTTGTTTTTTAGATGTTTCAGGAAACACCATACACTTCTCCCGAGTGGCTGTTGGCAATTTACATCCCGCCCATCAGCATAACAAGGCTCCCAGTTCTCCATGGCCTGTCCTGCCTTTCTGGATTTTACACTTTTTTCAGATGGCCCTTTTGACGGGGGGGGGGGAAGTGAGACTTCATTGTATTGCAGATTTCCTTTGCAAGCTTGCTTGGTTGGCCAAAAAGGGCGTATGCGTTTTTTCCTGAATATATTCAGGAAAAAACGCATACGCCCTTTTTGGCCAAGTGCATCATTGTCGACCTTCTGCCTCTTTTCCTATGCTTTAAATGCAATTCCAGTCTACCTCCTGAAATCGGTTTCCTGCAATTCTGCCCGGCTTTCAAGTCCTCTTGGCAGCCTTACTTCAGTATATTTTTGGATGATAGCTGTCATTTATAACTCTGCAGGTTTGTGAATTACAGTGCCCCTGAGCTCCTTTCTTCAAGTCGCTTTCTTGTGAGCTGGCCGCAACACCGCAGGATTGCTTCAGGCCCTAATCTGGTTCCGGCATGGCACGCTGAGCCTTTGGTTAATTCCTCTTCCTGGTGGGAAATGAGAGTTAAATTTTCCCGTCCAGACACCTCCAGCTAGTCTCTCATTGGTTCTCCCTATTCCTGTTCATCTTCCGCGGAATTTGCAAACTGGGCCAAACAGGAGGTTAAAGGCACTGACTCTCCAAGTCGGGAGAGTGTTAGTAAAGCATCTGGAATGTTGCACCCGAGTACCAGGGGACGAGAACTGAGACATATTTCAACACGTCTCCCGATCACACGGTTGATCATACTCTGGGTTCCACATGCATGTTTTAGCTGAAGGAAGAATCCCTTAAACCTGGAGAGTTGAGACCCGTGGAATGGGTACCATGCAATATGACTTCAAAGGGTCTTCATTTGCTCACCAAAACTCTCCAATCCTATCACTGCTGCGTTTTTGCCCCTGTACTCACGATTGATTCACTTTCAGAGACATAGCAATCCATAGGTTTTAAGATACTTACTAGTCAGGTACATTATTAGGCGTTTAATATGGGGTTTTGAGTCCATTTCGTTGAGCAAGGAGTAGCTCTTGTCTATTACATATTTGGCTTAAGAAACTTTATCTGTGCTCATTTCAATCTCTGGTTTTATGCAGCACCCCAACTCACCTTTCCCCTTAAGCAAGCATAAGTTGATTTTCTAAATTTGGGACCATGTTCTGTTTTGAAATTCATTTCCTGTGTAGCCAAGTTTACATTCCGTGTATTAGTGATATCTTATGATGTTTCTTTTTCTGTGTGACTTATTTCAGGTAGAATCATCATACCTGAATCCACTCATTATGCTGCTATGGGCCTGATGACATAGATGTCATTGCTGAGTGATATTGCATTCTACGTAATTACCACAACTTCTTTATCCATTTTTCGCTTTATGCGATATTGAACTTGTACCGTAAACGAGTTTCTTGTAAACAGAGCCATCCCAAACTTTGGGGTGGCTGTGTCTTTTTGATTTTAATTTCCCTAAGCTATAGGACCATAAGTGGAAGTGCCCTAGGCTCTGTTGCTTTGTTTTTTAGATGTTTCAGGAAACACCATACACTTCTCCCGAGTGGCTGTTGGCAATTTACATCCCGCCCATCAGCATAACAAAGCTCCCAGTTCTCCATGGCCTGTCCTGCCATTCTGGATTTTACACTTTTTTCAGATGGCCCTTTTGACGGGGGGAAGTGAGACTTCATTGTAGTGCAGATTTCCTTTGCAAGCTTGCTTGGTTGGCCAAAAAGGGCGTATGCGTTTTTTCCTGAATATATTCAGGAAAAAACGCTTACGCCCTTTTTGGCCAAGTGCATCATTGTCGACCTTCTGCCTCTTTTCCTATGCTTTAAATGCAATTCCAGTCTACCTCCTGAAATCGGTTTCCTGCAATTCTGCCCGGCTTTCAAGTCCTCTTGGCAGCCTTACTTCAGTATATTTTTGGATGATAGCTGTCATTTATAACTCTGCAGGTTTGTGAATTACAGTGCCCCTGAGCTCCTTTCTTCAACTCGCTTTCTTGTGAGCTGGCCGCAACACCGCAGGATTGCTTCAGGCCCTAATCTGGTTCCGGCATGGCACGCTGAGCCTTTGGTTAATTCCTCTTCCTGGTGGGAAATGAGAGTTAAATTTTCCCGTCCAGACACCTCCAGCTAGTCTCTCATTGGTTCTCCCTATTCCTGTTCATCTTCCGCGGAATTTGCAAACTGGGCCAAACAGGAGGTTAAAGGCACTGACTCTCCAAGTCGGGAGAGTGTTAGTAAAGCATCTGGAATGTTGCACCCGAGTACCAGGGGACGAGAACTGAGACATATTTCAACACGTCTCCCGATCACACGGTTGATCATACTCTGGGTTCCACATGCATGTTTTAGCTGAAGGAAGAATCCCTTAAACCTGGAGATTTGAGACCCGTGGAATGGGTACCATGCAATATGACTTCAAAGGGTCTTCATTTGCTCACCAAAACTCTCCAATCCTATCACTGCTGCGTTTTTGCCCCTGTACTCACGATTGATTCACTTTCAGAGACATAGCAATCCATAGGTTTTAAGATACTTACTAGTCAGGTACATTATTAGGCATTTAATATGGGGTTTTGAGTCCATTTCGTTGAGCAAGGAGTAGCTCTTGTCTATTACATATTTGGCTTAAGAAACTTTATCTGTGCTCATTTCAATCTCTGGTTTTATGCAGCACCCCAACTCACCTTTCCCCTTAAGCAAGCATAAGTTGATTTTCTAAATTTGGGACCATGTTCTGTTTTGAAATTCAGTTCCTGTGTAGCCAAGTTTACATTCCGTGTATTAGTGATATCTTATGATGTTTCTTTTTCTGTGTGACTTATTTCAGTTAGAATCATCATACCTGAATCCACTCATTATGCTGCTATGGGCCTGATGACATAGATGTCATTGCTGAGTGATATTGCATTGTACGTAAGTACCACAACTTCTTTATCCATTTTTCGCTTTATGCGATATTGAACTTGTACCGTAAACGAGTTTCTTGTAAACAGAGCCATCCCAAACTTTGGGGTGGCTGTGTCTTTTTGATTTTAATTTCCCTAAGCTGCAGGACCATAAGTGGAAGTGCCCTAGGCTCTGTTGCTTTGTTTTTTAGATGTTTCAGGAAACACCATACACTTCTCCGGAGTGGCTGTTGGCAATTTACATCCCGCCCATCAGCATAACAAGGCTCCCAGTTCTCCATGGCCTGTCCTGCCTTTCTGGATTTTACACTTTTTTCAGATGGCCCTTTTGACAGGGGGGAAGTGAGACTTCATTGTAGTGCAGATTTCCTTTGCAAGCTTGCTTGGTTGGCCAAAAAGGGCGTATGCGTTTTTTCCTGAATATATTCAGGAAAAAACGCATACGCCCTTTTTGGCCAAGTGCATCATTGTCGACCTTCTGCCTCTTTTCCTATGCTTTAAATGCAATTCCAGTCTACCTCCTGAAATCGGTTTCCTGCAATTCTGCCCGGCTTTCAAGTCCTCTTGGCAGCCTTACTTCAGTATATTTTTGGATGATAGCTGTCATTTATAACTCTGCAGGTTTGTGAATTACAGTGCCCCTGAGCTCCTTTCTTCAACTCGCTTTCTTGTGAGCTGGCCGCAACACCGCAGGATTGCTTCAGGCCCTAATCTGGTTCCGGCATGGCACGCTGAGCCTTTGGTTAATTCCTCTTCCTGGTGGGAAATGAGAGTTAAATTTTCCCGTCCAGACACCTCCAGCTAGTCTCTCATTGGTTCTCCCTATTCCTGTTCATCTTCCGCGGAATTTGCAAACTGGACCAAACAGGAGGTTAAAGGCATTGACTCTCCAAGTCGGGAGAGTGTTAGTAAAGCATCTGGAATGTTGCACCCGAGTACCAGGGGACGAGAACTGAGACATATTTCAACACGTCTCCCGATCACACGGTTGATCATACTCTGGGTTCCACATGCATGTTTTAGCTGAAGGAAGAATCCCTTAAACCTGGAGAGTTGAGACCCGTGGAATGGGTACCATGCAATATGACTTCAAAGGGTCTTCATTTGCTCACCAAAACTCTCCAATCCTATCACTGCTGCGTTTTTGCCCCTGTACTCACGATTGATTCACTTTCAGAGACATAGCAATCCATAGGTTTTAAGATACTTACTAGTCAGGTACATTATTAGGCGTTTAATATGGGGTTTTGAGTCCATTTCGTTGAGCAAGGAGTAGCTCTTGTCTATTCCATATTTGGCTTAAGGAACTTTATCTGTGCTCATTTCAATCTCTGGTTTTATGCAGCACCCCAACTCACCTTTCCCCTTAAGCAAGCATAAGTTGGTTTTCTAAATTTGGGACCATGTTCTGTTTTGAAATTCAGTTCCTGTGTAGCCAAGTTTACATTCCGTGTATTAGTGATATCTTATGATGTTTCTTTTTCTGTGTGACTTATTTCAGTTAGAATCATCATACCTGAATCCACTCATTATGCTGCTATGGGCCTGATGACATAGATGTCATTGCTGAGTGATATTGCATTGTACGTAAGTACCACAACTTCTTTATCCATTTTTCGCTTTATGCGATATTGAACTTGTACCGTAAACGAGTTTCTTGTAAACAGAGCCATCCCAAACTTTGGGGTGGCTGTGTCTTTTTGATTTTAATTTCCCTAAGCTATAGGACCATAAGTGGAAGTGCCCTAGGCTCTGTTGCTTTGTTTTTTAGATGTTTCAGGAAACACCATACACTTCTCCAGAGTGGCTGTTGGCAAGTTACATCCCGCCCATCAGCATAACAAGGCTCCCAGTTCTCCATGGCCTGTCCTGCCTTTCTGGATTTTACACTTTTTTCAGATGGCCCTTTAGACGGGGGCGGGGGGGAGTGAGACTTCATTGTAGTGCAGATTTCCTTTGCAAGCTTGCTTGCTTGGCCAAAAAGGGCGTATGCGTTTTTTCCTGAATATATTCAGGAAAAAACGCATACGCCCTTTTTGGCCAAGTGCATCATTGTCGACCTTCTGCCTCTTTTCCTATGCTTTAAATGCAATTCCAGTCTACCTCCTGAAATCGGTTTCCTGCAATTCTGCCCGGCTTTCAAGTCCTCTTGGCAGCCTTACTTCAGTATATTTTTGGATGATAGCTGTCATTTATAACTCTGCAGGTTTGTGAATTACAGTGCCCCTGAGCTCCTTTCTTCAACTCGCTTTCTTGTGAGCTGGCCGCAACACCGCAGGATTGCTTCAGGCCCTAATCTGGTTCCGGCATGGCATGCTGAGCCTTTGGTTAATTCCTCTTCCTGGTGGGAAATGAGAGTTAAATTTTCCCGTCCAGACACCTCCAGCTAGTCTCTCATTGGTTCTCCCTATTCCTGTTCATCTTCCGCGGAATTTGCAAACTGGGCCAAACAGGAGGTTAAAGGCACTGACTCTCCAAGTCGGGAGAGTGTTAGTAAAGCATCTGGAATGTTGCACCCGAGTACCAGGGGACGAGAACTGAGACATATTTCAACACGTCTCCCGATCACACGGTTGATCATACTCTGGGTTCCACATGCATGTTTTAGCTGAAGGAAGAATCCCTTAAACCTGGAGAGTTGAGACCCGTGGAATGGGTACCATGCAATATGACTTCAAAGGGTCTTCATTTGCTCACCAAAACTCTCCAATCCTATCACTGCTGCGTTTTTGCCCCTGTACTCACGATTGATTCACTTTCAGAGACATAGCAATCCATAGGTTTTAAGATACTTAGTAGTCAGGTACATTATTAGGCGTTTAATATGGGGTTTTGAGTCCATTTCGTTGAGCAAGGAGTAGCTCTTGTCTGTTACATATTTGGCTTAAGGAACTTTATCTGTGCTCATTTCAATCTCTGGTTTTATGCAGCACCCCAACTCACCTTTCCCCTTAAGCAAGCATAAGTTGGTTTTCTAAATTTGGGACCATGTTCTGTTTTGAAATCCAGTTCCTGTGTAGCCAAGTTTACATTCCATGTATTAGTGATATCTTATGATGTTTCTTTTTCTGTGTGACTTATTTCAGTTAGAATCATCATACCTGAATCCACTCATTATGCTGCTATGGGCCTGATGACATAGATGTCATTGCTGAGTGATATTGCATTGTACGTAAGTACCACAACTTCTTTATCCATTTTTCGCTTTATGCGATATTGAACTTGTACCGTAAACGAGTTTCTTGTAAACAGAGCCATCCCAAACTTTGGGGTGGCTGTGTCTTTTTGATTTTAATTTCCCTAAGCTACAGGACCATAAGTGGAAGTGCCCTAGGCTCTGTTGCTTTGTTTTTTAGATGTTTCAGGAAACACCATACACTTCTCCCGAGTGGCTGTTGGCAAGTTACATCCCGCCCATCAGCATAACAAGGCTCCCAGTTCTCCATGGCCTGTCCTGCCTTCTGGATTTTACACTTTTTTCAGATGGCCCTTTTGACGGGGGGTGGAAGTGAGACTTCATTGTAGTGCAGATTTCCTTTGCAAGCTTGCTTGCTTGGCCAAAAAGGGCGTATGCGTTTTTTCCTGAATATATTCAGGAAAAAACGCATACGCCCTTTTTGGCCAAGTGCATCATTGTCGACCTTCTGCCTCTTTTCCTATGCTTTAAATGCAATTCCAGTCTACCTCCTGAAATCGGTTTCCTGCAATTCTGCCCGGCTTTCAAGTCCTCTTGGCAGCCTTACTTCAGTATATTTTTGGATGATAGCTGTCATTTATAACTCTGCAGGTTTGTGAATTACAGTGCCCCTGAGCTCCTTTCTTCAACTCGCTTTCTTGTGAGCTGGCCGCAACACCACAGGATTGCTTCAGGCCCTAATCTGGTTCCGGCATGGCACGCTGAGCCTTTGGTTAATTCCTCTTCCTGGTGGGAAATGAGAGTTAAATTTTCCCGTCCAGACACCTCCAGCTAGTCTCTCATTGGTTCTCCCTATTCCTGTTCATCTTCCGTGGAATTTGTAACCTGGGCCAAAGAGGAGGTTAAAGGCACTGACTCTCCAAGTCGGGAGAGTGTTAGTAAAGCATCTGGAATGTTGCACCCGAGTACCAGGGGACGAGAACTGAGACATATTTCAACACGTCTCCCGATCACACGGTTGATCATACTCTGGGTTCCACATGCATGTTTTAGCTGAAGGAAGAATCCCTTAAACCTGGAGAGTTGAGACCCGTGGAATGGGTACCATGCAATATGACTTCAAAGGGTCTTCATTTGCTCACCAAAACTCTCCAATCCTATCACTGCTGCGTTTTTCCCCTGTACACACGATTGATTCACTTTCAGAGACATAGCAATCCATAGGTTTTAAGATACTTACTAGTCAGGTACATTATTAGGCGTTTAATATGGGGTTTTGAGTCCATTTCGTTGAGCAAGGAGTAGCTCTTGTCTATTACATATTTGGCTTAAGGAACTTTATCTGTGCTCATTTCAATCTCTGGTTTTATGCAGCACCCCAACTCACCTTTCCCCTTAAGCAAGCATAAGTTGGTTTTCTAAATTTGGGACCATGTTCTGTTTTGAAATCCAGTTCCTGTGTAGCCAAGTTTACATTCCATGTATTAGTGATATCTTATGATGTTTCTTTTTCTGTGTGACTTATTTCAGTTAGAATCATCATACCTGAATCCACTCATTATGCTGCTATGGGCCTGATGACATAGATGTCATTGCTGAGTGATATTGCATTGTACGTAAGTACCACAACTTCTTTATCCATTTTTCGCTTTATGCGATATTGAACTTGTACCGTAAACGAGTTTCTTGTAAACAGAGCCATCCCAAACTTTGGGGTGGCTGTGTCTTTTTGATTTTAATTTCCCTAAGCTACAGGACCATAAGTGGAAGTGCCCTAGGCTCTGTTGCTTTGTTTTTTAGATGTTTCAGGAAACACCATACACTTCTCCCGAGTGGCTGTTGGCAAGTAACATCCCGCCCATCAGCATAACAAGGCTCCCAGTTCTCCATGGCCTGTCCTGCCTTTCTGGATTTTACACTTTTTTCAGATGGCCCTTTTGATGGGGGGGAAGTGAGACTTCATTGTAGTGCAGATTTCCTTTGCAAGCTTGCTCGGTTGGCCAAAAAGGGCGCATGCGTTTTTTCCTGAATATATTCAGGAAAAAACGCATACGCCCTTTTTGGCCAAGTGCATCATTGTCGACCTTCTGCCTCTTTTCCTATGCTTTAAATGCAATTCCAGTCTACCTCCTGAAATCGGTTTCCTGCAATTCTGCCCGGCTTTCAAGTCCTCTTGGCAGCCTTACTTCAGTATATTTTTGCATGATAGCTGTCATTTATAACTCTGCAGGTCTGTGAATTACAGTGCCCCTGAGCTCCTTTCTTCAACTCGCTTTCTTGTGAGCTGGCCGCAACACCGCAGGATTGCTTCAGGCCCTAATCTGGTTCCGGCATGGCATGCTGAGCCTTTGGTTAATTCCTCTTCCTGGTGGGAAATGAGAGTTAAATTTTCCCGTCCAGACACCTCCAGCTAGTCTCTCATTGGTTCTCCCTATTCCTGTTCATCTTCCGCGGAATTTGCAAACTGGGCCAAACAGGAGGTTAAAGGCACTGACTCTCCAAGTCGGGAGAGTGTTAGTAAAGCTTCTGGAATGTTGCACCCGAGTACCAGGGGACGAGAACTGAGACATATTTCAACACGTCTCCCGATCACACGGTTGATCATACTCTGGGTTCCACATGCATGTTTTAGCTGAAGGAAGAATCCCTTAAACCTGGAGAGTTGAGACCCGTGGAATGGGTACCATGCAATATGACTTCAAAGGGTCTTCATTTGCTCACCAAAACTCTCCAATCCTATCACTGCTGCGTTTTTGCCCCTGTACTCACGATTGATTCACTTTCAGAGACATAGCAATCCATAGGTTTTAAGATACTTACTAGTCAGGTACATTATTAGGCGTTTAATATGGGGTTTTGAGTCCATTTCATTGAGCAAGGAGTAGCTCTTGTCTATTACATATTTGGCTTAAGGAACTTTATCTGTGCTCATTTCAATCTCTGGTTTTATGCAGCACCCCAACTCACCTTTCCCCTTAAGCAAGCATAAGTTGGTTTTCTAAATTTGGGACCATGTTCTGTTTTGAAATTCAGTTCCTGTGTAGCCAAGTTTACATTCCGTGTATTAGTGATATCTTATGATGTTTCTTTTTCTGTGTGACTTATTTCAGTTAGAATCATCATACCTGAATCCACTCATTATGCTGCTATGGGCCTGATGACATAGATGTCATTGCTGAGTGATATTGCATTGTACGTAAGTACCACAACTTCTTTATCCATTTTTCGCTTTATGCGATATTGAACTTGTACCGTAAACGAGTTTCTTGTAAACAGAGCCATCCCAAACTTTGGGGTGGCTGTGTCTTTTTGATTTTAATTTCCCTAAGCTACAGGACCATAAGTGGAAGTGCCCTAGGCTCTGTTGCTTTGTTTTTTAGATGTTTCAGGAAACACCATACACTTCTCCCGAGTGGCTGTTGGCAATTTACATCCCGCCCATCAGCATAACAAGGCTCCCAGTTCTCCATGGCCTGTCCTGCCTTTCTGGATTTTACACTTTTTTCAGATGGCCCTTTTGACGGGGGGGAAGTGAGACTTCATTGTAGTGCAGATTTCCTTTGCAAGCTTGCTTGGTTGGCCAAAAAGGGCGTATGCGTTTTTTCCTGAATATATTCAGGAAAAAACGCATACGCCCTTTTTGGCCAAGTGCATCATTGTCGACCTTCTGCCTCTTTTCCTATGCTTTAAATGCAATTCCAGTCTACCTCCTGAAATCGGTTTCCTGCAATTCTGCCCGGCTTTCAAGTCCTCTTGGCAGCCTTACTTCAGTATATTTTTGGATGATAGCTGTCATTTATAACTCTGCAGGTTTGTGAATTACAGTGCCCCTGAGCTCCTTTCTTCAACTCGCTTTCTTGTGAGCTGGCCGCAACACCGCAGGATTGCTTCAGGCCCTAATCTGGTTCCGGCATGGCACGCTGAGCCTTTGGTTAATTCCTCTTCCTGGTGGGAAATGAGAGTTAAATTTTCCCGTCCAGACACCTCCAGCTAGTCTCTCATTGGTTCTCCCTATTCCTGTTCATCTTCCGCGGAATTTGCAAACTGGGCCAAACAGGAGGTTAAAGGCACTGACTCTCCAAGTCGGGAGAGTGTTAGTAAAGCATCTGGAATGTTGCACCCGAGTACCAGGGGACGAGAACTGAGACATATTTCAACACGTCTCCCGATCACACGGTTGATCATACTCTGGGTTCCACATGCATGTTTTAGCTGAAGGAAGAATCCCTTAAACCTGGAGAGTTGAGACCTGTGGAATGGGTACCATGCAATATGACTTCAAAGGGTCTTCATTTGCTCACCAAAACTCTCCAATCCTATCACTGCTGCGTTTTTGCCCCTGTACTCACGATTGATTCGCTTTCAGAGACATAGCAATCCATAGGTTTTAAGATACTTACTAGTCAGTTACATTATTAGGCGTTTAATATGGGGTTTTGAGTCCATTTCGTTGAGCAAGGAGTAGCTCTTGTCTATTACATATTTGGCTTAAGGAACTTTATCTGTGCTCATTTCAATCTCTGGTTTTATGCAGCACCCCAACTCACCTTTCCCCTTAAGCAAGCATAAGTTGATTTTCTAAATTTGGGACCATGTTCTGTTTTGAAATTCAGTTCCTGTGTAGCCAAGTTTACATTCCGTGTATTAGTGATATCTTATGATGTTTCTTTTTCTGTGTGACTTATTTCAGTTAGAATCATCATACCTGAATCCACTCATTATGCTGCTATGGGCCTGATGACATAGATGTCATTGCTGAGTGATATTGCATTGTACGTAATTACCACAACTTCTTTATCCATTTTTCGCTTTATGCGATATTGAACTTGTACCGTAAACGAGTTTCTTGTAAACAGAGCCATCCCAAACTTTCGGGTGGCTGTGTCTTTTTGATTTTAATTTCCCTAAGCTATAGGACCATAAGTGGAAGTGCCCTAGGCTCTGTTGCTTTGTTTTTTAGATGTTTCAGGAAACACCATACACTTCTCCGGAGTGGCTGTTGGCAAGTTACATCCCGCCCATCAGCATAACAAGGCTCCCAGTTCTCCATGGCCTGTCCTGCCTTTCTGGATTTTACACTTTTTTCAGATGGCCCTTTTGACGGGGGGGAAGTGAGACTTCATTGTAGTGCAGATTTCCTTTGCAAGCTTGCTTGGTTGGCCAAAAAGTGCGCATGCGTTTTTTCCTGAATATATTCAGGAAAAAACGCATACGCCCTTTTTGGCCAAGTGCATCATTGTCGACCTTCTGCCTCTTTTCCTATGCTTTAAATGCAATTCCAGTCTACCTCCTGAAAACGGTTTCCTGCAATTCTGCCCGGCTTTCAAGTCCTCTTGGCAGCCTTACTTCAGTATATTTTTGGATGATAGCTGTCATTTATAACTCTGCAGGTTTGTGAATTACAGTGCCCCTGAGCTCCTTTCTTCAACTCGCTTTCTTGTGACCTGGCCGCAACACCGCAGGTTTGCTTCAGGCCCTAATCTGGTTCCGGCATGGCATGCTGAGCCTTTGGTTAATTCCTCTTCCTGGTGGGAAATGAGAGTTAAATTTTCCCGTCCAGACACCTCCAGCTAGTCTCTCATTGGTTCTCCCTATTCCTGTTCATCTTCCGCAGAATTTGCAAACTGGGCCAAACAGGAGGTTAAAGGCACTGACTCTCCAAGTCGGGAGAGTGTTAGTAAAGCATCTGGAATGTTGCACCCGAGTACCAGGGGACGAGAACTGAGACATATTTCAACACGTCTCCCGATCACATGGTTGATCATACTCTGGGTTCCTCATGCATGTTTTAGCTGAAGGAAGAATCCCTTAAACCTGGAGAGTTGAGAACCGTGGAATGGGTACCATGCAATATGACTTCAAAGGGTCTTCATTTGCTCACCAAAACTCTCCAATCCTATCACTGCTGCGTTTTTGCCCCTGTACTCACGATTGATTCACTTTCAGAGACATAGCAATCCATAGGTTTTAAGATACTTACTAGTCAGGTACATTATTAGGCGTTTAATATGGGGTTTTGAGTCCATTTCGTTGAGCAAGGAGTAGCTCTTGTCTATTCCATATTTGGCTTAAGGAACTTTATCTGTGCTCATTTCAATCTCTGGTTTTATGCAGCACCCCAACTCACCTTTCCCCTTAAGCAAGCATAAGTTGGTTTTCTAAATTTGGGACCATGTTCTGTTTTGAAATTCAGTTCCTGTGTAGCCAAGTTTACATTCCGTGTATTAGTGATATCTTATGATGTTTCTTTTTCTGTGTGACTTATTTCAGTTAGAATCATCATACCTGAATCCACTCATTATGCTGCTATGGGCCTGATGACATAGATGTCATTGCTGAGTGATATTGCATTGTACGTAAGTACCACAACTTCTTTATCCATTTTTCGCTTTATGCGATATTGAACTTGTACCGTAAACGAGTTTCTTGTAAACAGAGCCATCTTAAACTTTGGGGTGGCTGTGTCTTTTTGATTTTAATTTCCCTAAGCTATAGGACCATAAGTGGAAGTGCCCTAGGCTCTGTTGCTTTGTTTTTTAGATGTTTCAGGAAACACCATACACTTCTCCCGAGTGGCTGTTGGCAATTTACATCCCGCCCATCAGCATAACAAGGCTCCCAGTTCTCCATGGCCTGTCCTGCCTTTCTGGATTTTACACTTTTTTCAGATGGCCCTTTTGACGGGGGCGGGGGGGAGTGAGACTTCATTGTAGTGCAGATTTCCTTTGCAAGCTTGCTTGGTTGGCCAAAAAGGGCGTATGCGTTTTTTCCTGAATATATTCAGGAAAAAACGCATACGCCCTTTTTGGCCAAGTGCATCATTGTCGACCTTCTGCCTCTTTTCCTATGCTTTAAATGCAATTCCAGTCTACCTCCTGAAATCGGTTTCCTGCAATTCTGCCCGGCTTTCAAGTCCTCTTGGCAGCCTTACTTCAGTATATTTTTGGATGATAGCTGTCATTTATAACTCTGCAGGTTTGTGAATTACAGTGCCCCTGAGCTCCTTTCTTCAACTCGCTTTCTTGTGAGCTGGCCGCAACACCGCAGGATTGCTTCAGGCCCTAATCTGGTTCCGGCATGGCACGCTGAGCCTTTGGTTAATTCCTCTTCCTGGTGGGAAATGAGAGTTAAATTTTCCCGTCCAGACACCTCCAGCTAGTCTCTCATTGGTTCTCCCTATTCCTGTTCATCTTCTGCGGAATTTGCAAACTGGGCCAAACAGGAGGTTAAAGGCACTGACTCTCCAAGTCGGGAGAGTGTTAGTAAAGCATCTGGAATGTTGCACCCGAGTACCAGGGGACGAGAACTGAGACATATTTCAACACGTCTCCCGATCACACGGTTGATCATACTCTGGGTTCCACATGCATGTTTTAGCTGAAGGAAGAATCCCTTAAACCTGGAGAGTTGAGACCCGTGGAATGGGTACCATGCAATATGACTTCAAAGGGTCTTCATTTGCTCACCAAAACTCTCCAATCCTATCACTGCTGCGTTTTTGCCCCTGTACTCACGATTGATTCACTTTCAGAGACATAGCAATCCATAGGTTTTAAGATACTTACTAGTCAGGTACATTATTAGGCGTTTAATATGGGGTTTTGAGTCCATTTCGTTGAGCAAGGAGTAGCTCTTGTCTATTACATATTTGGCTTAAGGAACTTTATCTGTGCTCATTTCAATCTCTGGTTTTATGCAGCACCCCAACTCACCTTTCCCCTTAAGCAAGCATAAGTTGGTTTTCTAAATTTGGGACCATGTTCTGTTTTGAAATCCAGTTCCTGTGTAGCCAAGTTTACATTCCGTGTATTAGTGATATCTTATGATGTTTCTTTTTCTGTGTGACTTATTTCAGTTAGAATCATCATACCTGAATCCACTCATTATGCTGCTATGGGCCTGATGACATAGATGTCATTGCTGAGTGATATTGCATTGTACGTAAGTACCACAACTTCTTTATCCATTTTTCATTTTCTGCGATATTGAACTTGTACCTTAAACGAGGTTCTTGTAAACAGAGCCGTCCCAAAGTTTGGGGTGGCTGTGTCTTTTTGATTTTAATTTCCCTAAGCTATAGGACCATAAGTGGAAGTGCCCTAGGCTCTGTTCCTCTGTTTTTTAGATGTTTCAGGAAGCACCATACACTTCTCCCGAGTGGCTGTTGGCAATTTACATCCCGCCCATCAGCATAACAAAGCTCCCAGTTCTCCATGGCCTGTCCTGTCTTTCTGGATTTTACACTTTTTTCAGATGGCCCTTTTGACCGGGGGGAAGTGAGACTTCATTGTAGTGCAGATTTCCTTTGCAAGCTTGCTTGGTTGGCCAAAAAGGGCGTATGCGTTTTTTCCTAAATATATTCAGGAAAAAACGTATACGCACTTTTTGGCCAAGTGCATCATTGTGGACGTTCTGCCTCTTTTCCTATGCTTTAAATGCAATTCCAGTCTACCTCCTGAAATCGGTTTCCTGCAATTGTGCCTTGCTTTCAATGCCTCTTCATAGCCTTATCTCAATATATTTTTTGAAAATAGTTGGCCTTTATAACTCTGCAGGTTTTTGAATTGCAGTGGCCCTTAGCTCCATTTTTCAGCTCTTATTTTTGTGATCTTGCCTCATAACCACAGGATTCCTTCAGGCCCTATTCTTCTTCTGGGGCACCTTGGTGTGCCTTTGGTTTATTCTTCTTACTGATGTGAAATTAGAGTGACATGTGCCCATTGAAACTGCTACAGCTGGTTTCTCACTGGTTCCCCCTATTTCAATTCATCCTCCGCACTAACTGCAGACTGTGCGATACCAGAACTTAAAGGAATTGACTCTCCATGTGGGGATATTGTTAGTAAAGCGGCTGGAATGTCGATCTGGAGCCCCAGGAGAGGAAAAATGAGGTGCGTTTTAGAAACCTTTCCCGATCATATGGTATACCAGTCGCTGGGTTTCCCAAGCATGGTTTAGCTGTAGGAAGATTCCCTTCAACCTGGAGTTTTGGGACCCTTGGAATGAGTAGCATGAAGTATTGCATTAAACTTTTGGCAGTTGCTCACCAAAGCTCACCAATCCTCTCAGCCCCAAGTGTCCAGCCTTATGTCTTATCCAGCTGTGGGTTTATATGTGGTCAATCCAGGTTGCATCACAGCCCCTGAGCAAATTTTGTAAGAATTTTTCTCTCTTTCATTGTTTCTGCGTTTTGTTTTTAAAATTTATTTCTATAATGGGGTTTAGCTCATTTTCACTGCTGTGTTTGTGCCGCTCTGCACACACTTGATTCCCTTATGGAGATATATCAATACATGGGTTTTAAGATTCTTATTACTCAGATATATTTCTCTGCGGTGTATAGGGTGTGTTGAGGCCAGTTCATTGAGCAAGGTGTAGATCTTGTCTAATATCTATTTGGTTTATTGAACGGTATCTGTGCTAATTTCAAACTCTGGTTTTATGCATCACCCCACCTCTCCTTTCCCCTTAAGCTGACATAAGTGTGTTTTCTAAATGTGAGACACTGTTCTGTTCTGTAATTCATTTCTTGTGCAGCCATATTTACCCTCCCTCTATAAGTGATATCTTATGTTTCTTTTTCTGTTTGACTTATTTCAAGTAGTATTATCAGACCTAAATCCACTCTTTATCCTTCTACTAGCCTTATTACATTGATTTCATGGTGAAGAGATATTCCATTGTACATAAGTACCACATCTTCTTTATCCATTGTTCTCTTTCCTGGGATATTTAAGGTGTACTGAAGTTGAGGTTCTTGTAAACAGAGTAGCCCTAAACTGTGGTGTGCTTGTGTCTTGTTGATTTTTAGACTTCCCTAGATATACTCCCATGATTGGAAGTGTCCTATGCTCTGTAGCTCTGTTTTCTAGATGATTTAGGAACCACCATACACTTCTCCAGAGTGGCTCTCGGCAGTTCACACACTGCCTATCAGCGTATAAAGGCTCCCTGTTCTCCATGGCCTGTCCTGCATTTCTGGTTTTTACAATTTTTTAGGATGGCCCTTTTGACCGGTGGGAAATGAGACTTCTTTGTTGTGCACATTTGCATTGCTTGCTTGCTTCGTTGCCCATAAAGTGCGTATGCGTTTTTTCCTGGATATAATCAGGAAAAAACGCATACGCCCTTGGGCCAACTGCATCATTGTCGAAATTCTGCCGCTTTTCATGTGCTTTAAAGACGAGTCCAATCTATCTCTTGAAATCTGTTTCTTGCAATTCTGTCTTGCATTCAGATCCTCTTCTTTGCCTTACCTCAACATATTTTTGGACGTTAGTTTTCATTTATAACTCTGCAGGTTTGTGAATTGCAGTGACCCTGAGCTCCATTTTTTAAGTTGCTCTTTTGTGAGCTGGCCTCAAACCCACAGGATTGCTTCAGGCCCTATTTTGGCTCTGGCGAGGCGGGCTGAGCCTTTTTTCAATTCTTATTCTTAATGGGAAATTAGAGTGATATGTGCCCGTCCAAACCCCTACAACTATTCTCTCATTGGTTCCCCCTCTTCCCGTTCATCCTCCTCACAATTTGCAAAATGTGTGAAACAGAAGTTGAAATGTGCTGATTCTCCAAGTGGAGAGATTCTAAGTAACGTGGCTGGAATGGTGAACAGGAGCACCAGGAGAGGATAAATGAGCTGCATTTTAGACACATCTCCCGATCACATGGTGTACAGTCCTCTGGGTTTTCCATGCATGTTTTAGCTGTAGGAAGATCCCTTGAACCTGCAGATTTGGGACCCATTGAATGGGTACCACGTAGTATTACTTTAAAGGGTGTGCATTTCCTCACCCAACCTCACATTTCTCTTAGTGCAAACAGTTTCCAGCCTTATGTCTCATCCTGCTGTGGGTCTAGATGTGTTCAATCCATGTTGCATCACCGTCCCTGAGGAAAAGTTGTAAGAGGTTTTCTCTGTCTCTCTGTCATTTATTTTTTTCAATTTATTACTATATTGGTTACAGCTGATTTTCAAAGCTCTGTTTCTTGCTGCTGTACATCCACTTGATTCACGTACAGAGAGACATCAGTAAATTCTTTTTCAGATTCTTACCAGTCGTATATATTCTTTTCCGGTGACTTGAGTGTGCTGAGTGCAGTTCTTTTAGCTACCGTGTGGGCCTTGTTGATTATCAGTTTGGTATTTGGAATGGTATCTTTGCTAATTTCAACCTCCTGGATGATGCCTCACCCCTCCCCACCTTTCCCGTTTAGCAGCCTTATGCGTGTTTTCTACATATTTGACTATGTTTTTGTTTTGTAATTTATTTCATGTGTAGTCATTTTGGATTCCACCTTTAAGTGATATCTTATGATATGTGTCTTTTTCTTTTTGAATTATGTCACTTAGAAAGATCATACGTAACTCCTCCGGAGTTGTTACAACTGGCCATATTTCATTGATTTCCAGGCTGAATAATATTCCACTCTACCTAAGTACCACATCTCTATCCATTTTTTCCCTCCAGAGACATTTAAGTTATATCCTAGTCGAGGATCTTTTAAACAGAGAGGGGGTAAACATTGGGGTGCCTGTGTCCTCTCAATTTTTGTTTTTCCCAAGATATACGCCCATGAGTGCAAGTGCCCTATGCTCTGTAGCTCATTTTTTAGATGCTTTAGTAAACACAATACACTTCTCCAGAATGGCCGTTGGCAATATACATTTCCACTATAAGTCTCACAGGGCTCCCTCTTCTCCTTGCCCTGTCCTGCATTTCTGTTGTTTACGCTTTATGAGGATGGCTCTTCTGACTGATGCGAAGTGATATCTTTTGTAGTATTGACTTCCAGTGCCCACCTGTTTGGTTGGCTAAAAAAGTGTATGCCCTTTTCTTGAATATATACAGAAAAAAATGCATACACCCTTTTTGGCCAACTGCAATGTTGGCAATGTTCAGCTCCTTTTCTTGTGCTTAATGGCGAGTCCTTTCTACCTCCTCAAATCCCTTTCCTGCCATTCTCCCTTGCTTACAAGTCCTTTTCTCTGACTTTCCTCAAGACATTTTTCAGTGATAGATATTTTCAACTCTGCAGTTTCGTGAATTTTACTGCCCCTGAGTTCCATTGTTCAACTTGCGTTTATGGGAACTGGCCACAAAGCAGTGGGATTTCCTCAAGCCCTATACTGTTTCCATGGGCAACCCTAGCCTTTGGTCAATTCGTCTTCCTGATTGGAAATTAGAGTGACATGTGCCTGTCTGAACACCTAGGACTTGTCTCTCATTGTTCCTCATCCTTCCGCTTCATCCTCTGGACAAATTCCAAACTGTACGCAACAGGATGTTGACAGTGCTGACATCTCCAAGTGGGGAGACTGTTAGTAAAGACTCTGGAGGGGTGAACCCGAGCACCAGGAGATGAGGAGATGAGATGCCTTTTCCAAACTCTTCCTGATCAGACAGTATACCATCCTCTGGGTGTGACAGACATGTTTTAGCAGTAGGAAGAGTCCCATTCATGTAAGGAGAACACCAGGGCTTTTTCAAAATCAGTGTCTGCCCGAAACCCAAACTGGGGAATTTTTTAAGCTATGGCTACACATATGTTCATTAAGGGCCTTGGGAAGTAAGCAGAGTCCAAACTTTAGATGATTGAAGTCTTCAGGGTCAGAAGCACTCACCACCAGCTTCCCTTAGGTTACACTTTAACTGTCATTGATAGATGATGTCAATAAAAATATCTATTCTTTTCCAGATTATTTCCCCTTATAGGTTATTGCAAAATGTTGAGTGTAGTTCCCTGTGCTATACAGTAGTTCCTTGTTGATGATCTATTTTATACATAGCAGTGTGTATGTGTTAATCCCAAACTGTTAATTTATCCCTCCTCCCACCTTTCCCCTTTGGTAATAATAAATTATAAGATTTTATACTTCTCAGAAATGGGGGAGCTGAAAGAGAGGTATCATTTTCAATGGAAAAGCATTTAAAACAAGATTGAAGCTTTAACCAAGATTATTAGATGTACATCCTTGGAAAGAAATCACTTCGTTTCTCTAATATTGACCTGACAAATAAGACAAACCTTTTCACTGAACTTGCTTATAATAAAGTGATGGAAATACCAAATGGAAGTGTTAGAAACATCTTATTTTACCCGAGCCTTATACACTGTTCTATGTTAACTACAGTTTGGCTCACACATCTGTTCATTGAGGTTACAATAGTCTCAATTTCTGTTACTGATCCTCCAGAGTGGACCCCAACAAGTGTCCCCCTGCCCAGTGTCATTGGGGCCAACAGATCGAGACTGAGTTTGGTTCACAAGCAAAGGAAACTTTATATTTTGATCAGAGAATGGAGAGGTGAGAGCATGCACTACCCCGTGGGCTGTGGGCTGGGCTGTTGTGTAGAGATCCTGTCAGAGTCAGTGGGAGGGAGGGGGCGGAGCTCTCAAGGGCCGGGTTGGCTGCAGCTCAGGCTCTATATCGCGGAGTCTGCACTGGGCCCCAGGAGCTGAGGTGTCGTTCCAGCCATTCTGCACTAGGAAATCTGGTCTGAAGTGCCGGGTGTGGAACCTCTGCATGCGGGACCCTAGGAGCACATGAAATTAGACAAAGCACAAAGGATAAAAAAGGCTAGACTTGACTTTATTGCCCAGATTCTATTTTTATCTCCCAGGGATTTTTAATGGGCTTTGCTGGGGACAAACCCCTCCTCTGCGTTTTGTCCCGTTCCTCATTCTTGGAGTGCTGAGGGCGCAGACCCTTCTTCTGTAACTGCTGATTTGGGAGCCCTCATACCCAGGGGCGAGGGTCAGAGCTTCTCCCCAGCAGCCTCCAGGTTACGTTGATTGTCCCCAGGCCCCCTGCCTCCCTGCTCGTCCACCTGAGCACCCGCATTGGAAGTGTTATAGATTCTAATGACCTTTAAGGGTCCAGGAAAGAGATGTGCAGAGACGCTGTGGGGGTCGGATTCACCCCGCCCCACATTTGATCGGCCACCTTAGGCTGACCGTTTCTGCCAGCCTAGATGCTCTGACCAGTAGTCTGTGCTTTCTTCAATTAGGTCCCTGAATTAATGTACAAACAGCACCAGGTGTCAGAGCCCTGCCCGCTCAACTCCCAGACAGTCCAGGGTCAGTGGTGATCAAGGACCATGATGGCCACTGAGTCAACAGCCTTTTGAAGTAAACAGGAGTCCAGCCGGTCTTATTGGCCACCATCATCACGGTGTCTGTAGGCTTTTCTATGGTGACAGTGTGATATACGGTTCCCTCGCCAAGATTATTAGCTCCCCTCTGGGTGCAGTATGTCCTGCAAGCAGTAGTCTACTCTTTAGGGACACACTCTTGTTGTTTTATGAGAGAAACTCCAGGTCAAGTGATGTTCACATGAGTCGTCATGGTGCCCTGTTGCCCCCGGTTATCTCTCTCGATGTTGGAGTTGGAAGGCCTCCTCACTCGAGGTTGGTGTGCCCACAGAGCGAACCCTGCAACTTCAGGGCATGGTTGGTGGTTAGGATCACCACGTGGGGTCCTTTTCCCTTAGGAGGGAGGTGGCCTTTGGGGCTGCTTCTTTCCAGGTTTTTAGATACCACCAGTATCTTGGCCAGATGTGGCAGTGGGCCAAGCCCCTTGGTGACCGTAGTTTATCCTACCTGGATGGCATTCTTGCATTGTTCCATTTCAAGTGGTCCCAGTTTTTGCACTAATTCTCCAATGGCGATTCACCTTTCACCGGGAATGTAAAGGTCAAAGGGTTTAGCTAAATTAGGGAGTTCCAGGGCAAGGGTCTGAATTGACTGCTCTTTCCATTCTTGAAAGGCCACTTCTGGATTCTATTCAAAAGGATCATCATCTTTTCCTTTCAGTGTTTCATATAGAGGCCCAGCTAGTAGACTGTAGTTAGGGATCCAGAAGCAGCAAACCCTGGCCTCCCCAGGAACCCCTAAGCTGTCTTCTAGTTTTAGAAAGGGGTAAGGCTGAAAATGGTTTCTTTCCTTTCCTGGGATGGGCTTCTCCGACCTTCTGTGAGAATGAAGCCCAGGCAGGTCACCGCAGTCTGTGATATTTGAGCTTTTTCTTGGACAACTTCTATCCTTTATTGGCTTGGTAATTCAGAGGCCTCCTTAGTAGGGCTGGTGATCAGAATGTCGTCTGCGTACTGAAGGAGGGTTTCCTTTTCCAGAGGTAGAACTTTTAGGTCTTTAGCTAAGCTTTCCCCAAAGATGGTGTGGGAATTTTTGCACCCTTGGGGCAAGACGGCCCGGAAGTATTGTTTTAGTTGTATGTTGAGTCCTGCCACTCACAAGCCAAAATTTCTTGTGACTCTGGGACTAATGGAATACAAAAGAAGGCATCATTGAAGACTAATACAGAATACCATGTCCTGGTGGTTGGTAGAATGACCAGCAGGGTGTAGGAATTAGGAGCAGCTGGAGGTATATCCTCGGTGGCTTCACTGACTGTCCTGACATCCTTTACCAGGTCCCCAGCAGCCCATGGGGCTCTCGTGGTCAGACCAATCCCAGAATATGGAGCTCACCTGGGCAGGTACCCCACCCCCACCCCAGCCCACAGGGCTCTCGTGGTCAGGCCCCTCCCAGGATACAGATCTACCCTTGCAGGTACTGTGGCAGGGCTGGGCACACAGGAACCGTGAACATAGCCCTCATTGCAGAGCACCCCCAGCTCACCTGTCGCTCAGAGCTGACACAGAGCACCTCAGAGCAGGACTGGAACTAACAAACAGCAGCTGCGACAGGTCTGTGACCCTGGGCATCACTCTGTGCGGCCTCCCTCCACCTGGTCTTCCAGAGACTTCCACTGCACCCGGGGCACCAGGCCTCTGTCTCCAACCACCACCCACCCCTCCTCTCCCTGACTCCTGGGTTCCTCTCATTAGGAGAGGGTTTTCTTGAAGTTGTCTCCCACTCATGGGCCAGATAAAATGATTAGAAAACAAGCCAAAGCTGCAGCCCCTTGTCTATCCTGACTCTCAGGAGCCCACACCTGTTCCTTGGACCTGGCCGGTTCAGCAAGTTCCATTTTCTGCAACTGTGAGCCCCTGAGGGGTGATGATTGGCTGACCTGGGCAGCCTTACCGTGCCGGCCAGCCCTCCCCAGGTGTGCCTGGGTTGAGATCAATATAAATACCACTCCAGGCAGCAAGAGGACCTGCAGCTGTGCCTGACGCCATTTTCTCTGCCCTGTCAGCAGTCTCGGGGCTGGGCTGGTGGGAGGGAGTGAGAGGCCACGGCTTTGTGGGTGGCCCAGTGTGAGTGGGGCTCTGCTGGACTTTCTGCAGCAGTTGCCAGGCTGCCACCTGCTAAAGAAGAGGATGTGTTACCTATACCTGCTGCTGGAATTTCTCCCTGGGCAGAGGTGAGGAAGGAAAAAAGCAGTGGGGGCAGGGACAGGATGGGTATCTCAGGCAGGGAAATGGAAATCTTCCAGAAGAGCACCCAGGGCCAGGACCATCCTGGCTGGCCTGCAGGCACCAAGTCGGCCGGCATGCTGTCACTCGTGTGGCTCTATGGCCCTTCCTCTAGGCTTTCAAGTCCTTGTATATATTCAGGTGTTTTACCTGGGACGGGTAGGAATAGTTCAGCAGCAACTGGCCTGGGGCTCAGCTCACGTTTACTCACAGATGCCTCGGCACGGTGCCCCAGCTTTGCAATGAGGACGCTTGTTGCATGGGGGCTGCTGGCTGAATGGGAGACGATTCCCCACCACTGACCAACTTCAGAATTGTTTACAACTGGAGCAAGTGCCCTGATACGGTTTTCCTCTGTGGAACTGGTGGGTTCTGTGATTTTTTTCTCTTTTTCGTTTTTGGTTCAAGGTAGATTTTATTCCTCTTTTTTGTATTTACAGATATAAGCATGGAAATAATTTATTCATATAAATACATGTATGTGAAGGGAATAATTGTTTTTTCTTTTTTTTTTTAAATTTTATTTCTTTTTAATTTTGAATTTTATTTTATATTTTTATACAGCAGGTTCTTATTGGTTATCTATTTTATACATATAAATGTATACATGCCAATCCCAGTGTCTCAACTCCTCCCACCACCACCCCCCCAACAGCTTTCCCCCCTTGTTGTCCATACGTTTGTTGTCTACATCTGTTGCTCTATTTATGCCTTGCAAAATGGTTAACCTGTACAGTTTTTCTAGGTTCCACATATATGCATGAATATACAAGATTTGTTTTTCTCTTTCTGACTTACTTCACTCTGTATGACACTCTCTAGATCCATCGACGTCTCTACAAATGACCCAATTTCATTCCTTTTCATGGCTTAGTAATATTCCATTTTATATATGTACCACAGCTTTATGCATTCGTCTGTTTGTGGGCATTTAGGTTGCTTCCATTACCTCGATATTGTAAAGAGTGAGGCAATGAACATTGCGGTGAATGTCTCTTTTTGATTTATGGTTTTGTCTGGGTATATGTCCAGAACTGGGATTGCTGTATCATATGGTAATTCTACTGTTAGTTTCTTAAGAAACTCCATATTGTTCTCCATAGTGACTGTATCAATTTATATTCCCAACAATAGTGGAAGAGGGTTCCTTTTCTCCACACCCTTTCCAGCATTTTTTGTTTGTAGATTTTCTGATGATGCCCATTCTACCAGGTGTGAGGTGATATCTCATTGTTGAGTCCATTTCCTTGAGCAAGGGGTCGGTCTTGTCTATTACATATTTAGCTTATGGAACGGTATCTGTGCTAATTTCAAACACAGGTTTTATGCAGCACCCCAACTAACCTTCCCCCTTAAGCAAGCATAAGTTGGTTTTCTAAACATGAGAACCTGTTCTGTTTTGTAATTCAGTTCATGTGTAGCCAAGTTCGCATTCCATGTATTAGTGGTACCTTATGAGGTTTCTTTTTCTGTGTGGCTTTTTTCACTTAGAATCACCGTGCCTCAATCCACTCATTATGCTGGTACGGGCCTGGTGACATAGTTTTCATTGCTGAGAGGTATTCTGTTGTACGTAAGTACCACAACATCTTTATCCATTATTTGCTCTCTGGCATATTTAACTTGTGCTGCAGAAGAGGTTCCTGTAAACAGAGCCGTACCAAATATTGGGGTGGCTGTGTCTTTTTGATTTTAATTTACCTAAGCTATAGGACCATAAGTGGAAGTGCCCTAGGCTCTGTTGCTTTGTTTTTTAGATGTTTCAGGAAACACCATACACTTCTCCCGAGTGGCTGTTGGCAATTTACATCCCGCCCATCAGCATAACAAGGCTCCCATTTCTCCATGGCCTGTCCTGCCTTTCTGGATTTTACACTTTATTCAGATGGCCCTTTTGACTGGGGGGAAGTGAGACTTCATTGTAGTGCAGATTTCCTTTGCAAGCTTGCTTGGTTGGCCAAAAAGGGCGTATGCGTTTATTACTGAATATATTCAGGAAAAAACGCATATGCACTTTTTGGCCAAGTGCATCATTGTGGACGTTCTGCCTCTTTTCCTATGCTTTAAATGGAATTCCAGTCTACCTCCTGAAATCGTCTTCCTGCAATTCTGCCCCGCTTTCAAGTCCTCTTGGCAGCCTTACTTCAGTATATTTTTGGACGATAGCTGTCATTTATAACTCTGCAGGTTTGTGAATTACAGTGCCCCGAGCGCCTTTCTTCAACTCGCTTTCTTGTGAGCTGGCCGCAACAACGCAGGATTGGTTCAGGCCGTAATCTGGTTCCGGCACGGCATGCTGAGCCTTTGGTTAATTCCTCTTCCTGGTGGGAAATGAGAGTTAAATTTGCCCGTCCAGACACCTCCAGCTAGTCTCTCATTGGTTCTACCTATTCCTGTTCATCTTCCTCAGAAATTGCAAACTGGGCCAAACAGGAGGTTAAAGGCACTGACTCTCCAAGTCGGGAGAGTGTTAGTAAAGCGTCTGGAATGTTGCACCCGAGTACCAGGGGACGAGAACTGAGACATATTGGAACACGTCTCCCGATCACACGGTTGATCATACTCTGGGTTCCACATGCATGTTTTAGCTGAAGGAAGAATCCCTTAAACCTGGAGAGTTGAGACCCGTGGAATGGGTACCATGCAATATGACTTCAAAGGGTCTTCATTTGCTCACCGAACCTCTCCAATCCTATCACTGCTGCGTTTATGCCCCTGTACACACGTTTGATTCTCTTTTGGAGACATAGCAATCCATAGGTTTTAAGATACTTACTAGTCAGGTATATCCTTAGGCATTTAATATGGGGTGTTGAGTCCATTTCGTTGAGCAAGGAGTAGCTCTTGTCTATTCCATATTTGGCTTAAGGAACTTTATCTGTGCTCATTTCAATCTCTGGTTTTATGCAGCACCCCAACTCACCTTTCCCCTTAAGCAAGCATAAGTTGGTTTTCTAAATTTGAGGCCATTTTCTCTTTGTAATCCAGTTCCTGTGTAGCCAAGTTTACATTCCGTGTATTAGAGATATCTTATGATGTTTCTTTTTCTGTGTGACTTATTTCAGTTAGAATCATCATACGTGAATCCACTCATTATGCTGCTACGGGCCTGATGACATAGATTTCATTGCTGAGTGATATTGCATTGTACCTAAGTACCACAACTTCTTTATCCATTTTTCACTTTCTGCAATATTGAACTAGTCCCATAAACGAGTTTCTTGTAAACAGAGCCGTCCCAAACTTAGGGGTGGCTGTGTCATTTTTATTTTAATTTCCCTAAGCTATAGGGCCATAAGTGGAAGTGCCCTAGGCTCTGTTGCATTGTTTTTTAGATGTTTCAGGAAACACCATACACTTCTCCCGAGTGGCAGTTGGCAATATATATCCTGCCCATCATCATAACAAGGCTCCCAGTTCTCCATGGCCTGTCCTGCCTGTCTGGATTTTACACTTTTTCCAGATGGCCCTTTTGACCGGGGGCAAGTGAGACTTCATTGTAGTGCAGATTTCCTTTGCAAGCTTGCTTGGTTGGCCAAAAAGGGCGTATGCGTTTTTCCCTGAATATATTCAGGAAAAAACGCATACGCCCTTTTTGGCCAAGTGCATCATTGTCGACGTTTTGCCTCTTTTCCTATGCTTTAAATGCAATTCCAGTCTCCCTCCTGAAATTGGTTTCCTGCAATTCTGCCCCGCTTTCAAGTCCTCTTGGCAGCCTTACTTCAGTATATTTTTGGACGATAGCTGTCATTTATAACTCTGGAGATTTGTGAATTA
The DNA here is from genome assembly GCF_937001465.1 of Orcinus orca. Classification (NCBI taxonomy): domain Eukaryota; kingdom Metazoa; phylum Chordata; class Mammalia; order Artiodactyla; family Delphinidae; genus Orcinus; species Orcinus orca. Next base: position 1,642,707 of record NW_026043955.1, on the reverse strand, counting down.
CAGTGCCCCTGAGCTCCTTTCTTCAACTCGCTTTCTTGTGAGCTGGCCGCAACACCGCAGGATTGCTTCAGGCCCTAATCTGGTTCCGGCACGGCACGCTGAGCCTTTGCTTAATTCCTCTTTCTGGTGGGAAATGAGAGTTAAGTTTGCCCGTCCAGACACCTCCAGCTAGTCTCTCATTGGTTCTCCCTATTCCTGTTCATCTTCCGCAGAAATTGCAAACTGGCCCAAACAGGAGGTTAAGGGACTGACTCTTCAAGTCGGGAGAGTGTTAGTAAAGCATCTGGAATGTTGCACCCGAGTACCAGGGGACGAGAACTGAGACATATTGGAACACGTCTCCCGATCACACGGTTGATCATACTCTGGGTTCCACATGCATGCTTTAGCTGAAGGAAGAGTCCCTTAAACCTGGAGAGTTGAGACCCGTGGAATGGGTACCATGCAATATGACTTCAAAGGGTCTTCATTTGCTCACCGAACCTCTCCAATCCTATCACTGCTGCGTTTATGCCCCTGTACACACGTTTGATTCTCTTTTGGAGACATAGCAATCCATAGGTTTTAAGATGCTTACTAGTCAGGTACATTCATAGGCGTTTAATATGGGGTGTTGAGTCCATTTCGTTGAGCAAGGAGTAGCTCTTGTCTATTCCATATTTGGCTTAAGGAACTTTATCTGTGCACATTTCAATCTCTGGTTTTATGCAGCACCCCAACTCACCTTTCCCCTTAAGCAAGCATAAGTTGGTTTTCTAAATTTGAGACCCTGTTCTGTTTTGTAATCCAGTTCCTGTGTAGCCAAGTTTACATTCCGTGTATTAGTGATATCTTATGATGTTTCTTTTTCTGTGTGACTTATTTCAGATAGAATCATCATACCTGAATCCACTCATTTTCTGCTACAGGCCTGTTGACATAGATTTCATTGCTGAGTGATATTGCATTGTACGTAAGTACCACAACTTCTTTATCCATTTTGCGCTTTCTGCGATATTGAACTTGTACCGTAAAAGAGGTTCTTGTAAACAGAGCCGTCCCAAACTTTGGGGTGGCTGTGTCTTTTTGATTTTAATTTCCCTACGCTATAGGACCATAAGTGGAATTGACCTAGGCTCTGTTGCTTTGTTTTTTAGATGTTTCAGGAAACACCATACACTTCTCCCGAGTGCCTGTTGGCAATTTACAACCTGCCCATCAGCATAACAAGGCTCCCAGTTCTCCATGGCCTGTCCTGCCTTTCTGGATTTTACACTTTTTTCAGATGGCCCTTTTGACCGGGGGAAAGTGAGACTTCATTGTAGTGCAGATTTCCTTTGCAAGCTAGCTTGGTTGGCCAAAAAGGGCGTATGCGTCTTTTCCTGAATATATTCAGGAAAAAACGCATACGCCCTTTTTGGCCAAGTGCATCATTGTGGACGTTCTGCCTCTTTTCCTATGCTTTAAATGCAATTCCAGTCTCCCTCCTGATATCGGTTTCCTGCAATTCTGCCCCACGTTCAAGTCCTCTTGGCAGCCTTACTTCAGTATATTTTTGGACGATAGCTGTCATTTATAACTCTGCAGGTTTGTGAATTACAGTGCCCCTGAGCTCCTTTCTTCAACTCGCTTTCTTGGGAGCTGGCCGCAACACCGCAGGATTGCTTCAGGCCCTAATCTAGTTCCCCACGGCATGCTGAGACTTTGGTTAATTCCTCTTCCTGGTGGGAAATGAGAGTTAAATTTGCCCGTCCAGACACCTCCAGGTAGTCTCTCATTGGTCCTCCCTATTCCTGTTCATGTTCCGCAGAAATTGCAAACTGGGCCAAAGAGGAGGTTAAAAGCACTGACTCTCCAAGTCGGGAGAGTGTTAGTAAAGCGTCTGGAATGTTGCACCCGAGTACCAGGGGAGGAGAACTGAGACATATTTGAACACGTCTCCCGATCACACGGTTGATCATACTCTGGGTTCCACATGCATGTTTTAGCTGAAGGAAGAATCCCTTAAACCTGGAGAGTTGAGACCCGTGGAATGGGTACCATGCAATATGAATTCAAAGGGTCTTCATTTGCTCACCGAACCTCTCCAATCCTATCACTGCTGCGTTTATGTCCCTGTACACACGCTTGATTGTCTTTCGGAGACATAGCAATCCATGGGTTTTAAGATACTTACTAGTCACGTACATACTTAGGTGTTTAATATGGGGTGTTGAGTCCATTTCGTTGAGCAAGGAGTAGCTCTTGTCTGTTACATATTTGGCTTAAGGAACTTTATCTGTGCTCATTTCAATCTCTGGTTTTATGCAGCACCCCAACTCACCTTTCCCCATAAGCAAGCATAAGTTGGTTTTCTAAATTTGAGACCCTGTTCTGTTTTGTAATCCAGTTCCTGTGTAGCCAAGTTTACATTCCGTGTATTAGTGATATCTTATGATGTTTCTTTTTCTGTGTGACTTATTTCAGTTAGAATCATCATACCTGAATCCACTCATTATGCTGCTATGGGCCTGATGTCATAGATTTCATTGCTGAGTGATATTGCATTGTACGTAAGTACCACAACTTCTTTATCCATTTTTTACTTTCTGCGATATTGAACTTGTACCGTAAACGAGGTTCTTGTAAACAGAGCCGTCCCAAACTTTGGGGTGGCTGTGTCTTTTTGATTTTAATTTCCCTAAGCTATAGGACCATAAGTGGAATTGACATAGGCTCTGTTGCTTTGTTTTTCAGATGTTTCAGGAAACACCATACACTTCTCCCTAGTGGCTGTTGGCAATTTACATCCTGCACAAGGCTCCCAGTTCTCCATGGCCTGTCCTGCCTTTCTGGATTTTACACTTTTTTCAGATGGCCCTTTTGACCGGGGGGAAGTGAGACTTCATTGTAGTGCAGATTTCTTTTGCAAGCTTGCTTGGTTGGCCAAAAAGGGTGTATGCGTTTTTTCCTGAATATATTCAGGAAAAAACGCATACGCACTTTTTGGCCAAGTGCATCATTGTCGACCTTCTGCCTCTTTTCCTATGCTTTAAATGCAATTCCAGTCTACCTCCTGAAATCGGTTTCCTGCAATTCTGTCCCGCTTTCAAGTCCTCTTGGCAGCCTTACTTCAGTATATTTTTGGACGATAGCTGTCATTTATAACTCTGCAGGTTTGTGAATTACAGTGCCCCTGAGCTCCTTTCTTCAACTCTCTTTCTTGTGAGCTGGCCGCAACACCGCAGGATTGCTTCAGGCCCTAATCTGGTTATGGCACGGCACACTGAGCCTTTGGTTAATTCCTCTTCCTGGTGGGAAATGAGAGTTAAATTTTCCCGTCCAGACACCTCCAGCTAGTCTCTCATAGGTTCTCCCTATTCCTGTTCATCTTCCGCGGAAATTGCAAACTGGGCCAAACAGGAGGTTAAAGGCACTGACTCTCCAAGTTGGGAGAGAGTTAGTAATGCGTCTGGAATGTTGCACCCGAGTACCAGGGGACGAGAACTGAGACATATTGGAACACGTCTCCCGATCACACGGTTGATCATATTCTGGGTTCCACATGCATGTTTTAGCTGAAGGAAGAATCCCTTAAACCTGGAGAGTTGAGACCCGTGGAATGGGTACCATGCAATATGACTTCAAAGGGTCTTCATTTGCTCACCGAACCTCTCCAATCCTATCACTGCTGCGTTTATGCCCCTGTACACACGCTTGATTCTCTTTCAGAGACATAGCAATCCATAGGTTTTAAGATACTTACTAGTCAGGTACATTCTTAGGCGTTTAATATGGGGTGTTGAGTCCATTTCGTTGAGCAAGGAGTAGCTCTTGTCTATTCCATATTTGGCTTAAGGAAGTTTATCTGTGCTCATTTCAATCTCTGGTTTTATGCATCACCCCAACTCACGTTTCCCCTTAAGCAAGCATAAGTTGGTTTTCTAAATTTGAGACCCTCTTCTGTTTCGTAATCCAGTTCCTGTGTAGCCAAGTTTACATTCCGTGTATTAGTGATATCTTATGTTTATTTTTCTGTGTGACTTATTTCAGTTAGAATCATCATACCTGAACCCACTCATTTTCTGCTACAGGCCTGTTGACATAGATTTCATTGCTGAGTGATATTGCATTGTACGTAAGTACCACAACTTCTTTATCCATTTTGCGCTTTCTGCGATATTGAACTTGTACCGTAAAAGAGGTTCTTGTAAACAGAGCCGTCCCAAACTTTGGGGTGGCTGTGTCTTTTTTATTTTAATTTCCATAAGCTATAGGGCCATAAGTGGCAGTGCCCTAGGCTCTGTTGCTTTGTTTTTTAGATGTTTCAGGAAACACCATACACTTCTCCCCAGTGGCTGTTGGCAATTTACATCCCGCCCATCAGCATAACAAGGCTCCCAGTTCTCCATGGCCTGTCCTGCCTTTCTGGATTTTACACTTTTTTCAGTTGGCCCTTTTGACCGGGGGAAGTGAGACTTCATTGTAGTGCAGATTTCCTTTGCAAGCTTGCTTGGTTGGCCAAAAAGTGTGTATGCATTTTTTCCTGAATATATTCAGGAAAAAACGCATACGCCCTTTTTGGCCAAGTGCATCATTGACGACGTTCTGCCTCTTTTCCTATGCTTTAAATGCAATTCCAGTCAACCTCCTGAAATTGGTTTCCTGCAATTCTGCCCCGCTTTCAAGTCCTCTTGGCAGCCTTACTTCAGTATATTTTTGGACGATAGCTGTCATTTATAACTCTGCAGGTTTGTGAATGACAGTGCCCCTGAGCTCCTTTCTTCAACTCGCTTTCTTGGGAGCTGGCCGCAACACCGCAGGATTGCTTCAGGCCCTAATCTGGTTCCGGCACGGCACGCTGAGCCTTTGGTTAATTCCTCTTCGTGGTGGGAAATGAGAGTTAAATTTGCCCGTCCAGACACCTCCAGCTAGTCTCTCATTGGTTCTCCCTATTCCTGTTCATCTTCCACAGAAATTGCAAACTGGGCCAAACAGGAGGTTAAAGGCACTGACTCTCCAAGTCGGGAGAGTGTTAGTAAAGCGTCTGGAATGTTGCACCCGAGTACCAGGGGACGAGAACTGAGACATATTTGAACACGTCTCCCGATCACACGGTTGATCATACTCTGGGATCCACATGCATGATTTAGCTGAAGGAAGAATCCATTAAACCTGGAGAGTTGAGACCCGTGGAATGGGTACCATGCAATATGACTTCAAAGGGTCTTCATTTGCTCACCGAACCTCTCCAATCCTATCACTGCTGCGTTTATGCCCCTGTACACACGCTTGATTCTCTTTCGGAGACATACCGATCCATAGGTTTTAAGATACTTACAAGTCAGGTACATTCTTAGGCGTTTAATATGGGGTGTTGAGTCCATTTCGTTGAGCAAGGAGTACTTCTTGTTTATTCCATATTTGGCTTAAGGAACTTTATCTGTGCTCATTTCAATCTCTGGTTTTATGCAGCACCCCAACTCACCTTTCCCCTTAAGCAAGCATAAGTTGGTTTTCTAAATTTGAGACCCTGTTCTCTTTTGTAATCCAGTTCCTGTGTAGCCAAGTTTACATTCCGTGTATTAGTGATATCTTATGATGTTTCTTTTTCTGTGTGACTTATTTCAGTTAGAATCATCATACCTGAATCCACTCATTATGCGGCTACGGGCCTGATGACATAGATTTCATTACTGAGTGATATTGCATTGTACGTAAGTACCACAACTTCTTTATCCATTTTTCACTTTCTGTGATATTGAACTTGTCCCGTAAACGAGTTTCTTGTAAACAGAGCCGTCCCAAACTTACGGGTGGCTGTGTCTTTTGATTTTAATTTCCCTAAGCTATAGGACCATAAGTGGAAGTGCCCTAGGCTCTGTTGCTTTGTTTCATAGATGTTTCAGGAAACACCATACACTTCTCCCGAGTGGCTGTTGGCAATTTACATCCCGCCCATCAGCATAAAAAGGCTCCCAGTTCTCCATGGCCTGTCCTGCCTTTCTGGATTTTACACTTTTTTCAGATGGCCCTTTTGACCGGGGGGAAGTGAGACTTCATTGTAGTGCAGATTTCCTTTGCAAGCTTGCTTGGTTGGCCAAAAAGTGCGTATGCGTTTTTTCCTGAATATATTCAGGAAAAAACGCATACGCCCTTTTTGGCCAAGTGCATCATTGTCCACGTTCTGCCTCTTTTCCTATGCTTTAAATGCAATTCCAGTCTACCTCCTGAAATCGGTTTCCTGCAATTCTGACCTGCTTTCAAGTCCTCTTGGCAGCCTTACTTCAGTATATTTTTGGATGATAGCTGTCATTTATAACTCTGCAGGTTTGTGAATTACAGTGCCCCTGAGCTACTTTCTTCAACTCGCTTTCTTGTGAGCTGGCCGCAACACCGCAGGATTGCTTCAGGCCCTAATCTTGTTCTGGCACGGCCCGCTGAGCCTTCGGTTAATTCCTCTTCCTGGTGGGAAATGAGAGTTAAATTTGCCCGTCTAGACACCTCCAGCTAGTCTCTCATTGGTTCTCCCTATTCCTGTTCATCTTCCGCAGAATTTGCAAACTGGGCCAAACAGGAGGTTAAAGGCACTGACTCTCCAAGTCGGGAGAGTGTTAGTAAAGCGTCTGGAATGTTGCACCCGAGTACCAGGGGACGAGAACTGAGACATATTTGAACACGTCTCCTGATCACACGGTTGATCATACTCTGGGTTCCACATGCATGCTTTAGCTGAAGGAAGAATCCCTTAAACGTGGAGAGTTGAGACCCGTGGAATGGGTACCATGCAATATGATTTCAAGGGGTCTTCATTTGCTCACCGAACCTCTCCAATTCTATCACTGCTGCGTTTTTGCCCCTGTACACACGCTTGATTCTCTTTCGGAGACATAGCGATCCATAGGTTTTCAGATACTTACTAGTCAGGTACATTCTTAGGCGTTTAATATGGGGTGATGAGTCCATTGCGTTGAGCAAGGAGTAGCTCTTGTCTAGTACATATTTGGCTTAAGGAACTTTATCTGTGCTCATTTCAATCTCTGGTTTTATGCAGCACCCCAACTCACCTTTCCCCTTAAGCAAGCATAAGTTGGTTTTCTAAATTTGAGACCCTGTTGTGTTTTGTAATCCAGTTCCTGTGTAGCCAAGTTTACATTCCGTGCATTAGTGATATCTTATGATGTTTCTTTTCCTGTGTGACTTATTTCAGTTAGAATCATCATACCTGAATCCACTCATTATGCTGCTACGGGCCTGATGACGTAGATTTCATTGCTGAGTGATATTGCATTGTACGTAAGTATCACAACTGCTTTATGCATTTTTCACTTTCTGCGATATTGAACTTGTCCCGTAAACGAGTTTCTTGTAAACAGAGCCATCCCAAACTTAGGGGTGGCTGTGTCTTTTTGATTTTAATTTCCCTAAGCTATAGGACCATAAGTGGAAGTGCCCTAGGCTCTGTTGCTTTGTTTTTTAGATGTTTCAGGAAACACCATACACTTCTCCTGAGAGGCTGTTGGCAATTTACATCCCGCCCATCAGCATAACAAGGCTCCCAGTTCTCCATGGCCTGTCCTGCCTTTCTGGATTTTACACTTTTTTCAGATGGCCCTTTTGACCAGTGGGAAGTGAGACTTCATTGTAGTGCAGATTTCCTTTGCAAGCTTGCTTGGTTGGCCAAAAAGGGCGTATGCGTTTTTTCCTGAATATATTCAGGAAAAAACGTATACGCATTTTTTGGCCAAGTGCATCATTGTCGACGTTCTGCCTCTTTTCCTATGCTTTAAGTGCAATTCCAGTCTACCTCCTGAAATCGTTTTCCTGCAATTCTGCCCCACTTTCAAGTCCTCTTGGCAGCCTTACTTCAGTATATTTTTGGACGATAGCTGTCATTTATAACTCTGCAGGTTTGTGAATTACAGTGCCCCTGAGCTCCTTTCTTCAACTCGCTTTCTTGTGAGCTGGCCGCAACACCGCAGGATTGCTTCAGGCCCTAATCTTGTTCTGGCACGGCCCGCTGAGCCTTTGGTTAATTCCTGTTCCTGGTGGGAAATGAGAGTTAAATTTGCCCGTCCAGACACCTCCAGCTAGTCTCTCATTGGTTCTCCCTATTCCTGTTCATCTTCCACAGAAATTGCAAACTGGGCCAAACAGGAGGTTAAAGGCACTGACTCTCCAAGTCGGGAGAGTGTTAGTAAAGCGTCTGGAATGTTGCACCCGAGTACCAGGGGACGAGAAGTGAGACATATTGGAACACGTCTCCCGATCACATGGTTGATCATACTCTGGGTTCCACATGCATGCTTTAGCTGAAGGAAGAATCCCTTAAACGGGGAGAGTTGAGACCCGTGGAATGGTTACCATGCAATATGACTTCAAAGGGTCTTCATTTGCTCACCGAACCTCTCCAATCCTATCACTGCTGCGTTTATGCCCCTGTACACACGCTTGATTCTCTTTCGGAGACATACCGATCCATAGGTTTTAAGATACTTACAAGTCAGGTACATTCTTAGGCGTTTAATATGGGGTGTTGAGTCCATTTCGTTGAGCAAGGAGTACTTCTTGTTTATTCCATATTTGTCTTAAGGAACTTTATCTGTGCTCATTTCAATCTCTGGTTTTATGCAGCACCCCAACTCACCTTTCCCCTTAAGCAAGCATAAGATGGTTTTCTAAATTTGAGACCCTGTTCTCTTTTGTAATCCAGTTCCTGTGTAGCCAAGTTTACATTCCGTGTATTAGTGATATCTTATGATGTTTCTTTTTCTGTGTGACTTATTTCAGTTAGAATCATCATACCTGAATCCACTCATTATGCGGCTACGGGCCTGATGACATAGATTTCATTACTGAGTGATATTGCATTGTACGTAAGTACCACAACTTCTTTATCCATTTTTCACTTTCTGTGATATTGAACTTGTCCCGTAAACGAGTTTCTTGTAAACAGAGCCATCCCAAACTTACGGGTGGCTGTGTCTTTTTGATTTTAATTTCCCTAAGCTATAGGACCATAAGTGGAAGTGCCCTAGGCTCTGTTGCTTTGTTTCATAGATGTTTCAGGAAACACCATACACTTCTCCCGAGTGGCTGTTGGCAATTTACATCCCGCCCATCAGCATAAAAAGGCTCCCAGTTCTCCATGGCCTGTCCTGCCTTTCTGGATTTTACACTTTTTTCAGATGGCCCTTTTGACCAAGGGGAAGTGAGACTTCATTGTAGTGCAGATTTCCTTTGCAAGCTTGCTTGGTTGGCCAAAAAGGGCGTATACTTTTTTTCCTGAATATATTCAGGAAAAAACGCATACGCCCTTTTTGGCCAAGTGCATCATTGTCGACGTTCTGCCTCTTTTCCTATGCTTTAAATGCAAATCCAGTCTACCTCCTGAAATCGGTGTCCTGCAATTCTGCCTCTCTTTCAAGTCCTCTTGGCAACCTTACTTCAGTATATTTTTGGACGATAGCTGTCATTTATAACTCTGCAGGTTTGTGAATTACAGTGCCCCTGAGCTCCTTTCTTCAACTCGCTTTCTTGTGAGCTGGCCGCAACACTGCAGGATTGCTTCAGGCCCTAATCTGGTTCCGGCACGGCACGCTGAGCCTTTGGTTAAATCCTCTTCCTGGTGGGAAATGAGAGTTAAATTTGCCCGTCCAGACACCTCCAGCTAGTCTCTCATTGGTCCTCCCTATTCCTGTTCATCTTCCGCAGAAATTGCAAACTGGGCCAAACAGGAGGTTAAAGGCACTGACTCTCCAAGTCGGGAGAGTGTTAGTAAAGCGTCTGGAATGTTGCACCCGAGTACCAGGGGACGAGAACTGAGACATATTTGAACATGTCTCCCTATCACATGGTTGATCATACTCTGGGTTCCACATGCATGTTTTAGCTGAAGGAAGAATCCCTTAAACCTGGAGAGTTGAGACCCGTGGAATGGGTACCATGCAATATGACTTCAAAGGGTCTTCATTTGCTCACCGAACCTCTCCAATCCTATCACTGCTGCGTTTATGCCCCTGTACACACGCTTTATTCTCTTTCGGAGACATAGCAATCCATGGGTTTTAAGATACTTACTAGTCACGTACACACTTAGGCGTTTAATATGGGGTGTTGAGTCCATTTCGTTAAGCAAGGAGTAGCTCTTGTCTATTCAATATTTGGCTTAAGGAACTTTATCTGTTCTCATTTCTATCTCTGGTTTTATGCAGCACCCCAACTCACCTTTCCCCTTAAGCAAGCATAAGTTGGTTTTCTAAATTTGAGACCCTGTTCTGTTTTGTAATCCAGTTCCTGTGTAGCCAAGTTTACATTCCGTGTATTAGTGATATCTTATGATGTTTCTTTTTCTGTGTGACTTATTTCAGTTAGAATCATCATACCTGAATCCACTCATTATGCTGCTATGGGCCTGATGACATAGATGTCATTGCTGAGTGATATTGCATTGTACGTAAGTACCACAAATTCTTTATACATTTTTCACTTTCTGCGATATTGAACTTGTACCGTAAACGAGGTTCTTGTAAACAGAGCCGTTCAAAACTTTGGGGTGGCTGTGTCTTTTTTATTTTAATTTCCCTAAGCTATAGGACTATAAGTGGAAGTGCCCTAGGCTCTCTTGCATTGTTTCTTAGAACTTTCAGGAAACACCATACACTTCTCCCCAGTGGCTGTTGGCAATTTACATCCCGCCCATCAGCATAACAAGGCTCCCAGTTCTCCATGGCCTGTCCTGCCTTTCTGGATTTTACACTTTTTTCAGATGGCCCTTTTGACTGGGGGGAAGTGAGACTTCATTGTAGTGCAGATTTCCTTTGCAAGCTTGCTTGGTTGGCCAAAAAGGGCGTATGCGTTTTTTCCTGAATATATTCAGGAAAAACCGCATACGCCCTTTTTGGCCAAGTGCATGATTGTCGACGTTCTGCCTCTTTTCCTATGCTTTAAATGCAATTCCAGTCTACCTCCAGAAATCGGTGTCCTGCAATTCTGCCTCTCTTTCAAGTCTTCTTGGCAACCTTACTTCAGTATATTTTTGGACGATAGCTGTCATTTATAACTCTGCAGGTTTGTGAATTAAAGTGCCCCTGAGCTCCTTTCTTCAACTCGCTTTCTTGTGAGCTGGCCGCAACACCGCAGGATTGCTTCAGGCCCTAATCTGGTTCTGGCACGGCACGCTGAGCCTTTGGTTAATTCTTCTTCCTGGTGGGAAATGAGAGTTAAATTTGCCCGTCCAGACACCTCCATCTTGTCTCTCATTGGTTCTCCCTATTCCTGTTCATCTTCCGCAGAAATTGCAAAGTGGGCCAAACAGGAGGTTAAAGGCCCTGACTTTCCAAGTCGGGAGAGTGTTAGTAAAGCGTCTGGAATGTTGCATCCGAGTACCAGGGGACGAACACTGAGACATATTTGTACACGTCTCCCTATCACACGGTTGATCATACTCTGGGTTCCACATGTGTGTTTTAGCTGAAGGAAGAATCCCTTAAACCTGGAGAGTTGAGACCCGTGGAATGGGTACCATGCAATATGACTTCAAAGGGTCTTCATTTGCTCACTGAACCTCTCCAATCCGATCAGTGCTGCTTTTATGCCCCTGTACACATGCTTGATACTCTTTCGGAGACATAACAATCCATAGGTTTTAATATACTTACTAGTCAGGTACATTCTTAGGCGTTTAATATGGGGTGTTGAGTCCATTTCGTTGAGCAAGGAGTATCTCTTGTCTATTCCATATTTGGCTTAAGGAACATTATCTGTGCTCATTTCAATCTCTGGTTTTATGCAGCACCCCAACTCACCTTTCCCCTTAAGCAAGCATAAGTTGGTTTTCTAAATTTGAGAACTTATTCTGTTTTGTAATTCAGTTCCTTTGTAGCAAGTTTACATTCCTTGTATTAGTGATATCTTATGATGTTTCTTTTTCTGTGTGACTTATTTCAGTTAGAATCATCATACCTGAATCCACTCATTATGCTGCTATGGCCCTGATGACATAGATGTCATTGCTGAGTGATATTGCATTGTACGTAAGTACCACAACTTCTTTATCCATTTTTCGCTTTCTGCAATATTGAACTTGTACCGTAAAAGAGGTTCTTGTAAACAGAGCCGTCCCAAACTTTGGGGTGGCTCTGTCTTTTTGATTTTAATTTCCCTAAGCTATAGGACCATAAGTGGAAGTGCCCTAGGCTCTGTTGCTTTGTTTTTTAGATGTTTCAGGAAACACCATACACTTCTCCGGAGTGGCTGTTGGCAATTTACATCCCACCCATCAGCATAACAAGGCTCCCAGTTCTCCATTGCCTGTCCTGCCTTTCTGGATTTTACACTTTTTTCAGATGGCACTTTTGACTGGGGGGAAGTGAGACTTCATTGTAGTGCAGATTTCCTTTGCAAGCTTGCTTGGTTGGCCAAGAAGTGCGTATGCGTTTTTTCCTGAATATATTCAGGAAAAAACGCATACGCCGTTTTTGGCCAAGTGCATCATTGTCGACGTTCTGCCTCTTTTCCTATGCTTTAAATGCAATTCCTGTCTACCTCCTGAAATAGGTTTCCTTCAATTCTGCCTTCCTTTCAATGCCTCTTCATAACCTTACCTCAATATAGTTTTTGAAAATAGTTGGCCTTTATAACTCTGCATGTTTTTGAATTGCAGTGGCCCTTAGCTCCATTTTTCAGCTCATATTTTTGTGATCTTGCCTCATAACCACAGGATTCCTTCAGGCCCTATTCTTCTTCTGGGGCACCTTGCTGTGCCTTTGGTTTATTCTTCTTACTGATGTGAAATTAGAGTGACATGTGCCCATTGAAACCGCTACAGCTTGTTTCTCACTGGTTCCCCCTATTCCCATTCATCCTCCGCACTAACTGCAGACTGTGCGATACCAGAACTTAAAGGCATTGACTCTCCATGTGAGGATGTTGTTAGTAAAGCGGCTGGAATGTCGATCCGGAGCCCCAGGAGAGGAAAAATGAGGTGCGTTTTAGAAACCTTTCCCGATCATATGGTATACCAGTCGCTGGGTTTCCCAAGCATGGTTTAGCTGTAGGAAGATTCCCTTCAACCTGGATTGTTGGGACCCTTGGAATGAGTAGCATGAAGTATTGCATTAAACTTTTGGCAGTTGCTCACCAAAACTCACCAATCCTCTCAGCCCCAAGTGTCCAGCCTTATGTGTTATCCAGCTGTGGGTTTATATGTGGTCAATCCAGGTTGCATCACAGCCCCTGAGCAAATTTTGTAAGAATTTTTCTCTCTTTCATTGTTTCTGCGTTTTGTTTCTAAAATTTATTTCTATAATGGGGTTTAGCTCATTTTCACTGCTGTGTTTGTGCCGCTCTGCACACACTTGATTCCCTTATGGAGATATATCAATACATGGATTTTTTTTTTTTCTTTTGCGATACGTGGGCCTCTCACTGTTGTGGCCTCTCCTGCCATGGAGCACAGGCTCCGGATGCGCAGGCTCAGCGGCCATGGCTCACGGGCCCAGCCACTCCGCGGCACATGGGATCCTCCTGGACCGGGGCACGAACCCGCGTCCCCTGCATCGGCAGGCGGACTCTCAACCACTGTGCCACCAGGGAAGCCCAATACATGGATTTTAAGATTCTTATTACTCAGATATATTTCTCTGTGGTTTATAAGGTGTGTTGAGGCCAGTTCATTGAGCAAGTGTAGATCTTGTCTAATATCTATTTGGTTTATTGAACGGTATCTGTGCTAATTTCAAACTCTGGTTTTATGCATCACCCCACCTCTCCTTTCCCCTTAAGCTGACATAAGTGTGTTTTCTAAATGTGAGACACTGTTCTGTTCTGTAATTCATTTCTTGTGCAGCCATATTTACCCTCCCTCTATAAGTGATATCTTATGATATGTTTCTTTTTCTGTTTGACTTATTTCAAGTAGTATTATCAGACCTAAATCCACTCTTTATCCTTCTACTAGCCTTATTACATTGATTTCATGGTGAAGAGATATTCCATTGTACATAAGTACCACATCTTCTTTATCCATTGTTCTCTTTCCTGGGATATTTAAGGTGTACTGAAGTTGAGGTTCTTGTAAACAGAGTAGCCCTAAACTGTGGTGTGCTTGTGTCTTGTTGATTTTTAGACTTCCCTAGATATACTCCCATGATTGGAAGTGTCCTATGCTCTGTAGCTCTGTTTTTTAGATGATTTAGGAACCACCATACACTTCTCCAGAGTGGCTCTCGGCAGTTCACACACTGCCCATCAGCGTATAAAGGCTCCCTGTTCTCCATGGCCTGTCCTGCATTTCTGGTTTTTACAATTTTTTAGGATGGCCCTTTTGACCGGTGGGAAATGAGACTTCTTTGTTGTGCACATTTGCATTGCTTGCTTGCTTCGTTGCCCATAAAGTGCGTATGCGTTTTTTCCTGGATATAATCAGGAAAAACGCATACGCCCTTTTGGGCCAACTGCATCATTGTCGAAATTCTGCCGCTTTTCATGTGCTTTAAAGACGAGTCCAATCTATCTCTTGAAATCTGTTTCTTGCAATTCTGTCTTGCATTCAGATCCTCTTCTTTGCCTTACCTCAACATAGTTTTGGACGTTAGTTTTCATTTATAACTCTGCAGGTTTGTGAATTGCAGTGACCCTGAGCTCCATTTTTTAAGTTGCTCTTTTGTGAGCTGGCCTCAAACCCGCAGGATTGCTTCAGGCCCTATTTTGGCTCTGGCGAGGCGGGCTGAGCCTTTTTTCAATTCTTATTCTTAATGGGAAATTAGAGTGATGTGTGCCCGTCCAAACCCCTACAACTATTCTCTCATTGGTTCCCCCTCTTCCCGTTCATCCTCCTCACAATTTGCAAAATGTGTGAAACAAGTTTAAATGTGCTGATTCTCCAAGTGGGGAGATTCTAAGTAACGTGGCTGGAATGGTGAACAGGAGCACCAGGAGAGGATAAATGAGCTGCATTTTAGACACATCTCCCAATCACATGGTGTACAGTCCTCTGGGTTTTCCATGCATGTTTTAGCTGTAGGAAGATCCCTTGAACCTGCAGATTTGGGACCCATTGAATGGGTACCAGGTAGTATTACTTTAAAGGGTGTGCATTTCCTCACCCAACCTCACATTTCTCTTAGTGCAAACAGTTTCCAGCCTTATGTCTCATCCTGCTGTGGGTCTAGATGTGTTCAATCCATGTTGCATCACCGTCCCTGAGGAAAAGTTGTAAGAGGTTTTCTCTGTCTCTCTGTCGTTTATTTTTTTCAATTTATTACTATATTGGTTACAGCTGATTTTCAAAGCTCTGTTTCTTGCTGCTGTACATCCACTTGATTCACGTACAGAGAGACATCAGTAAATTCTTTTTCAGATTCTTACCAGTCGTATATATTCTTTTCCGGTGACTTGAGTGTGCTGAGTGCAGTTCTTGTAGCTACCGTGTAGGCCTTGTTGATTATCAGTTTGGTATTTGAAATGGTATCTTTGCTAATTTCAACCTCCTGGATGATGCCTCACCCCTCCCCACCTTTCCCGTTTAGCAGCCTTATGCGTGTTTTCTACATATTTGACTATGTTTTTGTTTTGTAATTTATTTCATGTGTAGCCATTTTGGATTCCACCTTTAAGTGATATCTTATGATATGTGTCTTTTTCTTTTTGAATTATGTCACTTAGAATGATCATACGTAACTCCTCCGGAGTTGTTACAACTGGCCATGTTTC
Organism: Orcinus orca; assembly: GCF_937001465.1. Lineage (NCBI taxonomy): Eukaryota > Metazoa > Chordata > Mammalia > Artiodactyla > Delphinidae > Orcinus > Orcinus orca. The sequence continues at coordinate 1,627,035 of NW_026043955.1, read as the reverse complement.
ATTGACTTCCAGGCTGAATAATATTCCACTCTACCTAAGTACCACATCTCTATCCATTTTTTCTCTCCAGAGACATTTAAGTTATATCCTAGTCGACGATCTTTTAAACAGAGAGGGGGTAAACATTGGGGTGCCTGTGTCCTCTCGATTTTTGTTTTTCCCAAGATATACGCCCATGAGTGCAAGTGCCCTATGCTCTGTAGCTCATTTTTTAGATGCTTTAGTAAACACAATACACTTCTCCAGAATGGCCGTTGGCAATGTACATTTCCACTATAAGTCTCACAGGGTTCCCTCTTCTCCTTGCCCTGTCCTGCATTTCTGTTGTTTACGCTTTATGAGGATGGCTCTTCTGACTGATGCGAAGTGATATCTTTTGTAGTATTGACTTCCAGTGCCCACCTGTTTGCTTGGCTAAAAAAGTGTATGCCCTTTTCTTGAATATATACAGAAAAAAACGCATACACCCTTTTTGGCCAACTGCAATGTTGGCAATGTTCAGCTCCTTTTCTCGTGCTTAATGGCGAGTCCTTTCTACCTCCTCGGATCCCTCTCCTGCCATTCTCCCTTGCTTACAAGTCCTTTTCTCTGACTTTCGTCAAGACATTTTTCAGTGATGGATATTTTCAACTCTGCAGTTTCGTGAATTTTACTACCCCTGAGTTCCATTGTTCAACTTGTGTTTATGGGAACTGGCCACAAAGCAGTGGGATTTCCTCAAGCCCTATACTGTTTCCATGGGCAACCCTAGCCTTTGGTCAATTCGTCTTCCTGATTGGAAATTAGAGTGACATGTGCCTGTCTGAACACCTAGGACTTGTCTCTCATTGTTCCTCATCCTTCCGCTTCATCCTCTGGACAAATTCCAAACTGTACGCAACAGGATGTTGACAGTGCTGACATCTCCAAGTGGGGAGACTGTTAGTAAAGACGCTGGAGGGGTGAACCTGAGCACCAGGAGATGAGGAGATGAGATGCCTTTTCCAAACTCTTCCCGATCAGACGGTATACCATCCTCTGGGTGTGACAGACATGTTTTAGCAGTAGGAAGAGTCCCATTCATGTAAGGAGAACACCAGGGCTTTTTCAAAATCAGTGTCTGCCCGAAACCCAAACTGGGGAATTTTTTAAGCTACGGCTACACATATGTTCATTAAGGGCCTGGGGAAGTAGGCAGAGTCCAAACTTTAGATGATTGAAGTCTTCAGGGTCAGAAGCACTCACCACCAGCTTCCCTTAGGTTACACTTTAACTGTCATTGATAGATGACAATGACAATAAAAATATCTATTCTTTTCCAGATTATTTCCCCTTATAGCTTATTGCAAAATGTTGAGTGTAGTTCCCTGTGCTATACAGTAGTTCCTTGTTGATGATCTATTTTATACATAGCAGTGTGTATGTGTTAATCCCAAACTGTTAATTTATCCCTCCTCCCACCTTTCCCCTTTGGTAATAATAAATTATAAGATTTTATACTTCTCAGAAATGGGGGAGCTGAAAGAGAGGTATCATTTTCAATGGAAAAGCATTTAAAACAAGATTGAAGCTTTAACCAAGATTATTAGATGTACATCCTTGGAAAGAAATCACTTCGTTTCTCTAATATTGACCTGACAAATAAGACAAACCTTTTCACTGAACTTGCTTATAATAAAGTGATGGAAATATCAAATGGAAGTGTTAGAAACATCTTATTTTACCCGAGCCTTATACACTGTTCTATGTTAACTACAGTTTGGCTCACACATCTGTTCATTGAGGTTACAATAGTCTCAATTTCTGTTACTGATCCTCCAGAGTGGACCCCAACAAGTGTCCCCCTGCCCAGTGTCATTGGGGCCAACAGATCGAGACTGAGTTTGGTTCACAAGCAAAGGAAACTTTATATTTTGATCAGAGAATGGAGAGGTGAGAGCATGCACTACCCCGTGGGCTGTGGGCTGGGCTGTTGTGTAGAGATCCTGTCAGAGTCAGTGGGAGGGAGGTGGCGGAGCTCTCGAGGGCCGGGTTGGCTGCAGCTCAGGCTCTATATCGCGGAGTCTGCACTGGGCCCCAGGAGCTGAGGTGTCGTCCCAGCCATTCTGCACTAGGAAATCTGGTCTGAAGTGCCGGGTGTGGAACCTCTGCATGCGGGACCCTAGGAGCACATGAAATTAGACAAAGCACAAAGGATAAAAACGGTTAGACTTGACTTTATTGCCCAGATTCTATTTTTATCTCCCAGGGATTTTTAATGGGCTTTGCTGGGGACAAACCCCTCCTCTGCCTTTTGTCCCGTTCCTCATTCTTGGAGTGCTGAGGGTGCAGACCCTTCTTCTGAAACTGCTGAGTGCTGAGTTGGGAGCCCTCATACCCGGGGGCGAGGGTCAGGGCTTCTCCCCAGCAGCCTCCAGGTGACGTTGATTGTCCCCAGGCCCCCTGCCTCCCTGCTCGTCCACCTGAGCACCAGCATTGGAAGTGTTATAGATTCTAATGACCTTTAAGGGTCCAGGAAAGAGATGTGCAGAGACGCTGTGGGGGCCGGTTTCACCCCGCCCCACATTTGTTCGGCCACCTTAGGCTGACCGTTTCTGCCAGCCTAGATGCTCTGACCAGTAGTCTGCGCTTTCTTCAATTAGGTCCCTGAATTAATGTACAAACAGCACCAGGTGTCAGAGTCCTGCCTGCTCAACTCCCAGACAGTCCAGGGTCAGTGGTGATCAAGGACCATGATGGCCACTGAGTCAACAGCCTTTTGAAGTAAACAGGAGTCCAGCTGGTCTTATTGGCCACCATCATCACGGTGTCTGTAGGCTTTTCTATGGTGACAGTGTGATATACGGTTCCCCCGCCAAGATTATTAGCTCCCCTCTGGGTGCAGTAAGTCCTGCAAGCAGTAGTCTACTCTTTTGGGACACACTCTTGTTGTTTTATGAGAGAAACTCCAGGTCAAGTGATGTTCACACGAGTCGTCATGGTGCCCTGTTGCCCCCGGTTATCTCTCTGGATGTTGGAGTTGGAGGGCCTCCTCACTCGAGGTTGGTGTGCCCACGGAGCGAACCCTGCAACTTCAGGGCATGGTTGGTGGTTAGGATCACCACGTGGGGTCCTTTTCCCTTAGGAGGGAGGTGGCCTTTTGGGCTGCTGATTTCCAGGTTTTTAGATACCGCCAATATCTTGGCCAGATGTGGCAGTGGGCCAAGCCCCTTGGTGCCCGTAGTTTATCCTACCTGGATGGCATTCTTGCATTGTTCCATTTCAAGTGGTCCCAGTTTTTGCACTAATTCTCCAATGGCGATTCACCTTTCACCGGGAATGTAAAGGTCAAAGGGTTTAGCTAAATTAGGGAGTTCCAGGGCAAGGGTCTGAATTGACTGCTCTTTCCATTCTTGAAAGGCCACTTCTGGATTCTATTCAAAAGGATCATCATCTTTTCTTTTCAGTGTTTCATATAGAGGCCCAGCTAGTAGACTGTAGTTAGGGATCCAGAAGCAGCAAACCCTGGCCTCCCCAGGAACCCCTAAGCTGTCTTCTAGTTTTAGAAAGGGGTAAGGCTGAAAATGGTTTCTTCCCTTTCCTGGGATGGGCTTCTCCGACCTTCTGTGAGAACGAAGCCCAGGCAGGTCACCGCAGTCTGTGATATTTGAGCTTTTTCTTGGACAACTTTTATCCTTTATTGGCTTGGTAGTTCAGAGGCCTCCTTAGTAGGGCTGGCGATCAGAATGTCGTCTGCGTACTGAAGGAGGGTTTCCTTTCCCAGAGGTAGAACTTTTAGGTCTTTAGCTAAGCTTTCCCCAAAGATGGTGTGGGAATTTTTGCACCCTTGGGGCAAGACGGCCCGGAAGTATTGTTTTAGTTGTATGTTGAGTCCTGCCACTCACAAGCCAAAATTTCTTGTGACTCTGGGACTAATGGAATACAAAAGAAGGCATCATTGAAGACTAATACAGAATACCATGTCCTGGTGGTTGGTAGAATGACCAGCAGGGTGTAGGAATTAGGAGCAGCTGGAGGTATATCCTCGGTGGCTTCACTGACTGTCCTGACATCCTTTACCAGGTCCCCAGCAGCCCATGGGGCTCTCGTGGTCAGACCAATCCCAGAATATGGAGCTCACCTGGGCAGGTACCCCACCCCCACCCCAGCCCACGGGGCTCTCGTGGTCAGGCCCCTCCCAGGATACAGAGGTACCCTTGCAGGTACCGTGGCAGGGCTGGGCACACAGGAACCGTGCACATAGCCCTCATTGCAGAGCACCCCCAGCTCACCTGTCGCTCAGAGCTGACACAGAGCACCTCAGAGCAGGACTTGAACTAACAAACAGCAGCTGCGACAGGTCTGTGACCCTGGGCATCACTCTGTGCGGCCTCCCTCCACCTGGTCTTCCAGAGACTTCCACTGCACCCGGGGCACCAGGCCTCTGTCTCCAACCACCACCCACCCCTCCTCTCCCTGACTCCTGGGTTCCTCTCATTAGGAGAGGGTTTTCTTGAAGTTGTCTCCCACTCATGGGCCAGATAAAATGATTAGAAAACAAGCCAAAGCTGCAGCCCCTTGTCTATCCTGACTCTCAGGAGCCCACACCTGTTCCTTGGACCTGGCCGGTTCAGCAAGTTCCATTTTCTGCAACTGTGGGCCCCTGAGGGGTGATGATTGGCTGACCTGGGCAGCCTTACCGTGCCGGCCAGCCCTTCCCAGGTGTGCCTGGGTTGAGATCAATATAAATACCACTCCAGGCAGCAAGAGGCCCTGCAGCCGTGCCTGACACCATTTTCTCTGCCCTGTCAGCAGTCTCGGGGCTGGGCTGGTGGGAGGGAGTGAGAGGCCACGGCTTTGTGGGTGGCCCAGTGTGAGTGGGGCTCTGCTGGACTTTCTGCAGCAGTTGCCAGGCTGCCACCTGCTAAAGAAGAGGATGTGTCACCCATACCTGCTGCTGGAATTTCTCCCTGGGCAGAGGTGAGGAAGGAAAAAAGCAGTGGGGGCAGGGACAGGACGGGTATCTCAGGCAGGGAAATGGAAATCTTCCAGAAGAGCACCCAGGGCCAGGACCATCCTGGCTGGCCTGCAGGCACCAAGTCGGCCGGTATGCTGTCACTCGTGTGGCTCTATGGCCCTTCCTCTAGGCTTTCAAGTCCTTGTATATATTCAGGTGTTTTACCTGGGACGGGTGGGAATAGTTCAGCAGCAACTGGCCTGGGGCTCAGCTCACGTTTACTCACAGATGCCTCGGCACGGTGCCCCAGCTTTGCAATGAGGACGCTTGTTGCGTGGGGGCTGCTGGCTGAATGGGAGACGATTCCCCACCACTGACCAACTTCAGAATTGTTTACAACTGGAGCAAGTGCCCTGATACGGTTTTCCTCTGTGGAACTGGTGGGTTCTGTGTTTTTTTTCTCTTTTTCGTTTTTGGTTCAAGGTAGATTTTATTCCTCTTTTTTGTATTTACAGATATAAGCATGGAAATAATTTATTCATATAAATACATGTATGTGAAGGGAATAATTGTTTTTTCTGTTTTATTTTTTAAATTTTATTTCTTTTTAATTTTTAATTTTATTTTATATTTTTATACAGCAGGTTCTTATTGGTTATCTATTTTATACATATAAATGTATACATGCCAATCCCAGTCTCTCAACTCCTCCCACCACCACCCCCCCCAACAGCTTTCCCCCCTTGTTGTCCATACGTTTGTTGTCTACATCTGTTGCTCTATTTATGCCTTGCAAAATGGTTAACCTGTACAGTTTTTCTAGGTTCCACATATATGCATGAATATACAAGATTTGTTTTTCTCTTTCTGACTTACTTCACTCTGTATGACAGTCTCTAGATCCATCGACGTCTCTACAAATGACCTAATTTCATTCCTTTTCATGGCTTAGTAATATTCCATTTTATATATGTACCACTGCTTTATGCATTCGTCTGTCTGTGGGCATTTAGGTTGCTTCCATTACCTCGATATTGTAAAGAGTGATACAATGAACATTGCGGTGAATGTCTCTTTTTGATTTATGGTTTTGTCTGGGTATATGTCCAGAACTGGGATTGCTGTATCATATGGTAATTCTACTGTTAGTTTCTTAAGAAACTCCATATTGTTCTCCATAGTGACTGTATCAATTTATATTCCCAACAATAGTGGAAGAGGGTTCCTTTTCTCCACACATTTCCAGCATTTTTTGTTTGTAGATTTTCTGATGATGCCCATTCTACCAGGTGTGAGGTGATACCTCATTGTTGAGTCCATTTTGTTGAGCAAGGGGTAGGTCTTGTCTATTACATATTTAGCTTATGGAACGGTATCTGTGCTAATTTCAAACTCTGCTTTTATGCAGCACCACAACTCACCTTCCCCCTTAAGCAAGCATAAGTTGGTTTTCTAAATATGAGACCCTGTTCTGTTTTGTAATTCAGTTCATGTGTAATCAAGTTCACATTCCATGTATTAGTGATACCTGATGATGTTTCTCTTTCTGTGTGACTTTTTTCACTTAGAATCACCGTGCCTCAATCCACTCATTATGCTGGTATGGGCCTGGTGACATAGTTTTCATTGCAGAGAGGTATTCTGTTGTACGTAAGTACCGCAACTTCTTTATCCATTATTTGCTCCCTGGCATATTTAACTTGTGCTGAAGAAGAGGTTCCTGTAAAAGAGCCATCCCAAATTTTGGGGTGGCTGTGTCTTTTTGATTTTAATTTCCCTAAGCTATAGGACCATAAGTGGAAGTGCCCTAGGCTCTGTTGCTTTGTTTTTTAGATGTTTCAGGAAACACCATACACTTCTCCCGAGTGGCTGTTGGCAATTTACATCCCACCCATCAGCATAACAAGGCTCCCAGTTCTCCATGGCCTGTCCTGCCTTTCTGGATTTTACACTTTTTTCAGATGGCCCTTTTGACCGGGGGGAAGTGAGACTACATTGTAGTGCAGATTTCCTTTGCAAGCTTGCTTGGTTGGCCAAAAAGGGCGTATGCGTTTTCTTCTGAATATATTCAGGAAAAAACGCATACGCCCTTTTTGTGCAAGTGCATCATTCTGGACGTTCTGCCTATTTTCCTATGCTTTAAATGCAATTCCAGTCTACCTCCTGAAATCGGGTTCCTGCAATTCTGTCCCGCTTTCAAGTCCTCTTGGCAGCCTTACTTCAGTATATTTTTGGACGATAGCTGTCATTTATAACTCTGCAGGTTTGTGAATTACAGTGCCCCTGAGCTCCTTTCTTCAACTCGCTTTCTTGTGAGCTGCCCGGAACACCGCAGGATTGCTTCAGGCCCTAATCTGGTTCCGGCACGGCACGCTGAGCCTTTGGTTAATTCCTCTTTCTGGTGGGAAATGAGAGTTAAATTTGCCCGTCCAGACACCTCCAGCTAGTCTCTCATTGGTTCTCCCTATTCCTGTTCATCTTCCGCAGAAATTGCAAAATGGGTCAAACAGAAGGTTAAAGGCACTGACTCTCCAAGTCGGGAGAGTGTTAGTAAAGCATCTGGAATGTTGCACCCGAGTACCAGGGGACGGGAACTGAGACATATTTGAACACATCTCCCGATCACACGGTTGATCATACTCTGGGTTCCACATGCGTGTTTTAGCTGAAGGAAGAATCCCTTAAACCTGGAGAGTTGAGACCCGTGGAATGGTAACATGCAATATGACTTCAAAGGGTCTTCATTTGCTCACCGAACCTCTCCAATCCTATCACTGTTGCGTTTATGCCCCTGTACACATGCTTGATTCTCTTTCGGAGACACAGAGCAATCCATAGGTTTTAAGATACTTACTAGTCAGGTACATTTTTAGGCGTTTAATATGGGGTGTTGAGTCCATTTCGTTGAACAAGGAGTAGCTCTTGTCTATTACATATTTGGCTTAAGGAACTTTATCTGTGCTCATTTCAATCTCTGGTTTTATGCAGCACCCCAACTCACCTTTCCCCTTAAGCAAGCATAAGTAGGTTTTCTAAATTTGAGACCCTGTTCTGTTTTGTAATCCAGTTCCTGTGTAGCCAAGTTTACATTCCGTGTATTAGTGATATCTTATGATGTTTCTTTTTCTTGTGACTTATTTCAGTTAGAATCATCATACCTGAATCCACTCATTATGCTGCTATGGGCCAGATGACATAGATTTCATTGCTGAGTGGTATTGCATTGTATGTAAGTACCACAACTTCTTCATCCATTTTTCTCTTTCTGCCATATTGAACTTGTAGCGTAGACGAGGTTCTTGTAAACAGAGCCGTCCCAAACTTTCGGGTGGCTGTGTCTTTTTGATTTTAATTTCCCTAAGCTATAGGACCATAAGTGGAAGTGCCCTAGGCTCTGTTGCTTTGTTTTTTAGATGTTTCAGGAAACACCATACACTTCTCCCGAGTGGCTGTTGGCAATTTACATCCCGCCTATCAGCATAACAAGGCTCCCAGTTCTCCATGGCCTGTCCTGCCTTTCTGGATTTTACACTTATTCAGATGTCCCTTTTGACCGGAGGGAAGTGAGACTTCGTTGTAGTGCAGATTTCCTTTGCAAGCTTGCTTGGTTGGCCAAAAAGTGTGTATGCGTTTTTTCCTGAATATATTCAGGAAAAAACGCATACGCCCTTTTTGTCCAAGTTCATCATTGTGGACGTTCTGCCTCTTTTCCTATGCTTTAAATGTAATTCCAGTTCACCTCCTGAAATCGGTTTCCTGCAATTCTGCCCCGATTTCAAGTCCTCTTGGCAGCCTTACTTCAGTATATTTTTGGACGATAGCTGTCATTTATAACTCTGCAGGGTTGTGAATTACAGTGCCCCTGAGCTCCTTTCTTCAACTCGCTTTCTTGTGAGCTGGCCGCAACACCGCAAGATTGCTTCAGGCTCTAATATTGTTCTGGCATGGCACGCTGAGCCTTTGGTTAATTCCTCTTCCTGGTGGGAAATGAGAGTTAAATTTGTCCGTCCAGACACCTCCAGCTAGTCTCTCATTGGTTCTCCCTATTCCTGTTCATCTTCCGCAGAAATTGCAAGCTGGGCCAAACAGGAGGTTAAAGGCACTGACTCTCCAAGTCGGGAGAGTGTTAGTAAAGCGTCTGGAATGTTGCACCCGAGTACCAGGGGTCGAAAACTGAGACATATTGGAACACGTCTCCCGATCACATGGTTGATCATACTCTGGGTTCCACATGCATGTTTTAGCTGAAGGAAGAATCCCTTAAACCAGGAGAGTTGAGACCCGTGGAATGGGTACCATGCAATATGACTTCAAAGGGTCTTGATTTGCTCAACGAACCTCTCCAATCCTATCACTGCTGCGTTTATGCCCCTGTACACACGCTTGATTCTCTTTCGGAGACATAGCAATCCATAGGTTTTAAGATACTTACTAGTCAGGTACATTCTTAGGCGTTTAATATGGGGTGTTGAGTCCATTTCGTTGAGCAAGTAGTAGCTCTTGTCTATTCCATATTTGGCTTAAGGAACTTTATCTGTGCTCATTTCAATCTCTGGTTTTATGCAGCACCCCAACTCAAGTTTTCCCTTAAGCAAGCATAAGTTGGTTTTCTACATTTGAGACCCTGTTCTGTTTTGTAATCCAGTTCCTGTGTAGCCAAGTTTACATTCCGTGTATTAGTGATATCTTATGATGTTTCTTTTTCTGTGTGACTTATTTCACTTAGAATCATCATACCTGAATCCACTCATTATGCTGCTACGGGCCTGATGACATAGATGTCATTGCTGAGGGATATTGCATTGTACGTAAATACCACAACATCTTTATCCATTTTTCGCTTTCTGTGTTATTGAACTTGTACCGTAAACGAGGTTCTTGTAAACAGAGCCATCCCAAACTTTGGGGTGGCTGTGTCTTTTTGATTTTAATTTCCCTAAGCTATAGGACCATAAGTGGAAGTGCCCTAGGCTCTGTTGCTTTGTTTTTTAGATGTTTCAGGAAACACCATACACTTCTCCCGAGTGGCTGTTGGCAATTTACATCCGGCCCATCAGCATAACAAGGCTCCCAGTTCTCCATGGCCTGTCCTGCCTTTCTGGATTTTACACTTTTTTCAGATGGCCCTTTTGACTGGTGGGAAGTGACACTTCATTGTAGTGCAGATTTCCTTTGCAAGCTTGCTTGGTTGGCCAAAAAGGGCGTATGCGTTTTTTCCTGAATATATTCAGGAAAAAACGCATACGCCCTTTTTGGCCAAGTGCATCATTGTCGACGTTCTGCCTCTTTTCCTATGCTTTAAATGCAATTCCAGTCTACCTACTGAAATCGGTTTCCTGCAATTCTGCCCCGATTTCAAGTCCTCTTGGCAGCCTTACTTCAGTATATTTTTGGATGACAGCTGTCATTTAAAACTCTGCAGGTTTGTGAATTACAGTGCCCCTGAGCTCCTTTCTTCAACTCGCTTTCTTGTGAGCTGGCCGCAACACCGCAGGATTGCTTCAGGCCCTAATCTGGTTCCGGCACGGCACGCTGAGCCTTTGGTTAATTCCTCTTCCTGGTGGGAAATGAGAGTTAAATTTTCCCGTCCAGAAACCTCCAGCTAGTCTCTCATTGGTTCTCCCTATTCCTGTTCATCTTCCGCAGAAATTGCAAACTGGGCCAAATAGGAGGTTAAAGGCACTGACTCTCCAAGACGGGAGAGTGTTAGTAAAGCGTCTGGAATGTTGTACCCGAGTACCAGGGGACGAGAACTGAGACATATTTGAAAACGTCTCCCAATCACACGGTTGATCATACTCCGGGTTCCACATGCATGTTTTAGCTGAAGGAAGAATCCCTTAAACCTGGAGAGTTGAGACCCGTGGAATGGGTACCATGCAATATGATTTCAAAGGGTCTTCATTTGCTCACCGAACCTCTCCAATCCTATCACTGCTGCGTTTATGCCCCTGTACACACGCTTGATTCTCTTTCGGAGACATAGCAATCCATAGGTTTTAAAATACTTCCTAGTCAGGTACATTCTTAGGCGTTTAATATGCGGTGTTGAGTCCATTACGTTGAGCAAGGAGTAGCTCTTGTCTATTACATATTTGGCTTAAGGAACTTTATCTGTGCTCATTTCAATCTCTGGTTTTATGCAGCACCCCAACTCACCTTTCCCGTTAAGCAAGCATAAATTGGTTTTCTAAATTTGAGACCGTCTTCTGTTTTGTAATCCAGTTCCTGTGTAGCCAAGTTTACATTCCGTGTATTAGTGATATCTTATGATGTTTCTTTTTCTTGTGACTTATTTCAGTTAGAATCATCATACCTGAATCCACTCATTATGCTGCTACGGGCCTGATGACATAGATTTCATTGCTGAGTGATATTGCATTGTATGTAAGTACGACAACTTCTTTATCCATTTTTCACTTTCTGCGCTATTGAACTTGCACCGTAAACGAGGTTCTTGTAAACAGAGCCGTCCCAAATTTTGGAGTGGCTGTGTCTTTTTGATTTTAATTTCCCTATGCTATAGGACCATAAGTTGAAGTGCCCTAGGCTGTGTTGCTTTGTTTTTTAGATGTTTCAGGAAACACCATACACTTCTCCCTAGTGCCTGTTGGCAATTTACATCACGCCCATCAGCATAACAAGGCTCCCAGTTCTCCATGGCCTGTCCTGCCTTTCTGGATTTTACACTTTTTTCAGATGGCCCTTTTGACCGGGGGGAAGTGAGACTTCATTGTAGTGCAGATTTCCTTTGCAAGCTTGCTTGGTTGGCCAAAGAGGGCGTATGCTTTTTTTCCTGAATATATTCAGGAAAAAACACATACACACTTTTTGGCCAAGTGCATCATTGTGGACGTTCTGCCTCTTTTCCTATGCTTTAAATGCAATCGCAGTCTACCTCCTGAAATCGGTTTCCTGCAATTCTGCCCCGCTTTCAAGTCCTCTTGGCAGCCTTACTTCAGTATATTTTTGGATGATAGCTGTCATTTATAACTCTGCAGCTTTGTGAATTACAGTGCCCCTGAGCTCCTTTCTTCAACTCGCTTTCTTGTGAGCTGGCCGCAACACCGCAGGATTGCTTCAGGCCCTAATCTGGTTCTGGCACGGCACGCTGAGCCTTTGGTTAATTCCTCTTCCTGGTGGGAAATGAGAGTTAAATTTGCCCGTCCAGACACCTCCAGCTAGTCTCTCTTTGGTTCTCCCTATTCCTGTTCATCTTCCACAGAAATTGCAAACTGGGCCAAACAGGAGGTTAAAGGCACTGACTCTCCAAGTCGGGAGAGTGTTAGTAAAGCGTCTGGAATGTTGCACCCGAGTACCAGGGGAGAAAACTGAGACATATTGGAACACGTCTCCCGATCACACGGTTGATCATACTCTGGGTTCCACATGCATGTTTTAGCTGAAGGAAGAATCCCTTAAACCTGGAGAGTTGAGACCCGTGGAATGGGTACCATGCAATATGACTTCAAAGGGTCTTCATTTGCTCACCAAACCTCTCCAATCCTATCACTGCTGCATTTATGCCCCTGTACACATGCTTGATTCTCTTTCGGAGACATAGAAATCCATAAGTTTTAAGATACTTACTAGTCAGGTACATTCTTAGGCGTTTAATATTGGGTGTTGAGTCCATTTCGTTGAGCAAGGAGTAGCTCTTGTCTATTACACATTTGGCTTAAGGAACTTTATCTGTGATCATTTCAATCTCTGTTTTTATGCACCACCCCAACTCACCTTTCCCCTTAAGCAAGCATAAGTTGGTTTTCTAAATTTGAGACCCTCTTCTGTTTTGTAATTCAGTTAGTGTGTAGCCAAGTTTACATTCCGTGTATTAGTGATATCTTATGATGTTTCTTTTTCTGTGTGACTTATTTCACTTAGAATCATCATACCTGAATCCACTCATTATGCTGCTACGGGCCTGATGACATAGATGTCATTGCTGAGGGATATTGCATTGTACGTAAATACCACAACATCTTTATCCATTTTTCGCTTTCTGTGATATTGAACTTGTACCGTAAACGAGGTTCTTGTAAACAGAGCCATCCCAAACTTTGGGGTGGCTGTGTCTTTTTGATTTTAATTTCCCTAAGCTATAGGACCATAAGTGGAAGTGCCCTAGGCTCTGTTGCTTTGTTTTTTAGATGTTTCAGGAAACACCATACACTTCTCCCGAGTGGCTGTTGGCAATTTACATCCGGCCCATCAGCATAACAAGGCTCCCAGTTCTCCATGGCCTGTCCTGCCTTTCTGGATTTTACACTTTTTTCAGATGGCCCTTTTGACTGGGGGGAAGTGACACTTCATTGTAGTGCAGATTTCCTTTGCAAGCTTGCTTGGTTGGCCAAAAAGGGCGTATGCGTTTTTTCCTGAATATATTCAGGAAAAAACGCATACGCCCTTTTTGGCCAAGTGCATCATTGTCGACGTTCTGCCTCTTTTCCTATGCTTTAAATGCAATTCCAGTCTACCTACTGAAATCGGTTTCCTGCAATTCTGCCCCGCTTTCAAGTCCTCTTGCCAGCCTTACTTCAGTATATTTTTGGACGATAGCTGTCATTTATAACTCTGCAGGTTTGTGAATTACAGTGCCCCTGAGCTCCTTTCTTCAACTCGCTTTCTTGTGAGCTGGCCGCAACACAGCAGGATTGCTTCAGGCCCTAATCTGGTTCCGGCACGGCACGCTGAGCCTTTGGTTAATTCCTCTTCCTGGTGGGAAATGAGAGTTAAGTTTGCCCGTCCAGACACCTCCAGCAAGTCTCTCATTGGTTCTCCCTATTCCTGTTCATCTTCTGCAGAAATTGCAAACTGGGCCAAACAGGAAGTTAAAGGCACTGACTCTCCAAGTCGGGAGAGTGTTAGTAAAGTGTCTGGAATGTTGCACCCGAGTACCAGGGGATGAGAACTGAGATATATTGGCACACATCTTCCGATCACACGGTTGATCATACTCTGGGTTCCACATGCATGTTTTAGCTGAAGGAAGAATCCCTTAAACCTGGAGAGTTTAGACCCGTGGAATGGGTACCATGCAATATGACTTCAAAGGGTCTTCGTTTGCTCACCGAACCTCTCCAATCCTATCACTGCTGCGTTTATGCCCCTGTACACATGCTTGATTCTCTTTCGGAGACATAGCAATCCATAGGTTTTAAGATACTTACTAGTCAGGTACATTCTTAGTCTTTTAATATGGGGTGTTGAGTCCATTTCGTTGAGCAAGGAGTAGCTCTTGTCTATTACATATTTGGCTTAAGGAACTTTATCTGTGCTCATTTCAATCTCTGGTTTTATGCAGCACCCCAACTCACCTTTCCCCTTAAGCAAGCATAAGTAGGTTTTCTAAATTTGAGACCCTGTTCTGTTTTGTAATCCAGTTCCTGTGTAGCCAAGTTTACATTCCGTGTGTTAGTGATATCTTATGATGTTTCTTTTTCTTGTGACTTATTTCAGTTAGAATCATCATACCTGAATCCACTCATTATGCTGCTACGGGCCTGATGACATAGATTTCATTGCTGAGTGATATTGCATTGTACGTAAGTACCACAACTTCTTTATCCATTTTTCGCTTTCTGCGCTATTGAACTTGTACCGTAAACGAGGTTCTTGTAAACAGAGCCGTCCCAAACTTTGGGGTGGCTGTGTCTTTTTGATTTTAATTTCCCTAAGCTATAGGACCATAAGTGGAAGTGCCCTAGGCTCTGTTGCTTTGTTTTTTAGATGTTTCAGGAAACACCATACACTTCTCCCGAGTGGCTGTTGGCAATTTACATCCCGCCTATCAGCATAACAAGGCTCCCAGTTCTCCATGGCCTGTCCTGCCTTTCTGGATTTTACACTTATTCAGATGTCCCTTTTGACCGGAGGGAAGTGAGACTTCGTTGTAGTGCAGATTTCCTTTGCAAGCTTGCTTGGTTGGCCAAAAAGTGTGTATGCGTTTTTTCCTGAATATATTCAGGAAAAAACACATACGCCCTTTTTGTCCAAGTGCATCATTGTGGACGTTCTGCCTCTTTTCCTATGCTTTAAATGTAATTCCAGTTCACCTCCTGAAATCGGTTTCCTGCAATTCTGTCCCGATTTCAAGTCCTCTTGGCAGCCTTACTTCAGTATATTTTTGGACGATAGCTGTCATTTATAACTCTGCAGGGTTGTGAATTACAGTGCCCCTGAGCTCCTTTCTTCAACTCGCTTTCTTGTGAGCTGGCCGCAACACAGCAACATTGCTTCAGGCCCTAATCTTGTTCTGGCACGGCACGCTGAGCCTTTGGTTAATTCCTCTTCCTGGTGGGAAATGAGAGTTAAATTTGTCCGTCCAGACACCTCCAGCTAGTCTCTCATTGGTTCTCCCTATTCCTGTTCATCTTCCGCAGAAATTGCAAGCTGGGCCAAACAGGAGGTTAAAGGCACTGACTCTCCAAGTCGGGAGAGTGTTAGTAAAGCGTCTGCAATGTTGCACCCGAGTACCAGGGGTCGAAAACTGAGACATATTGGAACACGTCTCCCGATCACACGGTTGATCATACTCTGGGTTCCACATGCATGTTTTAGCTGAAGGAAGAATCCCTTAAACCAGGAGAGTTGAGACCCGTGGAATGGGTACCATGCAATATGACTTCAAAGGGTCTTGATTTGCTCACCGAACCTCTCCAATCCTATCACTGCTGCGTTTATGCCCCTGTACACACGCTTGATTCTCTTTCGGAGACATAGCAATCCATAGGTTTTAAGATACTTACTAGTCAGGTACATTCTTAGGCGTTTAATATGGGGTGTTGAGTCCATTTCGTTGAGCAAGTAGTAGCTCTTGTCTATTCCATATTTGGCTTAAGGAACTTTATCTGTGCTCATTTCAATCTCTGGTTTTATGCAGCACCCCAACTCACGTTTTCCCTTAAGCAAGCATAAGTTGGTTTTCTACATTTGAGACCCTGTTCTGTTTTGTAATCCAGTTCCTGTGTAGCCAAGTTTACATTCCGTGTATTAGTGATATCTTATGATGTTTCTTTTTCTGTGTGACTTATTTCAGTTAGAATCATCATACCTGAATCCACTCTATGCTGCTACGGGCCTGATGACATAGATTTCATTGTTGAGTGATATTGCATTGTACGTAAGTACCACAACTTCTTTATCCATTTTTCACTTTCTGTGATATTGAACTTGTACCGTAAACGAGGTTCTTGTATACAGAGCCGTCCCAAACTTTGGGGTGGCTGTGTCTTTTTTATTTTAATTTCCCTAAGCTATAGGACTATAAGTGGAAGTGCCCTAGGCTCTGTTGCTTTGTTTTTTAGATGTTTCAGGAAACACCATACACTTCTCCCGAGTGGCTGTTGGCAATTTACATCCCGCCCATCACCATAACAAGGCTCCCAGTTCTCCATGGCCTGTCCTGCCTTTCTGAATTTTACACTTTTTTCACATGGCCCTTTTGACTGGGGGGAAGTGAGACTTCATTGTAGTGCAGATTTCCTTTGCAAGCTTGCTTGGTTGGCCAAAAAGGGCGTATGCTTTTTTTCCTGAATATATTCAGGAAAAAACGCATACGCCCTTTTTGGCCAAGTGCATCATTGTCGACGTTCTGCCTCTTTTCCTATGCTTTAAATGCAATTCCAGTGTACCTCCTGAAATCGGTTTCCTGCAATTCTGCCCCGCTTTCAAGTCCTCTTGGCAGCCTTACTTCAGTATATTTTTGGATGATAGCTGTGATTTATAACTCTGCAGGTTTGTGAATTACAGTGCCCCTGAGCTCCTTTCTTCAACTCGCTTTCTTGTGAGCTGGCCGCAACACCGCAGGATTGCTTCAGGCCCTAATCTGGTTCCGGCACGGCACGCTGAGCCTTTGGTTAATTCCTCTTCCTGGTGGGAAATGAGAGTTAAATTTTCCCGTCCAGACACCTCCAGCTAGTCTCTCATTGGTTCTCCCTATTCCTGTTCATCTTCCGCAGAAATTGCAAACTGGGCCAAATAGGAGGTTAAAGGCACTGACTCTCCAAGACGGGAGAGTGTTAGTAAAGCGTCTGGAATGTTGTACCCGAGTACCAGGGGACGAGAACTGAGACATATTTGAAAACGTCTCCCAATCACACGGTTGATCATACTCCGGGTTCCACATGCATGTTTTAGCTGAAGGAAGAATCCCTTAAACCTGGAGAGTTGAGACCCGTGGAATGGGTACCATGCAATATGATTTCAAAGGGTCTTCATTTGCTCACCGAACCTCTCCAATCCTATCACTGCTGCGTTTATGCCCCTGTACACACGCTTGATTCTCTTTCGGAGACATAGCAATCCATAGGTTTTAAAATACTTCCTAGTCAGGTACATTCTTAGGCGTTTAATATGGGGTGTTGAGTCCATTACGTTGAGCAAGGAGTAGCTCTTGTCTATTACATATTTGGCTTAAGGAACTTTATCTGTGCTCATTTCAATCTCTGGTTTTATGCAGCACCCCAACTCACCTTTCCCGTTAAGCAAGCATAAATTGGTTTTCTAAATTTGAGACCCTCTTCTGTTTTGTAATCCAGTTCCTGTGTAGCCAAGTTTACATTCCGTGTATTAGTGATATCTTATGATGTTTCTTTTTCTTGTGACTTATTTCAGTTAGAATCATCATACCTGAATCCACTCATTATGCTGCTACGGGCCTGATGACATAGATTTCATTGCTGAGTGATATTGCATTGTATGTAAGTACCACAACTTCTTTATCCATTTTTCACTTTCTGCGATATTGAACTTGCACCGTAAACGAGGTTCTTGTATACAGAGCCGTCCCAAATTTTGGAGTGGCTGTGTCTTTTTGATTTTAATTTCCCTATGCTATAGGACCATAAGTTGAAGTGCCCTAGGCTGTGTTGCTTTGTTTTTTAGATGTTTCAGGAAACACCATACACTTCTCCCGAGTGCCTGTTGGCAATTTACATCACGCCCATCAGCATAACAAGGCTCCCAGTTCTCCATGGCCTGTCCTGCCTTTCTGGATTTTACACTTTTTTCAGATGGCCCTTTTGACCGGGGGGAAGTGAGACTTCATTGTAGTGCAGATTTCCTTTGCAAGCTTGCTTGGTTGGCCAAAGAGGGCGTATGCTTTTTTTCCTGAATATATTCAGGAAAAAACACATACAGACTTTTTGGCCAAGTGCATCATTGTCGACGTTCTGCCTCTTTTCCTATGCTTTAAATGCAATTCCAGTCTACCTCCTGAAATCGGTTTCCTGCAATTCTGAACCGCATTCAAGTCCTCTTGGCAGCCTTACTTCAGTATATTTTTGGATGATAGCTGTCATTTATAACTCTGCAGCTTTGTGAATTACAGTGCCCCTGAGCTCCTTTCTTCAACACGCTTTCTTGTGAGCTGGCCGCAACACCGCAGGATTGCTTCAGGCCCTAATCTGGTTCCGGCACGGCACGCTGAGCCTTTGGTTAATTCCTCTTCCTGGTGGGAAATGAGAGTTAAATTTGCCCGTCCAGACACCTCCAGCTAGTCTCTCTTTGGTTCTCCCTATTCCTGTTCATCTTCCACAGAAATTGCAAACTGGGCCAAACAGGAGGTTAAAGGCACTGACTCTCCAAGTCGGGAGAGTGTTAGTAAAGCGTCTGGAATGTTGCACCCGAGTACCAGGGGAGAAAACAGAGACATATTGGAACACGTCTCCCGATCACACGGTTGATCATACTCTGGGTTCCACATGCATGTTTTAGCTGAAGGAAGAATCCCTTAAACCTGGAGAGTTGAGACCCGTGGAATGGGTACCATGCAATATGATTTCAAAGGGTCTTCATTTGCTCACCGAACCTCTCCAATCCTATCACTGCTGCGTTTATGCCCCTGTACACACGCTTGATTCTCTTTCGGAGACATAGAAATCCATAGGTTTTAAGATACTTACTAGTCAGGTACATTCTTAGGCGTTTAATATGGGGTGTTGAGTCCATTTCGTTGAGCAAGGAGTAGCTCTTGTCTATTACACATTTGGCTTAAGGAACTTTATCTGTGATCATTTCAATCTCTGTTTTTATGCACCACCCCAACTCACCTTTCCCCTTAAGCAAGCATAAGTTGGTTTTCTAAATTTGAGACCCTCTTCTGTTTTGTAATTCAGTTAGTGTGTAGCCAAGTTTACATTCCGTGTATTAGTGATATCTTATGATGTTTCTTTTTCTGTGTGACTTATTTCAGTTAGAATCATCATACCTGAATCCACTCATTATGCTGCTACGGGCCTGATGACATAGATGTCATTGCTGAGGGATATTGCATTGTACGTAAATACCACAACATCTTTATCCATTTTTCGCTTTCTGTGATATTGAACTTGTACTGTAAACGAGGTTCTTGTAAACAGAGCCATCCCAAACTTTGGGGTGGCTGTGTCTTTTTTATTTTAATTTCCCTAAGCTATAGGACCATAAGTGGAAGTGCCCTAGGCTCTGTTGCTTTGTTTTTTAGATGTTTCAGGAAACACCATACACTTCTCCCGAGTGGCTGTTGGCAATTTACATCCGGCCCATCAGCATAACAAGGCTCCCAGTTCTCCATGGCCTGTCCTGCCTTTCTGGATTTTACACTTTTTTCAGATGGCCCTTTTGACCGGGGGGAAGTGAGACTTCATTGTAGTGCAGATTTCCTTTGCAAGCTTGCTTGGTTGGCCAAAAAGTGCGTATGCGTTTTTTCCTGAATATATTCAGGAAAGAACGCATACGCCCTTTTTGGCCAAGTGCATCATTATCGACGTTCTGCCTCTTTTCCTATGCTTTAAATGCAATTCCAGTCTACCTACTGAAATTGGTTTCCTGCAATTCTGCCCCGCTTTCAAGTCCTCTTGCCAGCCTTACTTCAGTATATTTTTGGACGATAGCTGTCATTTATAACTCTGCAGGTTTGTGAATTACAGTGCCCCTGAGCTCTTTTCTTCAACTCGCTTTCTTGTGAGCTGGCCGCAACACCGCAGGATTGCTTCAGGCCCTAATCTGGTTCTGGCACGGCACGCTGAGCCTTTGGTTAATTCCTCTTCCTGGTGGGAAATGAGAGTTAAGTTTGCCCGTCCAGACACCTCCAGCTAGTCTCTCATTGGTCCTCCCTATTCCTGTTCATCTTCTGCAGAAATTGCAAACTGGGCCAAACAGGAAGTTAAAGGGACTGACTCTCCAAGTCGGGAGAGTGTTAGTAAAGTGTCTGGAATGTTGCACCCGAGTACCAGGCGATGAGAACTGAGATATATTGGCACACATCTTCCGATCACACGGTTGATCATACTCTGGGTTCCACATGCATGTTTTAGCTGAAGGAAGAATCCCTTAAACCTGAAGAGTTGAGACCCGTGGAATGGGTACCATGCAATATGACTTCAAAGGGTCTTCGTTTGCTCACCGAACCTCTCCAATCCTATCACTGCTGCGTTCATGCCCCTGTACACATGCTTGATTCTCTTTCGGAGACATAGCAATCCATAGGTTTTAAGATACTTACTAGTCAGGTACATTCTTAGTCTTTTAATATGGGGTGTTGAGTCCATTTCGTTGAGCAAGGAGTAGCTCTTGTCTATTACATATTTGGCTTAAGGAACTTTATCTGTGCTCATTTCAATCTCTGGTTTTATGCAGCACCCCAACTCACCTTTCCTCTTAAGCAAACATAAGTTGGTTTTCTAAATTTGAGACCCTGTTCTGTTTTGTAATTCAGTTCCTCTGTAGCCAAGTTTACATTCTGTGTATTAGTGATATCTTATGATGTTTCTTTTTCTGTGTGACTTATTTCAGTTAGAATCATCATACCTGAACCCACTCATTTTCTGCTACAGGCCTGTTGACATAAATTTCATTGCTGAGTGATATTGCATTGTACATAAGTACCACAACTTCTTTATCCATTTTTTGCTTTCTGCGATATTGAACTTGTACCGTAAACGAGGTTCTAGAAAACAGAGCCGTCCCAAACTTTGGGGTGGCTGTGTCTTTTTGATTTTAATTTCCCTAAGCTATAGGACCATAAGTGGAATTGACCTAGGCTCTGTTGCTTTGTTTTTTAGATGTTTCAGGAAACACCATACACTTCTCCCGAGTGGCTGTTGGCAATTTACATCCCGCCCATCAGCATAACAAGGCTCCCAGTTCTCCATGGCCTGTCCTGCCTTTCTGGATTTTACACTTTTTTCAGATGGCCCTTTTGACCGGGGAGAAGTGAGACTTCATTGTAGTGCAGATTTCCTTTACAAGCTTGCTTGGTTGGCCAAAAAGGGCGTATGCGTTTTTTCCTGAATATATTCAGGAAAAAACGCATATGCACTTTTTGGCCAAGTGCATCATTGTGGACGTTCTGCCTCTTTTCCTATGCTTTAAATGGAATTCCAGTCTACCTCCCGATAGCAGTTTCCTGCAATTCTGACCCACTTTCAAGTCCTCTTGGCAGGCTTACTTCAGTATATTTTTGGACGATAGCTGTGATTTATAACTCTGCAGGTTTGTTAATTACAGTGCCCCTGAGCTCCTTTCTTCAACTCGCTTTCTTGTGAGCTGGCCGCAACACCGCAGGATTGCTTCAGGCCCTAATCTGGTTCCGGCACGGCACGCTGAGCCTTTGGTTAATTCCTCTTCCTGGTGGGAAATGAGAGTTAAATTTGCCCGTCCAGGCACCTCCAGCTAGTCTCTCATTGGTCCTCCCTATTCCTGTTCATCTTCCGCAGAAATTGCAAACTGGGCCAAACAGGAGGTTAAAGGCACTGACTCTCCAAGTCGGGAGAGTGTTAGTAAAGCGTCTGGAATGTTGCACCCGAGTACCAGGGGACGAGAACTGAGACATATTTGAACACGTCTCCTGATCACATGGTTGATCATACTCTGGGTTCCACATGCATGTTTCAGCTGAAGGAAGAATCCCTTAAACCTGGAGAGTTGAGACCCGTGGAATGGGTACCATGCAATATGACTTCAAAGGGTCTTCATTTGCTCACCGAACCTCTCCAATCCTATCACTGCTGCGTTTATGCCCCTCTACACACGCTTGATTCTCTTTTGGAGACATAGCAATCCATAGGTTTTAAGATACTTACTAGTCAGGTACATTCTTAGGCGTTTAAGATGGGGTGTTGAGTCCATTTCGTTGAGCAAGGAGTAGCTCTTGTCTATTCCATATTTGGCTTAAGGAACTTTATCTGTGCTCATTTCAATCTCTGGTTTTATGCAGCACCCCAACTCACCTTTCCCCTTAAGCAAGCATAAGTTGGTTTTCTAAATTTGAGACTCTGTTCTGTTTTGTAATTCAGTTCCTGTGTAGCCAAGTTTACATTCCGTGTATTAGTGATATCTTATGATGTTTCTTTTTCTGTGTGACTTATTTCAGTTAGAATCATCATACCTGAACCCACTCAATATGCTGCTACGGGCCTCATGACATAGATTTCATTGCTGAGTGATATTGCATTGTACGTAAGTACCACAACTTCTTTATCCATTTTTCGCTTTCTGCGATATTGAACTTGTACCGTAAACGAGGTTCTTGTAAACAGAGCCATCCGAAACTTTGGGGTGGCTGTGTCTTTTTGATTTTAATTTCCCTAAGCTATAGGACCATAAGTGGAAGTACCCTAGGCTCTGTTGCTTTGTTTTTTAGATGTTTCAGGAATCACCATACACTTCTCCCGAGTGGCTCTTGGCAATGTACATCCCGCCCATCAGCATAACAAGGCTCCCAGTTCTCCATGGCCTGTCCTGCCTTTCTGGATTTTACACTTTTTTCAGATGGCCCTTTTGACCGGGGGGAAGTGAGACTTCATTGCAGTGCAGATTTCCTTTGCAAGCTTGCTTGGTTGGCCAAAAAGTGCGTATGCGTTTTTTCCTGAATATATTCAGGAAAGAACGCATACGCCCTTTTTGGCCAAGTGCATCATTATCGACGTTCTGCCTCTTTTCCTATGCTTTAAATGCAATTCCAGTCTACCTACTGAAATTGGTTTCCTGCAATTCTGCCCCGCTTTCAAGTCCTCTTGCCAGCCTTACTTCAGTATATTTTTGGACGATAGCTGTCATTTATAACTCTGCAGGTTTGTGAATTACAGTGCCCCTGAGCTCTTTTCTTCAACTCGCTTTCTTGTGAGCTGGCCGCAACACCGCAGGATTGCTTCAGGCCCTAATCTGGTTCCGGCACGGCACGCTGAGCCTTTGGTTAATTCCTCTTCCTGGTGGGAAATGAGAGTTAAGTTTGCCCGTCCAGACACCTCCAGCTAGTCTCTCATTGGTCCTCCCTATTCCTGTTCATCTTCTGCAGAAATTGCAAACTGGGCCAAACAGGAAGTTAAAGGGACTGACTCTCCAAGTCGGGAGAGTGTTAGTAAAGTGTCTGGAATGTTGCACCCGAGTACCAGGCGATGAGAACTGAGATATATTGGCACACATCTTCCGATCACACGGTTGATCATACTCTGGGTTCCACATGCATGTTTTAGCTGAAGGAAGAATCCCTTAAACCTGAAGAGTTGAGACCCGTGGAATGGGTACCATGCAATATGACTTCAAAGGGTCTTCGTTTGCTCACCGAACCTCTCCAATCCTATCACTGCTGCGTTCATGCCCCTGTACACATGCTTGATTCTCTTTCGGAGACATAGCAATCCATAGGTTTTAAGATACTTACTAGTCAGGTACATTCTTAGTCTTTTAATATGGGGTGTTGAGTCCATTTCGTTGAGCAAGGAGTAGCTCTTGTCTATTACATATTTGGCTTAAGGAACTTTATCTGTGCTCATTTCAATCTCTGGTTTTATGCAGCACCCCAACTCACCTTTCCTCTTAAGCAAACATAAGTTGGTTTTCTAAATTTGAGACCCTGTTCTGTTTTGTAATTCAGTTCCTCTGTAGCCAAGTTTACATTCTGTGTATTAGTGATATCTTATGATGTTTCTTTTTCTGTGTGACTTATTTCAGTTAGAATCATCATACCTGAACCCACTCATTTTCTGCTACAGGCCTGTTGACATAAATTTCATTGCTGAGTGATATTGCATTGTACATAAGTACCACAACTTCTTTATCCATTTTTTGCTTTCTGCGATATTGAACTTGTACCGTAAACGAGGTTCTAGAAAACAGAGCCGTCCCAAACTTTGGGGTGGCTGTGTCTTTTTGATTTTAATTTCCCTAAGCTATAGGACCATAAGTGGAATTGACCTAGGCTCTGTTGCTTTGTTTTTTAGATGTTTCAGGAAACACCATACACTTCTCCCGAGTGGCTGTTGGCAATTTACATCCCGCCCATCAGCATAACAAGGCTCCCAGTTCTCCATGGCCTGTCCTGCCTTTCTGGATTTTACACTTTTTTCAGATGGCCCTTTTGACCGGGGAGAAGTGAGACTTCATTGTAGTGCAGATTTCCTTTACAAGCTTGCTTGGTTGGCCAAAAAGGGCGTATGCGTTTTTTCCTGAATATATTCAGGAAAAAACGCATATGCACTTTTTGGCCAAGTGCATCATTGTGGACGTTCTGCCTCTTTTCCTATGCTTTAAATGGAATTCCAGTCTACCTCCCGATAGCAGTTTCCTGCAATTCTGACCCACTTTCAAGTCCTCTTGGCAGGCTTACTTCAGTATATTTTTGGACGATAGCTGTGATTTATAACTCTGCAGGTTTGTTAATTACAGTGCCCCTGAGCTCCTTTCTTCAACTCGCTTTCTTGTGAGCTGGCCGCAACACCGCAGGATTGCTTCAGGCCCTAATCTGGTTCCGGCACGGCACGCTGAGCCTTTGGTTAATTCCTCTTCCTGGTGGGAAATGAGAGTTAAATTTGCCCGTCCAGGCACCTCCAGCTAGTCTCTCATTGGTCCTCCCTATTCCTGTTCATCTTCCGCAGAAATTGCAAACTGGGCCAAACAGGAGGTTAAAGGCACTGACTCTCCAAGTCGGGAGAGTGTTAGTAAAGCGTCTGGAATGTTGCACCCGAGTACCAAGGGACGAGAACTGAGACATATTTGAACACGTCTCCTGATCACATGGTTGATCATACTCTGGGTTCCACATGCATGTTTCAGCTGAAGGAAGAATCCCTTAAACCTGGAGAGTTGAGACCCGTGGAATGGGTACCATGCAATATGACTTCAAAGGGTCTTCATTTGCTCACCGAACCTCTCCAATCCTATCACTGCTGCGTTTATGCCCCTCTACACACGCTTGATTCTCTTTTGGAGACATAGCAATCCATAGGTTTTAAGATACTTACTAGTCAGGTACATTCTTAGGCGTTTAAGATGGGGTGTTGAGTCCATTTCGTTGAGCAAGGAGTAGCTCTTGTCTATTCCATATTTGGCTTAAGGAACTTTATCTGTGCTCATTTCAATCTCTGGTTTTATGCAGCACCCCAACTCACCTTTCCCCTTAAGCAAGCATAAGTTGGTTTTCTAAATTTGAGACTCTGTTCTGTTTTGTAATTCAGTTCCTGTGTAGCCAAGTTTACATTCCGTGTATTAGTGATATCTTATGATGTTTCTTTTTCTGTGTGACTTATTTCAGTTAGAATCATCATACCTGAACCCACTCAATATGCTGCTACGGGCCTCATGACATAGATTTCATTGCTGAGTGATATTGCATTGTACGTAAGTACCACAACTTCTTTATCCATTTTTCGCTTTCTGCGATATTGAACTTGTACCGTAAACGAGGTTCTTGTAAACAGAGCCGTCCGAAACTTTGGCGTGGCTGTGTCTTTTTGATTTTAATTTCCCTAAGCTATAGGACCATAAGTGGAAGTACCCTAGGCTCTGTTGCTTTGTTTTTTAGATGTTTCAGGAATCACCATACACTTCTCCCGAGTGGCTCTTGGCAATGTACATCCCGCCCATCAGCATAACAAGGCTCCCAGTTCTCCATGGCCTGTCTTGCCTTTCTGGATTTTAGACTTTTTTGAGATGGCCCTTTTGACCGGGGGGAAGTGAGACTTCATTGTAGTGCAGATTTCCTTTGCAAGCTTGCTTGGTTGGCCAAAATGTGTGTATGCATTTTTTCCTGAATATATTCAGGAAAAAACGCATACACACTTTTTGGCCAAGTGCATCATTGTCGACGTTCTGCCTCTTTTCCTATGCTTTAAATGCAATTCCAGTCTACCTCCTGAAATCGGGTTCCTGCAATTCTGCCCCGCTTTCAAGTCCTCTTGGCAGCCTTACTTCAGTATATTTTTGGACGATAGCTGTCATTTATAACTCTGCAGCTTTGTGAATTACAGTGCCCCTGAGCTCCTTTCTTCAACTCGCTTACTTGTGAGCTGGCCGCAACACCGCAGGATTGCTTCAGGCCCTAATCTGGTTCCGGCACGGCATGCTGAGCCTTTGGTTAATTCCTCTTCCTGGTGGGAAATGAGAGTTAAATTTGCCCGTCCAGACACCTCCAGCTAGTCTCTCATTGGTTCTCCCTATTCCTTTTCATCTTCTGCAGAAATTGCAAACTGGGCCAAACAGGAAGTTAAAGGGACTGACTCTCCAAGTCGGGAGAGTGTTAGTAAAGTGTCTGGAATGTTGCACCCGAGTACCAGGGGATGAGAACTGAGATATATTGGCACACATCTTCGATCACACGGTTGATCATACTCTGGGTTCCACATGCATGTTTTAGCTGAAGGAAGAATCCCTTAAACCTGGAGAGTTGAGACCCGTGGAATGGGTACCATGCAATATGACTTCAAAGGGTCTTCGTTTGCTCACCAAACCTCTCCAATCCTATCACTGCTGCGTTTATGCCCCTGTACACATGCTTGATTCTCTTTTGGAGACATAGCCATCCATAGGTTTTAAGATACTTACTAGTCAAGTACATTCTTAGTCTTTTAATATGGGGTGTTGAGTCCATTTCGTTGAGCAAGGTGTAGCTCTTGTCTATTACATATTTGGCTTAAGGAACTTTATCTGTGCTCATTTCAATCTCTGGTTTTATGCAGCACCCCAACTCACCTTTCCTCTTAAGCAAGCATAAGTTGGTTTTCTAAATTTGAGACTCTGTTCTGTTTTGTAATTCAGTTCCTCTGTAGCCAAGTTTACATTCTGTGTATTAGTGATATCTTATGATGTTTCTTTTTCTGTGTGACTTATTTCAGTTAGAATCATCATACCTGAACCCACTCATTTTCTGCTACAGGCCTGTTGACATAGATTTCATTGCTGAGTGATATTGCATTGTACATAAGTACCACAACTTCTTTATCCATTTTTTGCTTTCTGCGATATTGAACTTGTACCGTAAACGAGGTTCTAGAAAACAGAGCCGTCCCAAACTTTGGGGTGGCTGTGTCTTTTTGATTTTAATTTCCCTAAGCTATAGGACCATAAGTGGAATTGACCTAGGCTCTGTTGCTTTGTTTTTTAGATGTTTCAGGAAACACCATACACTTCTCCCGAGTGGCTGTTGGCAATTTACATCCCGCCCATCAGCATAACAAGGCTCCCAGTTCTCCATGGCCTGTCCTGCCTTTCTGGATTTTACACTTTTTTCAGATGGCCCTTTTGACCGGGGAGAAGTGAGACTTCATTGTAGTGCAGATTTCATTACAAGCTTGCTTGGTTGGCCAAAAAGGGCGTATGCGTTTTTTCCTGAATATATTCAGGA
Source organism: Orcinus orca (assembly GCF_937001465.1). Lineage (NCBI taxonomy): Eukaryota > Metazoa > Chordata > Mammalia > Artiodactyla > Delphinidae > Orcinus > Orcinus orca. The sequence continues at coordinate 1,599,520 of NW_026043955.1, read as the reverse complement.
AAAAACGCATATGCACTTTTTGGCCAAGTGCATCATTGTGGACGTTCTGCCTCTTTTCCTATGCTTTAAATGGAATTCCAGTCTACCTCCCGATAGCAGTTTCCTGCAATTCTGACCCACTTTCAAGTCCTCTTGGCAGGCTTACTTCAGTATATTTTTGGACGATAGCTGTGATTTATAACTCTGCAGGTTTGTTAATTACAGTGCCCCTGAGCTCCTTTCTTCAACTCGCTTTCTTGTGAGCTGGCCGCAACACCGCAGGATTGCTTCAGGCCCTAATCTGGTTCCGGCACGGCATGCTGAGCCTTTGGTTAATTCCTCTTCCTGGTGGGAAATGAGAGTTAAATTTGCCCGTCCAGGCACCTCCAGCTAGTCTCTCATTGGTCCTCCCTATTCCTGTTCATCTTCCGCAGAAATTGCAAACTGGGCCAAACAGGAGGTTAAAGGCACTGACTCTCCAAGTCGGGAGAGTGTTAGTAAAGCATCTGGAATGTTGCACCCGAGTACCAGGGGACGAGAACTGAGACATATTTGAACATGTCTCCTGATCACACGGTTGATCATACTCTGGGTTCCACATGCATGTTTCAGCTGAAGGAAGAATCCCTTAAACCTGGAGAGTTGAGACCCGTGGAATGGCTACCATGCAATATGACTTCAAAGGGTCTTCATTTGCTCACCGAACCTCTCCAATCCTATCACTGCTGCGTTTATGCCCCTCTACACACGCTTGATTCTGTTTTGGAGACATAGCAATCCATAGGTTTTAAGATACTTACTAGTCAGGTACATTCTTAGGCGTTTAAGATGGGGTGTTGAGTCCATTTCGTTGAGCAAGGAGTAGCTCTTGTCTATTCCATATTTGGCTTAAGGAACTTTATCTGTGCTCATTTCAATCTCTGGTTTTATGCAGCACCCCAACTCACCTTTCCCCTTAAGCAAGCATAAGTTGGTTTTCTAAATTTGAGACCCTGTTCTGTTTTGTAATTCAGTTCCTGTGTAGCCAAGTTTACATTCCGTGTATTAGTGATATCTTATGATGTTTCTTTTTCTGTGTGACTTATTTCAGTTAGAATCATCATACCTGAACCCACTCAATATGCTGCTACGGGCCTCATGACATAGATTTCATTGCTGAGTGATATTGCATTGTACGTAAGTACCACAACTTCTTTATCCATTTTTCGCTTTCTGTGATGTTGAACTTGTACCGTAAACGAGGTTCTTGTAAACAGAGCCGTCCCAAATTTTTGGGTGGCTGTGTCTTTTTGATTTTAATTTCCCTAAGCTATAGGACCATAAGTGGAAGTGCCCTAGGCTCTGTTGCTTTGTTTTTTAGATGTTTCAGGAAACACCATACACTTCTCCCGAGTGGCTGTTGGCAATTTACATCCGGCCCATCAGCATAACAAGGCTCCCAGTTCTCCATGGCCTGTCCTGCCTTTCTGGATTTTTCACTTTTTTCAGATGGCCCTTTTGACCGGGGGGAAGTGAGACTTCATTGTAGTGCAGATTTCCTTTGCAAGCTTGCTTGGTTGGCCAAAAAGTGCGTATGCGATTTTCCTGAATATATTCACGAAAAAACGCATACGCCCTTTTTGGCCAAGTGCATCATTGTCGACGTTCTGCCTCTTTTCCTATGCTTTAAATGCAATTCCAGTCTACCTCCTGAAACCGGTTTCCTGCAATTCTGCCCCGCTTTCAAGTCCTCTTGGCAGCCTTACTTCGGTATATTTTTGGACGATAGCTGTGATTTATAACTCTGCAGGTTTGTGAATTACAGTGCCCCTGAGCTCCTTTCTTCAACTCGCTTTCTTGTGAGCTGGCCGCAACACCGCAGGATTGCTTCAGGCCCTAATCTGGTTCCGGCACGGCACGCTGAGCCTTTGGTTAATTCCTCTTCCTGGTGGGAAATGAGAGTTAAATTTGCCCGTCCAGGCACCTCCAGCTAGTCTCTCATTGGTCCTCCTTATTCCTGTTCATCTTCCGCAGAAATTGCAAACTGGGCCAAACAGGAGGTTAAAGGCACTGACTCTCCAAGTCGGGAGAGTGTTAGTAAAGCGTCTGGAATGTTGCACCCGAGTACCAGGGGACGAGAACTGAGACATATTGGAACACGTCTCCTGATCACACGGTTGATCATACTCTGGGTTCCACATGCATGTTTCAGCTGAAGGAAGAATCCCTTAAACCTGGAGAGTTGAGACCCGTGGAATGGGTACCATGCAATATGACTTCAAAGGGTCTTCATTTGCTCACCGAACCTCTCCAATCCTATCACTGCTGCGTTTATGCCCCTCTACACACGCTTGATTCTGTTTTGGAGACATAGCAATCCATAGGTTTTAAGATACTTACTAGTCAGGTACATTCTTAGGCGTTTAAGATGGGGTGTTGAGTCCATTTCGTTGAGCAAGGAGTAGCTCTTGTCTATTCCATATTTGGCTTAAGGAACTTTATCTGTGCTCATTTCAATCTCTGGTTTTATGCAGCACCCCAACTCACCTTTCCCCTTAAGCAAGCATAAGTTGGTTTTCTAAATTTGAGACCCTGTTCTGTTTTGTAATTCAGTTCCTGTGTAGCCAAGTTTACATTCCGTGTATTAGTGATATCTTATGATGTTTCTTTTTCTGTGTGACTTATTTCAGTTAGAATCATCATACCTGAACCCACTCAATATGCTGCTACGGGCCTCATGACATAGATTTCATTGCTGAGTGATATTGCATTGTACGTAAGTACCACAACTTCTTTATCCATTTTTCGCTTTCTGTGATGTTGAACTTGTACCGTAAACGAGGTTCTTGTAAACAGAGCCGTCCCAAATTTTTGGGTGGCTGTGTCTTTTTGATTTTAATTTCCCTAAGCTATAGGACCATAAGTGGAAGTGCCCTAGGCTCTGTTGCTTTGTTTTTTAGATGTTTCAGGAAACAGCATACACTTCTCCCCAGTGGCTGTTGGCAATTTACATCCGGCCCATCAGCATAACAAGGCTCCCAGTTCTCCATGGCCTGTCCTGCCTTTCTGGATTTTACACTTTTTTCAGATGGCCCTTTTGACCGGGGGGAAGTGAGACTTCATTGTAGTGCAGATTTCCTTTGCAAGCTTGCTTGGTTGGCCAAAAAGTGCGTATGCGATTTTCCTGAATATATTCAGGAAAAAACGCATACGCCCTTTTTGGCCAAGTGCATCATTGTCGACGTTCTGCCTCTTTTCCTATGCTTTAAATGCAATTCCAGTCTACCTCCTGAAACCGGTTTCCTGCAATTCTGCCCCGCTTTCAAGTCCTCTTGGCAGCCTTACTTCAGTATATTTTTGGACGATAGCTGTCATTTATAACTCTGCAGGTTTGTGAATTACAGTGCCCCTGAGCTCCTTTCTTCAACTCGCTTTCTTGTGAGCTGGCCGCAACACCACAGGATTGCTTCAGGCCCTAATCTGGTTCCGGCACGGCACGCTGAGCCTTTGGTTAATTCCTCTTCCTGGTGGGAAATGAGAGTTAAATTTGCCTGTCCAGACACCTCCAGCTAATCTCTCATTGGTCCACCCTATTCCTGTTCATCTTCCGCAGAAATTGCAAACTGGGCCAAACAGGAGGTTAAAGGCACTGACTCTCCAATTCGGGAGAGTGTTAGTAAAGCGTCTGGAATGTTGCACCCGAGTACCAGGGAACGAGAACTGAGACATATTGGAACACGTCTCCCGATCACATGGTTGATCATACTCTGGGTTCCACATGCCTGTTTTAGCTGAAGGAAGAATCCCTTAAACCTGGAGAGTTGAGACCCGTGGAATGGGTACCATGCAATATGACTTCAAAGGGTCTTCATTTGCTCACCGAACCTCTCCAATCCTATCACTGCTGCGTTTATGTCCCTGTACACATGCTGGATTCTCTTTCGGAGACATAGCAATCCATAGGTTTTAAGATACTTACTAGTCAGGTACATTCTTAGGCGTTTAATATGGGGTGTTGAGTCCATTTCGTTGAGCAAGGAGTAGCTCTTGTCTATTACATATTTGGCTTAAGGAACTTTATCTGTGCTCATTTCAATCTCTGGTTTTATGCAGCACCCCAACTCACCTTTCCCCTTAAGCAAGCATAAGTTGGTTTTCTAAATTTGAGACCCTGTTCTGTTTTGTAATCCAGTTCCTGTGTAGCCATGTTTACATTCCGTGTATTTGTGATATCTTATGATGTTTATTTTTCTGTGTGACTTATTTCAGTTAGAATCATCATACCTGAATCCACTCATTATGCTACTACGGGCCTCATGACATAGATTTAATTGCTGAGTGATATTGCATTGTACGTAAGTACCACAACATCTTTATCCATTTTTCACTTTCTGCGATATTGAACTTGTACCCTAAATGAGGTTCTTGTAAACAGAGCCATCCCAAACTTTGGGTGGGCTGTGTCTTTTTGATTTTAATTTCCCTAAGGTCTAGGACCATAAGTGGAAATGCCCTAGGCTGTGTTGCTTTGTTTTTTATATGTTTCAGGAAACACCATACACTTCTCCCGAGGGGCTGTTGGCAATTTACATCCCGCCCATCAGCATAACAGGGCTCCCAGTTCTCCATGGACTGTCCTGCCTTTCTGGATTTTACACTTTATTCAGATGGCCCTTTTGACCGGGGGGAAGGGAGACTTCATTGTAGTGCAGATTTCCTTTGCAAGCTTGCTTGGTTGGCCAAAAAGGGCGTATGCGTTTTTTCCTGAATATATTCAGGAAAAAATTCATACGCCCTTTTTGGCCAAGTGCATCATTGTCGACGTTCTGCCTCTTTTCCTATGCTTTAAATGCAATTCCAGTCTACCTCCTGAAACCGGTTTCCTGCAATTCTGCCCCGCTTTCAAGTCCTCTTGGCAGCCTTACTTTAGTATATTTTTGGACGATTGCTGTCATTTATAACTCTGCAGGTTTGTGAATTACAGTGCCCCTGAGCTCCTTTCTTCAACTCGCTTTCTTGTGAGCTGGCCGCAACACCGCAGGATTGCTTCAGGCCGTAAACTTGTTCTGGAACAGCACGCTGAGCCTTTGGTTAATTCCTCTTCCTGGTGGGAAATGAGAGTTAAATTTGCCTGTCCAGACACCTCCAGCTAGTCTCTCATTGGTTCTCCCTATTCCTGTTCATCTTCCGCAGAAATTGCAAACTGGGCCAAACAGGAGGTTAAAGGCACTGACTCTCCAAGTCGGGAGAGTGTTAGTAAAGTGTCTGGAATGTTGCACCCGAGTACCAGTGTACGAGAACTGAGACATATTGGAACACGTCTCCCGATCACATGGTTGAACATACTCTGGGTTCCACATGCATGTTTTAGCTGAAGGAAGAATCCCTTAAACCTGGAGAGTTGAGACCCGTGGAATGGGTACCATGCAATATGACTTCAAAGGGTCTTCATTTGCTCACCGAACCTCTCCAATCCTATCACTGCTGCGTTTATGCCCCTCTACACACGCTTGATTCTCTTTTGGAGACATAGCAATCCATAGGTTTTAAGATACTTACTAGTCAGGTACATTCTTAGGCGTTTAAGATGGGGTGTTGAGTCCATTTCGTTGAGCAAGGAGTAGCTCTTGTCTATTCCATATTTGGCTTAAGGAACTTTATCTGTGCTCATTTCAATCTCTGGTTTTATGCAGCACCCCAACTCACCTTTCCCCTTAAGCAAGCATAAGTTGGTTTTCTAAATATGAGACTCTGTTCTGTTTTGTAATTCAGTTCCTGTGTAGCCAAGTTTACATTCCGTGTATTAGTGATATCTTATGATGTTTCTTTTTCTGTGTGACTTATTTCAGTTAGAATCATCATACCTGAACCCACTCAATATGCTGCTACGGGCCTCATGACATAGATTTCATTGCTGAGTGATATTGCATTGTACGTAAGTACCACAACTTCTTTATCCATTTTTCGCTTTCTGCGATATTGAACTTGTACCGTAAACGAGGTTCTTGTAAACAGAGCCGTCCGAAACTTTGGGGTGGCTGTGTCTTTTTGATTTTAATTTCCCTAAGCTATAGGACCATAAGTGGAAGTACCCTAGGCTCTGTTGCTTTGTTTTTTAGATGTTTCAGGAATCACCATACACTTCTCCCGAGTGGCTCTTGGCAATGTACATCCCGCCCATCAGCATAACAAGGCTCCCAGTTCTCCATGGCCTGTCCTGCCTTTCTGGATTTTAGACTTTTTTGAGATGGCCCTTTTGACCGGGGGGAAGTGAGACTTCATTGTAGTGCAGATTTCCTTTGCAAGCTTGCTTGGTTGGCCAAAATGTGTGTATGCATTTTTTCCTGAATATATTCAGGAAAAAACGCATACACACTTTTTGGCCAAGTGCATCATTGTCGACGTTCTGCCTCTTTTCCTATGCTTTAAATGCAATTCCAGTCTACCTCCTGAAATCGGGTTCCTGCAATTCTGCCCCGCTTTCAAGTCCTCTTGGCAGCCTTACTTCAGTATATTTTTGGACGATAGCTGTCATTTATAACTCTGCAGCTTTGTGAATTACAGTGCCCCTGAGCTCCTTTCTTCAACTCGCTTACTTGTGAGCTGGCCGCAACACCGCAGGATTGCTTCAGGCCCTAATCTGGTTCCGGCACGGCATGCTGAGCCTTTGGTTAATTCCTCTTCCTGGTGGGAAATGAGAGTTAAATTTGCCCGTCCAGACACCTCCAGCTAGTCTCTCATTGGTTCTCCCTATTCCTTTTCATCTTCTGCAGAAATTGCAAACTGGGCCAAACAGGAAGTTAAAGGGACTGACTCTCCAAGTCGGGAGAGTGTTAGTAAAGTGTCTGGAATGTTGCACCCGAGTACCAGGGGATGAGAACTGAGATATATTGGCACACATCTTCGATCACACGGTTGATCATACTCTGGGTTCCACATGCATGTTTTAGCTGAAGGAAGAATCCCTTAAACCTGGAGAGTTGAGACCCGTGGAATGGGTACCATGCAATATGACTTCAAAGGGTCTTCGTTTGCTCACCAAACCTCTCCAATCCTATCACTGCTGCGTTTATGCCCCTGTACACATGCTTGATTCTCTTTTGGAGACATAGCCATCCATAGGTTTTAAGATACTTACTAGTCAAGTACATTCTTAGTCTTTTAATATGGGGTGTTGAGTCCATTTCGTTGAGCAAGGTGTAGCTCTTGTCTATTACATATTTGGCTTAAGGAACTTTATCTGTGCTCATTTCAATCTCTGGTTTTATGCAGCACCCCAACTCACCTTTCCTCTTAAGCAAGCATAAGTTGGTTTTCTAAATTTGAGACCCTGTTCTGTTTTGTAATTCAGTTCCTCTGTAGCCAAGTTTACATTCTGTGTATTAGTGATATCTTATGATGTTTCTTTTTCTGTGTGACTTATTTCAGTTAGAATCATCATACCTGAACCCACTCATTTTCTGCTACAGGCCTGTTGACATAGATTTCATTGCTGAGTGATATTGCATTGTACATAAGTACCACAACTTCTTTATCCATTTTTTGCTTTCTGCGATATTGAACTTGTACCGTAAACGAGGTTCTAGAAAACAGAGCCGTCCCAAATTTTGGGGTGGCTGTGTCTTTTTGATTTTAATTTCCCTAAGCTATAGGACCATAAGTGGAATTGACCTAGGCTCTGTTGCTTTGTTTTTTAGATGTTTCAGGAAACACCATACACTTCTCCCGAGTGGCTGTTGGCAATTTACATCCCGCCCATCAGCATAACAAGGCTCCCAGTTCTCCATGGCCTGTCCTGCCTTTCTGGATTTTACACTTTTTTCAGATGGCCCTTTTGACCGGGGAGAAGTGAGACTTCATTGTAGTGCAGATTTCATTACAAGCTTGCTTGGTTGGCCAAAAAGGGCGTATGCGTTTTTTCCTGAATATATTCAGGAAAAAACGCATATGCACTTTTTGGCCAAGTGCATCATTGTGGACGTTCTGCCTCTTTTCCTATGCTTTAAATGGAATTCCAGTCTACCTCCCGATAGCAGTTTCCTGCAATTCTGACCCACTTTCAAGTCCTCTAGGCAGGCTTACTTCAGTATATTTTTGGACGATAGCTGTGATTTATAACTCTGCAGGTTTGTTAATTACAGTGCCCCTGAGCTCCTTTCTTCAACTCGCTTTCTTGTGAGCTGGCCGCAACACCGCAGGATTGCTTCAGGCCCTAATCTGGTTCCGGCACGGCATGCTGAGCCTTTGGTTAATTCCTCTTCCTGGTGGGAAATGAGAGTTAAATTTGCCCGTCCAGGCACCTCCAGCTAGTCTCTCATTGGTCCTCCCTATTCCTGTTCATCTTCCGCAGAAATTGCAAACTGGGCCAAACAGGAGGTTAAAGGCACTGACTCTCCAAGTCGGGAGAGTGTTAGTAAAGCATCTGGAATGTTGCACCCGAGTACCAGGGGACGAGAACTGAGACATATTTGAACACGTCTCCTGATCACACGGTTGATCATACTCTGGGTTCCACATGCATGTTTCAGCTGAAGGAAGAATCCCTTAAACCTGGAGAGTTGAGACCCGTGGAATGGCTACCATGCAATATGACTTCAAAGGGTCTTCATTTGCTCACCGAACCTCTCCAATCCTATCACTGCTGCGTTTATGCCCCTCTACACACGCTTGATTCTCTTTTGGAGACATAGCAATCCATAGGTTTTAAGATACTTACTAGTCAGGTACATTCTTAGGCGTTTAAGATGGGGTGTTGAGTCCATTTCGTTGAGCAAGGAGTAGCTCTTGTCTATTCCATATTTGGCTTAAGGAACTTTATCTGTGCTCATTTCAATCTCTGGTTTTATGCAGCACCCCAACTCACCTTTCCCCTTAAGCAAGCATAAGTTGGTTTTCTAAATTTGAGACCCTGTTCTGTTTTGTAATTCAGTTCCTGTGTAGCCAAGTTTACATTCCGTGTATTAGTGATATCTTATGATGTTTCTTTTTCTGTGTGACTTATTTCAGTTAGAATCATCATACCTGAACCCACTCAATATGCTGCTACGGGCCTCATGACATAGATTTCATTGCTGAGTGATATTGCATTGTACGTAAGTACCACAACTTCTTTATCCATTTTTCGCTTTCTGTGATGTTGAACTTGTACCGTAAACGAGGTTCTTGTAAACAGAGCCGTCCCAAATTTTTGGGTGGCTGTGTCTTTTTGATTTTAATTTCCCTAAGCTATAGGACCATAAGTGGAAGTGCCCTAGGCTCTGTTGCTTTGTTTTTTAGATGTTTCAGGAAACACCATACACTTCTCCCGAGTGGCTGTTGGCAATTTACATCCGGCCCATCAGCATAACAAGGCTCCCAGTTCTCCATGGCCTGTCCTGCCTTTCTGGATTTTTCACTTTTTTCAGATGGCCCTTTTGACCGGGGGGAAGTGAGACTTCATTGTAGTGCAGATTTCCTTTGCAAGCTTGCTTGGTTGGCCAAAAAGTGCGTATGCGATTTTCCTGAATATATTCACGAAAAAACGCATACGCCCTTTTTGGCCAAGTGCATCATTGTCGACGTTCTGCCTCTTTTCCTATGCTTTAAATGCAATTCCAGTCTACCTCCTGAAACCGGTTTCCTGCAATTCTGCCCCGCTTTCAAGTCCTCTTGGCAGCCTTACTTCGGTATATTTTTGGACGATAGCTGTGATTTATAACTCTGCAGGTTTGTGAATTACAGTGCCCCTGAGCTCCTTTCTTCAACTCGCTTTCTTGTGAGCTGGCCGCAACACCGCAGGATTGCTTCAGGCCCTAATCTGGTTCCGGCACGGCACGCTGAGCCTTTGGTTAATTCCTCTTCCTGGTGGGAAATGAGAGTTAAATTTGCCCGTCCAGGCACCTCCAGCTAGTCTCTCATTGGTCCTCCTTATTCCTGTTCATCTTCCGCAGAAATTGCAAACTGGGCCAAACAGGAGGTTAAAGGCACTGACTCTCCAAGTCGGGAGAGTGTTAGTAAAGCGTCTGGAATGTTGCACCCGAGTACCAGGGGACGAGAACTGAGACATATTGGAACACGTCTCCTGATCACACGGTTGATCATACTCTGGGTTCCACATGCATGTTTCAGCTGAAGGAAGAATCCCTTAAACCTGGAGAGTTGAGACCCGTGGAATGGGTACCATGCAATATGACTTCAAAGGGTCTTCATTTGCTCACCGAACCTCTCCAATCCTATCACTGCTGCGTTTATGTCCCTCTACACACGCTTGATTCTCTTTTGGAGACATAGCAATCCATAGGTTTTAAGATACTTACTAGTCAGGTACATTCTTAGGCGTTTAAGATGGGGTGTTGAGTCCATTTCGTTGAGCAAGGAGTAGCTCTTGTCTATTCCATATTTGGCTTAAGGAACTTTATCTGTGCTCATTTCAATCTCTGGTTTTATGCAGCACCCCAACTCACCTTTCCCCTTAAGCAAGCATAAGTTGGTTTTCTAAATTTGAGACCCTGTTCTGTTTTGTAATTCAGTTCCTGTGTAGCCAAGTTTACATTCCGTGTATTAGTGATATCTTATGATGTTTCTTTTTCTGTGTGACTTATTTCAGTTAGAATCATCATACCTGAATCCACTCAATATGCTGCTACGGGCCTCATGACATAGATTTCATTGCTGAGTGATATTGCATTGTACGTAAGTACCACAACTTCTTTATCCATTTTTTGCTTTCTGCGATATTGAACTTGTACCGTAAACGAGGTTCTTGTAAACAGAGCTGTCCGAAACTTTGGGGTGGCTGTGTCTTTTTGATTTTAATTTCCCTAAGCTACAGGACCATAAGTGGAAGTGCCCTAGGCTCTGTTGCTTTGTTTTTTATATGTTTCAGGAAACACCATACACTTCTCCCGAGTGGCTGTTGGCAATTTACATCCGGCCCATCAGCATAACAAGGCTCTCAGTTCTCCATGGCCTGTCCTGCCTTTCTGGATTTTACACATTTTTCAGATGGCCCTTTTGACCGGGGGGAAGTGAGACTTCATTGTAGTGCAGATTTCCTTTGCAAGCTTGCTTGGTTGGCCAAAAAGTGCGTATGCGTTTTTTCCTGAATATATTCAGGAAAGAATGCATACGCCCTTTTTGGCCAAGTGCATCATTGTCGACGTTCTGCCTCTTTTCCTATGCTTTAAATGCAATTCCAGTCTACCTCCTGAAATCGGTTTCCTGCAATTCTGCCCCGCTTTCAAGTCCTCTTGGCAGCCTTACTTCAGTATATTTTTGGACGATAGCTGTCATTTATAACTCTGCAGGTTTGTGAATTACAGTGCCCCTGAGCTACTTTCTTCAACTCGCTTACTTGTGAGTTGGCCGCAACACCGCAGGATTGCTTCAGGCCCTAATCTGGTTCCGGCACGGCATGCTGAGCCTTTGGTTAATTCCTCTTCCTGGTGGGAAATGAGAGTTAAATTTGCCCGTCCAGACACCTCCAGCTAGTCTCTCATTGGTTCTCCCTATTCCTTTTCATCTTCTGCAGAAATTGCAAACTGGGCCAAACAGGAATTTAAAGGCACTGACTCTCCAAGTCGGGAGAGTGTTAGTAAATTGTCTGGAATGTTGCACCCGAGTACCAGGGGATGAGAACTGAGATATATTGGCACACATCTTCGATCACACGGTTGATCATACTCTGGGTTCCACATGCATGTTTTAGCTGAAGGAAGAATCCCTTAAACCTGGAGAGTTGAGACCCGTGGAATGGGTACCATGCAATATGACTTCAAAGGGTCTTCGTTTGCTCACCAAACCTCTCCAATCCTATCACTGCTGCGTTTATGCCCCTGTACACATGCTTGATTCTCTTTTGGAGACATAGCCATCCATAGGTTTTAAGATACTTACTAGTCAGGTACATTCTTAGGCGTTTAAGATGGGGTGTTGAGTCCATTTCGTTGAGCAAGGAGTAGCTCTTGTCTATTCCATATTTGGCTTAAGGAACTTTATCTGTGCTCATTTCAATCTCTGGTTTTATGCAGCACCCCAACTCACCTTTCCCCTTAAGCAAGCATAAGTTGGTTTTCTAAATTTGAGACCCTGTTCTGTTTTGTAATTCAGTTCCTGTGTAGCCAAGTTTACATTCCGTGTATTAGTGATATCTTATGATGTTTCTTTTTCTGTGTGACTTATTTCAGTTAGAATCATCATACCTGAATCCACTCAATATGCTGCTACGGGCCTCATGACATAGATTTCATTGCTGAGTGATATTGCATTGTACGTAAGTACCACAACTTCTTTATCCATTTTTTGCTTTCTGCGATATTGAACTTGTACCGTAAACGAGGTTCTTGTAAACAGAGCTGTCCGAAACTTTGGGGTGGCTGTGTCTTTTTGATTTTAATTTCCCTAAGCTACAGGACCATAAGTGGAAGTGCCCTAGGCTCTGTTGCTTTGTTTTTTATATGTTTCAGGAAACACCATACACTTCTCCCGAGTGGCTGTTGGCAATTTACATCCGGCCCATCAGCATAACAAGGCTCTCAGTTCTCCATGGCCTGTCCTGCCTTTCTGGATTTTACACATTTTTCAGATGGCCCTTTTGACCGGGGGGAAGTGAGACTTCATTGTAGTGCAGATTTCCTTTGCAAGCTTGCTTGGTTGGCCAAAAAGTGCGTATGCGTTTTTTCCTGAATATATTCAGGAAAGAATGCATACGCCCTTTTTGGCCAAGTGCATCATTGTCGACGTTCTGCCTCTTTTCCTATGCTTTAAATGCAATTCCAGTCTACCTCCTGAAATCGGTTTCCTGCAATTCTGCCCCGCTTTCAAGTCCTCTTGGCAGCCTTACTTCAGTATATTTTTGGACGATAGCTGTCATTTATAACTCTGCAGGTTTGTGAATTACAGTGCCCCTGAGCTACTTTCTTCAACTCGCTTACTTGTGAGTTGGCCGCAACACCGCAGGATTGCTTCAGGCCCTAATCTGGTTCCGGCACGGCATGCTGAGCCTTTGGTTAATTCCTCTTCCTGGTGGGAAATGAGAGTTAAATTTGCCCGTCCAGACACCTCCAGCTAGTCTCTCATTGGTTCTCCCTATTCCTTTTCATCTTCTGCAGAAATTGCAAACTGGGCCAAACAGGAATTTAAAGGCACTGACTCTCCAAGTCGGGAGAGTGTTAGTAAATTGTCTGGAATGTTGCACCCGAGTACCAGGGGATGAGAACTGAGATATATTGGCACACATCTTCGATCACACGGTTGATCATACTCTGGGTTCCACATGCATGTTTTAGCTGAAGGAAGAATCCCTTAAACCTGGAGAGTTGAGACCCGTGGAATGGGTACCATGCAATATGACTTCAAAGGGTCTTCGTTTGCTCACCAAACCTCTCCAATCCTATCACTGCTGCGTTTATGCCCCTGTACACATGCTTGATTCTCTTTTGGAGACATAGCCATCCATAGGTTTTAAGATACTTACTAGTCAAGTACATTCTTAGTCTTTTAATATGGGGTGTTGAGTCCATTTCGTTGAGCAAGGTGTAGCTCTTGTCTATTACATATTTGGCTTAAGGAACTTTATCTGTGCTCATTTCAAACTCTGGTTTTATGCAGCACCCCAACTCACCTTTCCTCTTAAGCAAGCATAAGTTGGTTTTCTAAATTTGAGACCCTGTTCTGTTTTGTAATTCAGTTCCTCTGTAGCCAAGTTTACATTCTGTGTATTAGTGATATCTTATGATGTTTCTTTTTCTGTGTGACTTATTTCAGTTAGAATCATCATACCTGAACCCACTCATTTTCTGCTACAGGCCTGTTGACATAGATTTCATTGCTGAGTGATATTGCATTGTACATAAGTACCACAACTTCTTTATCCATTTTTTGCTTTCTGTGATGTTGAACTTGTACCGTAAACGAGGTTCTAGAAAACAGAGCCGTCCCAAATTTTGGGGTGGCTGTGTCTTTTTGATTTTAATTTCCCTAAGCTATAGGACCATAAGTGGAATTGACCTAGGCTCTGTTGCTTTGTTTTTTAGATGTTTCAGGAAACACCATACACTTCTCCCGAGTGGCTGTTGGCAATTTACATCCCGCCCATCAGCATAACAAGGCTCCCAGTTCTCCATGGCCTGTCCTGCCTTTCTGGATTTTACACTTTTTTCAGATGGCCCTTTTGACCGGGGAGAAGTGAGACTTCATTGTAGTGCAGATTTCCTTTGCAAGCTTGCTTGGTTGGCCAAAAAGGGCGTATGCGTTTTTTCCTGAATATATTCAGGAAAAAACGCATATGCACTTTTTGGCCAAGTGCATCATTGTGGACGTTCTGCCTCTTTTCCTATGCTTTAAATGGAATTCCAGTCTACCTCCCGATAGCAGTTTCCTGCAATTCTGCCCCACTTTCAAGTCCTCTTGGCAGGCTTACTTCAGTATATTTTTGGACGATAGCTGTCATTTATATCTCTGCAGGTTTGTTAATTACAGTGCCCCTGAGCTCCTTTCTTCAACTCGCTTTCTTGTGAGCTGGCCACAACACCGCAGGATTGCTTCAGGCCCTAATCTGGTTCCGGCACGGCACGCTGAGCCTTTGGTTAATTCCTCTTCCTGGTGGGAATTGAGAGTTAAATTTGCCCGTCCAGGCACCTCCAGCTAGTCTCTCATTGGTCCTCCCTATTCCTGTTCATCTTCCGCAGAAATTGCAAACTGGGCCAAACAGGAGGTTAAAGGCACTGACTCTCCAAGTCGGGAGAGTGTTAGTAAAGCGTCTGGAATGTTGCACCCGAGTACCAGGGGACGAGAACTGAGACATATTTGAACACGTCTCCTGATCACACGGTTGATCATACTCTGGGTTCCACATGCATGTTTCAGCTGAAGGAAGAATCCCTTAAACCTGGAGAGTTGAGACCCGTGGAATGGGTACCATGCAATATGACTTCAAAGGGTCTTCATTTGCTCACCGAACCTCTCCAATCCTATCACTGCTGCGTTTATGCCCCTCTACACACGCTTGATTCTCTTTTGGAGACATAGCAATCCATAGGTTTTAAGATACTTACTAGTCAGGTACATTCTTAGGCGTTTAAGATGGGGTGTTGAGTCCATTTCGTTGAGCAAGGAGTAGCTCTTGTCTATTCCATATTTGGCTTAAGGAACTTTATCTGTGCTCATTTCAATCTCTGGTTTTATGCAGCACCCCAACTCACCTTTCCCCTTAAGCAAGCATAAGTTGGTTTTCTAAATTTGAGAGCCTGTTCTGTTTTGTAATTCAGTTCCTGTGTAGCCAAGTTTACATTCCGTGTATTAGTGATATCTTATGATGTTTCTTTTTCTGTGTGACTTATTTCAGTTAGAATCATCATACCTGAATCCACTCATTATGCTGCTACGGGCCTGATGACATAGATGTCATTGCTGAGGGATATTGCATTGTACGTAAATACCACAACATCTTTATCCATTTTTCACTTTCTGTGATGTTGAACTTGTACCGTAAACGAGGTTCTTGTAAACAGAGCCGTCCCAAATTTTTGGGTGGCTGTGTCGTTTTGATTTTAATTTCCCTAAGCTATAGGACCATAAGTGGAAGTGCCCTAGGCTCTGTTGCTTTGTTTTTTAGATGTTTCAGGAAACACCATACACTTCTCCCGAGTGGCTGTTGGCAATTTACATCCGGCCCATCAGCATAATAAGGCTCCCAGTTCTCCATGGCCTGTCCTGCCTTTCTGGATTTTACACTTTTTTCAGATGGCCCTTTTGACCGGGGGGAAGTGAGACTTCATTGTAGTGCAGATTTCCTTTGCAAGCTTGCTTGGTTGGCCAAAAAGTGCGTATGCGATTTTCCTGAATATATTCAGGAAAAAACGCATACGCCCTTTTTGGCCAAGTGCATCATTGTCGACGTTCTGCCTCTTTTCCTATGCTTTAAATGCAATTCCAGTCTACCTCCTGAAACCGGTTTCCTGCAATTCTGCCCCGCTTTCAAGTCCTCTTGGCAGCCTTACTTCAGTATATTTTTGGACGATAGCTGTCATTTATAACTCTGCAGGTTTGTGAATTACAGTGCCCCTGAGCTCCTTTCTTCAACTCGCTTTCTTGTGAGCTGGCCGCAACACCGCAGGATTGCTTCAGGCCCTAATCTGGTTCCGGCACGGCACGCTGAGCCTTTGGTTAATTCCTCTTCCTGGTGGGAAATGAGAGTTAAATTTGCCTGTCCAGACACCTCCAGCTGGTCTCTCATTGGTTCTCCCTATTCCTGTTCATCTTCCGCAGAAATTGCAAACTGGGCCAAACAGGAGGTTAAAGGCACTGACTCTCCAAGTCGGGAGAGTGTTAGTAAAGCGTCTGGAATGTTGCACACGAGAACCAGGGTTTGAAAACTGAGACATATTTGAACACGTCTCCCGATCACACGGCTGATCATACTCTGGGTTCCACGTGCATGTTTTAGCTGAAGGAAGAATCCCTTAAACCTGGAGAGTTGAGACCCGTGGAATGGGTACCATGCAATATGACATCAAAGGGTCTTCATTTGCTCACCGAACCTCTCCAATCCTATCACTGCTGCGTTTATGCCCCTGCACACATGCTTGATTCTCTTTCGGAGACATAGCAATCCATAGGTTTTAAGATACTTACTTGTCAGGTACATTCTTAGGTGTTTAATATGGGGTGTTCAGTCCATTTCGTTGAGCAAGGAGTAGCTCTTGTCTATTACATATTTGGCTTAAGGAACTTTATCTGTGCTCATTTCAATCTGTGGTTTTATGCAGCACCCCAACTCACCTTTCCCCTTAAGCAAGCATAAGTTGGTTTTCTAAATTTGAGACCCTCTTCGTCTTTGTAAACCAGTTCCTGTGTAGCCAAGTTTACATTCCGTGTATTAGTGATATCTTATGATGTTTCTTTTTCTGTGTGACTTATTTCAGTTAGAATCATCATACCTGAATCCACTCATTATGCTGCTATTGGCCTGATGACATAGATTTAATTGCTGGGTGATATTGCATTGTACATAAGTACCACAACTTCTTTATCCATTTTCCACTTTCTGCGATATTGAACTTGTACCATAAATGCGGTTCTTGTAAACAGAGCCGTCCCAAACTTTGGGGTGGCTGTGTCTTTTTGATTTTAATTTCCCTAAGCTATAGTACCATAAGTGGAAGTGCCCTAGGCTCTGTTGCTTTGTTTTTTAGATGTTTCAGGAAACACCATACACTTCTCCGGAGTGGCTGTTGGCAATTTACATTCTGCCCATCAGCATAACAAGGCTCTCAGTTCTCCATGGCCTGTCCTGCCTTTCTGGATTTTACACTTTTTTCAGATGGCCCTTTTGACTGGTGGGAAGTGAGACTTCATTGTAGTGCAGATTTCCTTTGCAAGCTTGCTTGGTTGGCCAAAAAGGGCGTATGCGCTTTTTCCTGAATATATTCAGGAAAAAACGCATACGCCCTTTTTGGCCAAGTGCATCATTGTCGACGTTCTGCCTCTTTTCCTATGCTTTAAATGCAATTCCAGTCTACCTCCTGAAATCGGTTTCCTGCAATTCTGCCCCGCTTTCAAGTCCTCTTGGCAGCCTTACTTCAGTATATTTTTGGACGATAGCTGTCATTTATAACTCTGCAGGTTTGTGAATTACAGTGCCCCTGAGCTCCTTTCTTCAACTCGCTTTCTTGTGAGCTGGCTGCAACACCGCAGGATTGCTTCAGGCCCTAATCTGGTTCCGGCACGGCCCGCTGAGCCTTTGGTAAATTCCTCTAACTGGTGGGAAATGAGAGTTATATTTGCCCGTCCAGACACCTCCAGCTAGTCTCTAACTGGTTCTCCCTGTTCCTGTTCATCTTCCACAGAAATTGCAAACTGGGCCAATCAAGATGTTTAAGGCACTGAGTCTCCAAGTTGGGAGAGTGTTAGTAAAGCATCTGGAATGTTGCACCCGAGTACCAGGGGAGGAAAACTGAGACATATTTGAACACGTCTCCCGATCACACGGTTGATCATACTCTGGGTTCCACATGCATGTTTTAGCTGAAGGAAGAATCCCTTAAACCTGGAGAGTTGAGACCCGTGGAAGGGGTACCATGCAATATGACTTCAAAGGGTCTTCATTTGCTCACCGAACCTCTCCAATCCTATCACTGCTGTGTTTATGCCCCTGTACACACGCTTGATTCTCTTTCGGAGACATAGCAATCCATAGGTTTTAAGATACTTACTAGTCAGGTACATTCTTAGGCGTTTAATATGGGGTGTTGAGTCCATTTTGTTGAGCAAGGAGTAGCTCTTCTCTATTCCATATTTGGCTTAAGGAACATTATCTGTGCTCATTTCAATCTGTGCTTTTATGCAGCACCCCAACTCACCTTTCCCCTTAAGCAAGCATATGTTGGTTTTCTACATTTGAGACACTGTTCTTCTTTGTAATCCAGTTCCTGTGTAGCCAAGTTTACATTCCGTGTATTAGTGATATCTTATGATGTTTCCTTTTCTGTGTGACTTGTTTCAGTTAGGATCATCATAGCTGAATCCACTCATTATGCTGCTATTGGCCTGATGACATAGATTTCATTGCTGAGTGATATTGCATTGTACGTAAGTACCACAACTTCTTTAGACATTTTTCACTTTCTGCGATATTGAACTTGTACCGTAAACGAGGTTCTTGTAAACAGAGCCATCCCAAACTTTGGGGTGGCTGTGTCTTTTTGATTTTAATTTCCCTAAGCTATAGGACCATAAGTGGAAGTGCCCTAGGCTCTGTTGCTTTGTTTATAGATGTTTCAGGAAACACCATATACTTCTCCCCAGTGGCTGTTGGCAATTTACATCCCGCCCATCAGCATAACAAGGCTCCCAGTTCTCCATGGCCTGTCCTGCCTTTCTGGATTTTACACTTTTTTCAGATGGCCCTTTTGACCGGGGGGAAGTGAGACTTCATTGTAGTGCAGATTTCCTTTGCAAGCTTGATTGGTTGGCCAAAAAGGGCGTATGCGTGTTTTCCTGAATATATTCAGGAAAACACGCATACGCCCTTTTTGGCCAAGTGCATCATTGTCCACGTTCTGCCTCTTTTCCTATGCTTTAAATGCAATTCCAGTCTACCTCCTGAAATCGGTTTCCTGCAATTCTGCCCCACTTTCAAGTCCTCTTGGCAGCCTTACTTCAGTATATTTTTGGACAATAGCTGTCATTTATAACTCTGCAGGTTTGTGAATTACAGTGCCCCTGAGCTCCTTTCTTCAACTCGCTTTCTTGTGAGCTGGCCGCAACACCGCAGGATTGCTTCAGGCCCTAATCTGGTTCCGGCACGGCACGCTCAGCCTTTGGTTAATTCCTCTTCCTGGTGGGAAATGAGAGTTAAAATTGCCCATCCAGACACCTCCAGCTAGTCTCTCATTGGTTCTCCCTATTCCTGTTCATCTTCTGCAGAAATTGCAACTGGGCCAAACAGGAAGTTAAAGGCACTGACTCTCCAAGTCAGGAGAGTGTTAGTAAAGTGTCTGGAATGTTGCACCCGAGTACCAGGGGAGGAGAACTGAGATATATTGGCACACGTCTCCAGATCACACGGTTGATCATACTCTGGGTTCCACATGCATGTTTTAACTGAAGGAAGAATCCCTTAAACCTGGAGAGTTGAGACCCGTGGAATGGGTACCATGCAATATGATTTCAAAGGGTCTTCGTTTGCTCACCGAACCTCTCCAATCCTATCACTGCTGTGTTTATGCCCCTGTAAACATGCTTGATTCTCTTTTGGAGACATAGCAATCCATAGGTTTTAAGATACTTACTAGTCAGGTACATTCTTAGTCTTTTAATATGGGGTGTTGAGTCCATTTCGTTGGGCAAGGAGTAGCTCTTGTCTATTCCATATTTGGCTTAAGGAACTTTATCTGTGCTCATTTCAATCTCTGGTTTTATGCAGCACCCCAACTCACCTTTCCCCTTAAGCAAGCATAAGTTGGTTTTCTAAATTTGAGACCCTGTTCTGTTTTGTAATTCAGTTCCTGTGTAGCCAAGTTTACATTCCGTGTATTAGTGATATCTTATGATGTTTCTTTTTCTGTGTGACTTATTTCAGTTAGAATCATCATACCTGAATCCACTCAATATGCTGCTACGGGCCTCATGACATAGATTTCATTGCTGAGTGATATTGCATTGTACGTAAGTACCACAACTTCTTTATCCATTTTTTGCTTTCTGCGATATTGAACTTGTACCGTAAACGAGGTTCTTGTAAACAGAGCTGTCCGAAACTTTGGGGTGGCTGTGTCTTTTTGATTTTAATTTCCCTAAGCTACAGGACCATAAGTGGAAGTGCCCTAGGCTCTGTTGCTTTGTTTTTTATATGTTTCAGGAAACACCATACACTTCTCCCGAGTGGCTGTTGGCAATTTACATCCGGCCCATCAGCATAACAAGGCTCTCAGTTCTCCATGGCCTGTCCTGCCTTTCTGGATTTTACACATTTTTCAGATGGCCCTTTTGACCGGGGGGAAGTGAGACTTCATTGTAGTGCAGATTTCCTTTGCAAGCTTGCTTGGTTGGCCAAAAAGTGCGTATGCGTTTTTTCCTGAATATATTCAGGAAAGAATGCATACGCCCTTTTTGGCCAAGTGCATCATTGTCGACGTTCTGCCTCTTTTCCTATGCTTTAAATGCAATTCCAGTCTACCTCCTGAAATCGGTTTCCTGCAATTCTGCCCCGCTTTCAAGTCCTCTTGGCAGCCTTACTTCAGTATATTTTTGGATGATAGCTGTCATTTATAACTCTGCAGGTTTGTGAATTACAGTGCCCCTGAGCTACTTTCTTCAACTCGCTTACTTGTGAGCTGGCCGCAACACCGCAGGATTGCTTCAGGCCCTAATCTGGTTCCGGCACGGCATGCTGAGCCTTTGGTTAATTCCTCTTCCTGGTGGGAAATGAGAGTTAAATTTGCCCGTCCAGACACCTCCAGCTAGTCTCTCATTGGTTCTCCCTATTCCTTTTCATCTTCTGCAGAAATTGCAAACTGGGCCAAACAGGAATTTAAAGGCACTGACTCTCCAAGTCGGGAGAGTGTTAGTAAATTGTCTGGAATGTTGCACCCGAGTACCAGGGGATGAGAACTGAGATATATTGGCACACATCTTCGATCACACGGTTGATCATACTCTGGGTTCCACATGCATGTTTTAGCTGAAGGAAGAATCCCTTAAACCTGGAGAGTTGAGACCCGTGGAATGGGTACCATGCAATATGACTTCAAAGGGTCTTCGTTTGCTCACCAAACCTCTCCAATCCTATCACTGCTGCGTTTATGCCCCTGTACACATGCTTGATTCTCTTTTGGAGACATAGCCATCCATAGGTTTTAAGATACTTACTAGTCAAGTACATTCTTAGTCTTTTAATATGGGGTGTTGAGTCCATTTCGTTGAGCAAGGTGTAGCTCTTGTCTATTACATATTTGGCTTAAGGAACTTTATCTGTGCTCATTTCAATCTCTGGTTTTATGCAGCACCCCAACTCACCTTTCCTCTTAAGCAAGCATAAGTTGGTTTTCTAAATTTGAGACCCTGTTCTGTTTTGTAATTCAGTTCCTCTGTAGCCAAGTTTACATTCTGTGTATTAGTGATATCTTATGATGTTTCTTTTTCTGTGTGACTTATTTCAGTTAGAATCATCATACCTGAACCCACTCATTTTCTGCTACAGGCCTGTTGACATAGATTTCATTGCTGAGTGATATTGCATTGTACATAAGTACCACAACTTCTTTATCCATTTTTCGCTTTCTGCGATATTGAACTTGTACCGTAAACGAGGTTCTAGAAAACAGAGCCGTCCCAAACTTTGGGGTGGCTGTGTCTTTTTGATTTTAATTTCCCTAAGCTATAGGACCATAAGTGGAATTGACCTAGGCTCTGTTGCTTTGTTTTTTAGATGTTTCAGGAAACACCATACACTTCTCCCGAGTGGCTGTTGGCAATTTACATCCCGCCCATCAGCATAACAAGGCTCCCAGTTCTCCATGGCCTGTCCTGCCTTTCTGGATTTTACACTTTTTTCAGATGGCCCTTTTGACCGGGGAGAAGTGAGACTTCATTGTAGTGCAGATTTCCTTTGCAAGCTTGCTTGGTTGGCCAAAAAGGGCGTATGCGTTTTTTCCTGAATATATTCAGGAAAAAACGCATATGCACTTTTTGGCCAAGTGCATCATTGTGGACGTTCTGCCTCTTTTCCTATGCTTTAAATGGAATTCCAGTCTACCTCCCGATAGCAGTTTCCTGCAATTCTGCCCCACTTTCAAGTCCTCTTGGCAGGCTTACTTCAGTATATTTTTGGACGATAGCTGTCATTTATATCTCTGCAGGTTTGTTAATTACAGTGCCCCTGAGCTCCTTTCTTCAACTCGCTTTCTTGTGAGCTGGCCACAACACCGCAGGATTGCTTCAGGCCCTAATCTGGTTCCGGCACGGCACGCTGAGCCTTTGGTTAATTCCTCTTCCTGGTGGGAATTGAGAGTTAAATTTGCCCGTCCAGGCACCTCCAGCTAGTCTCTCATTGGTCCTCCCTATTCCTGTTCATCTTCCGCAGAAATTGCAAACTGGGCCAAACAGGAGGTTAAAGGCACTGACTCTCCAAGTCGGGAGAGTGTTAGTAAAGCGTCTGGAATGTTGCACCCGAGTACCAGGGGACGAGAACTGAGACATATTTGAACACGTCTCCTGATCACACGGTTGATCATACTCTGGGTTCCACATGCATGTTTCAGCTGAAGGAAGAATCCCTTAAACCTGGAGAGTTGAGACCCGTGGAATGGGTACCATGCAATATGACTTCAAAGGGTCTTCATTTGCTCACCGAACCTCTCCAATCCTATCACTGCTGCGTTTATGCCCCTCTACACACGCTTGATTCTCTTTTGGAGACATAGCAATCCATAGGTTTTAAGATACTTACTAGTCAGGTACATTCTTAGGCGTTTAAGATGGGGTGTTGAGTCCATTTCGTTGAGCAAGGAGTAGCTCTTGTCTATTCCATATTTGGCTTAAGGAACTTTATCTGTGCTCATTTCAATCTCTGGTTTTATGCAGCACCCCAACTCACCTTTCCCCTTAAGCAAGCATAAGTTGGTTTTCTAAATTTGAGACCCTGTTCTGTTTTGTAATTCAGTTCCTGTGTAGCCAAGTTTACATTCCGTGTATTAGTGATATCTTATGATGTTTCTTTTTCTGTGTGACTTATTTCAGTTAGAATCATCATACCTGAATCCACTCATTATGCTGCTACGGGCCTGATGACATAGATGTCATTGCTGAGGGATATTGCATTGTACGTAAATACCACAACATCTTTATCCATTTTTCACTTTCTGTGATGTTGAACTTGTACCGTAAACGAGGTTCTTGTAAACAGAGCCGTCCCAAATTTTTGGGTGGCTGTGTCGTTTTGATTTTAATTTCCCTAAGCTATAGGACCATAAGTGGAAGTGCCCTAGGCTCTGTTGCTTTGTTTTTTAGATGTTTCAGGAAACACCATACACTTCTCCCGAGTGGCTGTTGGCAATTTACATCCGGCCCATCAGCATAATAAGGCTCCCAGTTCTCCATGGCCTGTCCTGCCTTTCTGGATTTTACACTTTTTTCAGATGGCCCTTTTGACCGGGGGGAAGTGAGACTTCATTGTAGTGCAGATTTCCTTTGCAAGCTTGCTTGGTTGGCCAAAAAGTGCGTATGCGATTTTCCTGAATATATTCAGGAAAAAACGCATACGCCCTTTTTGGCCAAGTGCATCATTGTCGACGTTCTGCCTCTTTTCCTATGCTTTAAATGCAATTCCAGTCTACCTCCTGAAACCGGTTTCCTGCAATTCTGCCCCGCTTTCAAGTCCTCTTGGCAGCCTTACTTCAGTATATTTTTGGACGATAGCTGTCATTTATAACTCTGCAGGTTTGTGAATTACAGTGCCCCTGAGCTCCTTTCTTCAACTCGCTTTCTTGTGAGCTGGCCGCAACACCGCAGGATTGCTTTAGGCCCTAATCTGGTTCCGGCACGGCACGCTGAGCCTTTGGTTAATTCCTCTTCCTGGTGGGAAATGAGAGTTAAATTTGCCTGTCCAGACACCTCCAGCTAATCTCTCATTGGTCCACCCTATTCCTGTTCATCTTCCGCAGAAATTGCAAACTGGGCCAAACAGGAGGTTAAAGGCACTGACTCTCCAAGTTGGGAGAGTGTTAGTAAAGCGTCTGGAATGTTGCACCCGAGTACCAGGGGACGAGAACTGAGACATATTGGAACACGTCTCCCAATCACATGGTTGATCATACTCTGGGTTCCACATGCCTGTTTTAGCTGAAGGAAGAATCCCTTAAACCTGGAGAGTTGAGACCCGTGGAATGGGTACCATGCAATATGACTTCAAAGGGTCTTCATTTGCTCACCGAACCTCTCGAATCCTATCACTGCTGCGTTTATGCCCCTGTACACACGCTGGATTCTCTTTCGGAGACATAGCAATCCATAGGTTTTAAGATACTTACTAGTCAGGTACATTCTTAGGCGTTTAATATGGGGTGTTGAGTCCATCTCGTTGAGCAAGGAGTAGCTCTTGTCTATTCCATATTTGGCTTAAGGAACTTTATCTGTGCTCATTTCAATCTCTGGTTTTATGCAGCACCCCAACTCACCTTTCCCCTTAAGAAAGCATAAGTTGGTTTTCTAAATTTGAGACCCTGTTCTGTTTTGTAATCCAGTTCCTGTGTAGCCAAGTTTACATTCCGTGTATTAGTGATATCTTATGATGTTTCTTTTTCTGTGTGACTTATTTCAGTTAGAATCATCATACCTGAATCCACTCATTATGCTGCTACAGGCCTGATGACACAGATGTCAATGCTGAATGATATTGCATTGTACATAAGTACCACAAATTCTTTATCCAGTGTTCACTTTTTGCGATATTGAACTTGTACCGTAAACGAGGTTCTTGTAAACAGAGCCGTCCCAAATTTTTGAGTGGCTGTGTCTTTTTGATTTTAATTTCCCTAAGCTATAGGACCATAAGTGGTAGTGCCCTAGTCTCTGTTGCTTTGTTTTTTAGATGTTTCAGGAAACACCATACACTTCTCCCGAGTGGCTGTTGGCAATTTACATCCCGCCCATCAGCATAACAAGGCTCCCAGTTCTCCATGGCCTGTCCTGTCTTTCTGGATTTTACACTTTTTTCAGATGGCCCTTTGGACCAGGGGGAAGTGAGACTTCATTGTAGTGCAGATTTCGTTTGCAAGCTTGCTTGGTTGGCCAAAAAGGACGTATGCGTTTTTTCCTGAATATATTCAGGAAATAACGCATACGTCCTTTTTGGCCAAGTGCATCATTGTCGACGTTCTGCCTCTTTTCCTATGCTTTAAATGCAATTCCAGTGTACCTCCTGAAATCGGTTTCCTGCAATTCTGCCCCGCTTTCAAGTCCTCTTGGCAGCCTTACTTCAGTATATTTTTGGACGATAGCTGTCATTTATAACTCTGCAGGTTTGTGAATTACAGTGCCCCTGAGCTCCTTTCTTCAACTCGCTTACTTGTGAGCTGGCCGCAACACTGCAGGATTGCTTCAGGCCCTAATCTGGTTCCGGCACGGCACGCTGAGCCTTTGGTTAATTCCTCTTCCTGGTGGGAAATGAGAGTTAAATTTACCCGTCCAGACACCTTCAGCTAGTCTCTCATTGGTTCTCCCTATTCCTGTTCATCTTCCGCAGAAATTGCAAACTGGGCCAAACAGGAGGTTAAAGGCACTGACTCTCCAAGTCGGGAGAGTGTTAGTAAAGTGTCTGGAATGTTGCACCCGAATACCAGGGGACAAGAACTGAGACATACTGGAACACGTCTCCCAATCACACAGTTGATCATACTCTGGGTTCCACATGCATGCTTTAGCTGAAGGAAGAATCCCTTAAACCTGGAGAGTTGAGACCCGTGGAAGGGGTACCATGCAATATGACTTCAAAGGGTCTTCATTTGCTCACCGAACCTCTCCAATCCTATCACTGCTGCGTTTATGCCCCTGTACACACGCTTGATTCTCTTTCGGAGACATAGTGATCCATAGGTTTTAAGATACTTACTACTCAGGTACATTCTTAGGCGTTTAATATGGGGTGTTGAGTCCATTTCGTTGAGCAAGGAGTAGCTCTTGTCTATTACATATTTGGCTTAAGGAACTTTATCTGTGCTCATTTCAATCTCTGGTTTTATGCAGCACCCCAACTCACCTTTCCCCTTAAGCAAGCATAAGTTGGTTTTCTAAATTTCAGACCCTGTTCTGTTTTGTAATCCAGTTCCTGTGTAGCCATGTTTACATTCCGTGTATTTGTGATATCTTATGATGTTTATTTTTCTGTGTGACTTATTTCAGTTAGAATCATCATACCTGAATCCACTCATTATGCTACTACGGGCCTCATGACATAGATTTAATTGCTGAGTGATATTGCATTGTACGTAAGTACCACAACTTCTTTATCCATTTTTCACTTTCTGCGATATTGAACTTGTACCCTAAATGAGGTTCT